>NC_090447.1:677191449-677506631 GCF_031143425.1 Pleurodeles waltl
TGAGATGAAGGGCCCAGCGGAGCGGTGCTTGAGATGAAGGGCCCAGCGGAGCGGTGCAGAGACGGCGGTGCCCAGCGGAGCGGTGCTTGAGATGAAGGGCCCAGCGGAGCGGTGCTTGAGAGGAAGGGCCCAGCGGAGCGGTGCAGAGACGGCGGTGCCCAGCGGAGCGGTGCTTGAGATGAAGGGCCCATCGGAGCGGTGCTTGAGAGGAAGGGCCCAGCGGAGCGGTGCAGAGACGGCGGTGCCCACCGGAGCGGTGCTTGAGAGGAAGGGCCCAGCGGAGCGGTGCTTGAGAGGAAGGGCCCAGCAGAGCGGTGCTTGAGATGAAGGGCCCAGCGGAGCGGTGCTTGAGATGAAGGGCCCAGCGGAGCGGTGCATGAGAGGAAGGGCCCAGCGGAGCGGTGCTTGAGATGAAGGGCCCAGCGGAGCGCTGCTTGAGATGAAGGGCCCAGCGGAGCGGTGCTTGAGAGGAAGGGCCCAGCGGAGCGGTGCAGAGACGGCGGTGCCCAGCGGAGCGCTGCTTGAGATGAAGGGCCCAGCGGAGCGGTGCTTGAGAGGAAGGGCCCAGCAGAGCGGTGCAGAGACGGCGGTGCCCACCGGAGCGGTGCTTGAGAGGAAGGGCCCAGTGGAGCGGTGCTTGAGAGGAAGGTCCCAGCGGAGCGGTGCTTGAGATGAAGGGCCCAGCGGAGCAGTGCTTGAGAAGAAGGGCCCAGCGGAGCGGTGCTTGAGAAGAAGGGCCCAGCGGAGCGGTGCTTGAGAGGAAGGGCCCAGCGGAGCGGTGCTTGAGATGAAGGGCCCTGTTCAGCGGTTCTTGCCTTGAAGGGCCCTGTTCAGCGGTTCTTGAGACGGCGGTGCCCTGTTCAGCGGTGCTTGTCTTGAAGGGCCCTGTTCAGCGGTTCTTGAGACGGCGGTGCCCTGTTCAGCGGTTCTTGTCTTGAAGGGCCCTGCTCAGCGGTTCTTGAGACGGCGGTGCCCTGTTCAGCGGTGCTTGTCTTGAAGGGCCCTGTTCAGCGGTTCTTGTCTTGAAGGGCCCTGTTCAGCGGTTCTTGAGACGGCGGTGCCCTGTTCAGCGGTGCTTGTCTTGAAGGGCCCTGTTTAGCGGTGCTTGAGACGGCGGTGCCCTGTTCAGCGGTGCTTGTCTTGAAGGGCCCTGTTCAGCAGTTCTTCACATGTGTATCCAGTGCACCAGATCCGGCCAATATATAGTGTTCACTCGCCATCCGACTTCTCGCTTGCGGGGCCCTCCTGTGCTGGTGTCCCGTGCCCGTAGGTGTCCTCTTTCACCCCCGGAATGGGGCTGGTTGGGCCCTCCTGGGCTGCTCGCCTGCTGCCGGACTTGTCGGCCGTGCTGCCCTTGCCATCCTTACGTGAGTCTCTGTGGCCCTTGCCTCCCTTTGTAGATGTGCCAGGTGGCACCCCACTTCCTGACGGTGCCAGGGTGGTGGCTGTGGAGGAGGCCGTCTCTGTCCTCTCGTGCCGGGCCTTGCCTTTTTTTGATTTTTTCCCAGGGGGTGGGCTGGCTGTCCCTTTGCTGCTGGCCGATGTAGCTGCCCTCGAAGGTGGTGGACTCCAATATCCCTGGACTATGGTCCTTGTAGGTCCAGGGGTTTTGGTGGCTGAGGTGCTGATTGGACTTTTACGAGATGGAGGGGGTGGGTCAGGTGATGGAAAGAGGTTAATTTTGGAGAGGAAAAACTTTTTCGGAGCAATGGGAAGGGTAGGTGGAGTGGGTATGGGAGTGGAGGAAGAGGATGTGGTTGTAGGAGAGTCAAGTGTGCTGTCTTTGGGTGCAGGTGCTTGTGACGGAGGCTGTTGTGAGGTGGATGGCTGTTGGGTGGGTGGCTGCCTGCGTTTGTGTGGTTTGGATGAGGGGGTGACAGACACAGTGGGAGAGGACACAGGGGACGTATAAATGGCAGTGGGGGTGGTGACTGCACGTGTGCGGAGTGTTCTGGTGGGTGTGCTGGTGATGGACGTAGTGGATGATGATGTTGTGCTTGTGCATGCAAGTGTGAGTGGAGATGTCACAGGGAGGGAGGAGGGAGACGAGGAGGAGGGGGGACAGAGGAAGCAGTGGCTGTTGGCATGTCTGCATGTGGATGTTGCTTGTGTGAATACTTGTGGGATGTGTGGTGCTTATGTCTGGATGAGCTGACCTTGGGTGTTGAGGTGTGTGCAGGCTGGTCTGTAGGTGTGTCTGGGATAGGCAGAGGAACAGGGGACTGGGACTGGGTGGAGGGAGTTGGAGGAGGGAGGCTAGAGACAGGGACAATGGCTGCCGTCACTGCTGAGGCCAGAGCGTTGAACGATCGCTGATGGGCAGCCTGACCCGAATGAATGCCCTCCAGGTATGCATTGCTCCGATGCACCTCCCTTTCTACCCCCTGGATGGCATTCAAAAAGGTAGACTGCCCAACAATGAGCGTCCGGAGGAGGTCAATGACCTCCTCACTGAGGGCAGCAGGGGTAACTGGGGCAGGGCCTGGGGTGCCTGGGGCGAAGGAGATGCCCGCCTTGGTGTGCGAGCGGGCACGGGGCGAACGCTGAGGGGCTGCTTGGAGAGCGGAGCTGGTGTGCTGGGTGGCGGCTGTACCTGTTGTTGCGGTGGGCACGGATGTTGCCGCCACCACAAGGGAGCTCCCTTCCGAGGACGTGTCGGTGTCGCTGACGTCTCCACGTGTCCCCATTGTGGAGCCCCCCTCGCCCTCCGTCTCACTGGTGAAATCAGAGTCCGTTGCATGGCCCTCCGGGGCCATGTGAGATGCAGCTCCCTCGTGCTCCAATGCCACTTCTCCTCCGCCAGATGATGCTAATGCACAAATGAACAGGAAGAGCAGACAAAAAAAGGAGGGGGGGAACATAAAGACATGTTGAGTGCATGCATTGGCAACACAGTTGGCGGAGAGGACAGACACAGAAGCCCCCTGTACTACGCCGCGCACTTGGGGTACACTACTCAATCAGTGAGACTTGGCCTACAATCCAATGGACGACAACTGCACACATAGGTGACACAGGGCCATGGATAGCTGTACTTGGCACCCTACAGAGGTGGAGGGCGGGGGCACAGGGCCATGCCTTACGGAGGGGACTAGCCTACAGAAAGCGCCCTGGCCTACGGATACCCACATCCCTCCTCCCCCACCCAGACACCTCCACTGCGTGCTAAGATAGCAGAATGTGCTTATACTCACCCCCTTGTGTCTGCTGTGATGTCCTCACGCGCCCATCCAAATCTGGGTATGCCACCGCCAGGATCCGAGACATCAGGGGGGTCAATTGTCGAGTGGCACCCCTCCTACGTTGGGAGGCCATCCCCAGCAGAGCCTCCGCGGTCTTTCTGCTCCCGCGGCGGAAGTCCTCCCACCTCTTGTGGCAGTGGGTGCCCCGTCTGTTGTGGACCCCCAGGGTCCGGACGTCCTTGGCGATGGCATGCCAAATGTCGAGTTTCTGATGGGCGCTGACCTATGTGACACGTACAGGGAGAGAAAATAAAATATCATAATTTTCTGCATGTTCGATGTGAGTGACCCCCCCTCCCCACCCTTGCCATGTGGCACATGCTCTCATCTGTTGTTTGATGCATGCCTCATTCGCTCCCCTCCGCACCATCGTTCATTCACCCCACTCAACCCAGGCATTGGCCACAAAGCATGGTCCCAGTGTACTAACCTGTTGGTCTGGAGGACCGTAGAGTAGCGCATACTGGGGGAGGACCCCATCCACGAGTTTCTCCAATTCCTCAGAAGTGAAGGCAGGGGCCCTTTCCCCAGTCGCAGCAGCCATTGTCTCTTCCAGACCGAGGTCACAGCAGCACTTGCAGTATAGGTCCTCTCCTGTGGATGATCAGGTCTCAAGTGATTACGCAGATAGAAAATGGCGGTCACGCCCGCGGCGGTGCGTACCGCAGCGGTGCGTACCGCGACTGCCGGCGCACTTCGTCATTGGCTCCTGTAACCCATAGGGTTCAATGTTAACCAATGTGGCTTTGCACTGCGGTCTTCGACCGCCTACCACCACGGTGTGCCACGCCAGCGCATTGACCTCACATCCCATTGTCACACTTCACAGGTCAGGCAGCCGCCATTTCAAGGGCCCACATGGCTTAATTTCTACTGCGTCACACAGGCCTAGGCCTTGCATTGCCACTCATACAAGCAATTCAATGCATAGAGAATTGTGTACTGTGCAAGCTGTGGGAACGTACCTGTGTGTTGCTTGACTCTGTGCTCCATGTTGTCCTTCCTAGGCACCATCCGCTGGGACTTGGGAGGAGATGGAGGAATGTTCCCGTGTACAGACCGCTGGTGGACCTGTCGACAATGGAAGAAAGACATGTCATACTGACATACAGACTTGACCGAGCGACTATACAGGAACTGTGTTCCCAGCTGGAGGCAGACCTGATGTCACCCATCCGCCAACCCACAGGGATTCCCCCTCTAGTGCAGGTTCTGTCAGTACTCCATTTTTTGGCAAGTGGATCATTTCAATCAACAGTGGCCATTTCATCAGGGATGTCTCAGCCTATGTTTTCAAAGGTGTTGTCCAGAGTGTTGTCTGCCCTGATGAAATACATGCGGAGCTACATTGTTTTCCCTGAGGTGGGGGATTAGGCTACAGTGAAGGGTGATTTCTATGCCCTTGGACATATTCCCAACATCATTGGTGCCATTGATGGGACACATGTGGCTTTGGTTCCCCCCAGAGAAAGTGAACAGGTGTACAGGAACAGAAAAAGTTATCATTCCATGAATGTCCAGGTGGTCTGTTTGGCTGACCAGTACATCTCCCATGTAAATGCCAAGTTCCCTGGGTCAGTGCATGACGCGTACATCCTGCAGAATAGCAGCATGCCTTACATGATGGGTCAACTCCAGAGGCACCGGGTGTGGCTAATTGGTGACTCTGGTTACCCCAACCTTTCCTGGCTACTGACCCCAGTGAGGAATCCCAGGACCAGGACAGAGGAACGGTACAATGAGGCCCATGGGAGAACTAGGAGGGTGATCGAGCGAACCTTTGGCCTCCTGAAGGCCAGGTTTAGGTGCCTGCATATGACAGGTGGATCCCTAATGTACTCACCGAAGAAGGTGTGTCATATCATCGTGGCCTGCTGTATGCTTCACAGCCTGGCTTTGCGACGCCAGGTGCCTTTCCTGCAGGAGGATGGTCCAGATGGTGGTGTTGTGGCAGCTGTGGAGCCTGTGGAGAGTGAAGAGGAGGAAGACAACGGGGACGACACAGACAACAGGGACACAGTGATACTACAGTATTTTCAATAACACACAGGTAAGAATCAACACCGGCATTTTACAATTACTTACAGTCTCCTGCCTCTCTACTGTCTGTCCTATTCCCCCAGTGTATGTTAACTGAGTTGTGACTTTCCCTTCCCTTCAGAGATGTGGGCCCATTGCGTGACCTCTGCTTTGTTTCCCCATGGACTACAGCTGTGTGACAGTGGTATGTTATCATCACTATGTAACGGACATTTTGGGAGCGTTATGTCTAATACATTTGTTCACAATACAGGAAGACTCCTGATTATTTTTGTGCAATAAGTGATTTTATTAAAGTGCTGAATTTAGGGACATGGTTGAAAATCGGTGATGGGTGATGGTGGAGATTTTCAGTCTCACAGGTGCATTGTCCATATGCCTGTGGAAGGATGGAGCAGGGGCAGTTTAAGGTTGGACAGGGTGACAATATGGGACAGTGGGATGACATCAGGGGGTATCCTTTGCTGGCGGGGGTCTTGGCATCCTACTCTGTCTTCTTCCGAGATCTCAGGCCCCGCTTGCGGGTGGTTCTTCTTCTGCAGGGGGTGGGGTTCTGGTGGCCTGTTGTTGTGTGGGGGCCTCCTGTCCACTAGCGCCGGCGGAGGTGGTAGCCTGTTCTTGGTCCATGCTAGTGACAGGGGCCCTTTGTGGTGCCACAGTGTCCCGCAATGTGGTGACAATCTGGTTGAGTGCCCCGACGATGGTGCCCATTGCGGAACTGATGCTTCGGAGTTCTTCCCTGAACCCCATGTACTGTTGCTCCTGCAGTACCTGGATCTCCTGGAACCTGGCCAGTACCGTCGCCATCGTCTCCTGGGAGTGGTGGTATGCTCCCATGATGGAGAAGAGGGCCTCGTGGAGAGTGGGTTCCCTGGGCCTGTCCCCCCCGTCGCACAGCAGCCCTCCCAGTTCCCCTGTTTCCCTGGGCCTCTGTCCCCTGGACCGTGTGCCCACTACCACTGCCCCCAGGTCCCTGTTGTTGTTGGGGTGGTGGGTTAACCTGGGTGCCCTTTAGTGGTGGACACACCGCTGATTGACGTGTCCTGGAGACAGAGGCATGGGCCCGCTGGGTGGGAGCTGTGCTGGTGTTCCCAGAGGGGGTTAGGTCTGCTGTGGCCTGTGGCTGTGTGAGGGGAACCGACTGTCCCAAGGTCCCCGATGGGCCGGGCTGGTCATCTGGGTCCAGGGAGACAGAGCTGCTGTCATCACTGGTGGCCTCTTCTGGGTGTGGGATGGACATTTCTGGACCCTCCTGGTCGGTGTGGTGGCGTTCGGGTCCTGCAGGGGTATAGGAGTATGGTTATGGCTTCTGTGTGTGCCATATCGTGCAATGGGTGGGTGCCCGTGTACCCCAGTGCTTGCATTCCTGTGTGGGGGCTTTTGTGAGGGTGGCTTGTGGGGGAGATGTGTATGTGCAGTGGGCATGCTTTGGTGATGGGTGTCCATGCTTTGTGGACGCATGCAGGGCTGGGTGTTGGGATGGGTGGGTTGTGATGGTAAGCCATTTGCAAGGAGTTGGGGTGATGGGGGTGGGGGTGAGGGTGGGGGTATGATTTGACATGCAGGTGGGGTGGGGGGGATGAAGTAGTGAAGATGAGACTTACCAGAGTCCATTCCTCCAGCTACTCCTGCGAGGCCTTCAGGATGCAGGATGTGCAAGACTTCCTCCTCCCATGCTGTAAATTCTGGGGGAGTAGGTGGGGGTCTGCCGCCAGTCTTCTGCACCGCGATGTTGTGCCTTGATACCATGGAACGCACCTTCCCCCGTAGGTCGTTCAACCGCTTCCTGATGTCATCCCGATTTCGTGGATGCTGTCCCACAGCGTTGACCCTGTCGACTATTCTTTGCCATAGCTCCATCTTCCTGGCTGCACCTGTGTCCCGAAGAGCTGGGGCTCTACCCGAACTATTTCCTCCACCATGACCCGGAGTTCAGCGTCTGAAAACCGGGGGTGTCTTTGGGGTGCCATGGGGTGGTGTGGATGAGGTGTGGGGTGGTGTATGTGTTGTAGAGTGTGGTGAGTGTGGTGGTGTGTAATGTTTTGTGCGTGGATATTGTGTGGGTGATGGTGTGGTTTGCCTCTGTGTGATGGTGTTCTCTATTCTGTGCTGTGTCTCTCTGGCGTTCTGTCGGTTTTTTTGGTCATAAGGGTTTGTGGGTGATGTGGGTGTGTGTTTTATGTAGTATTGGGTGTGTGGGAGTGTTGTGTGTATGTGTATCAGGTGTGTGTATTTTGAATTGTCCAATGTGGCTGTGTTTTGTAAATGTGTGTGTATTTTGAGCGCGGCGGTGTGTACCGCCAATGGAATACCGCGGTTGAAAGACCGCCGCATGGATTCGTGGGTCGGAATGGAATGGGCGCATTTCTGTTGGCATGACGGTGGAGGTTTGGTCATCGCCAGTTTTACGCTGGCCGTTGGTGTGGCGGACTTTTGTGGATGTCGGGTTTTTGGCGGTTTGCCAGTTGCGGGTCAGAATGACGGTGGCGGTTTACCGCGCCCGCGGCGGTGTTATGGCGGTCTTCTGACCGGCGGTAAGCATCTTTTACCGCAGAGGTCAGAATGACCCCCTATGTGTCTACTCGCGCGCTATCGAAACTCAAATATGAGGAGCATTTATGGGAGTGTCTGGCGGAGGCGGCTAGTTCTCGCGACGCCAAGCTCTTTTGGACTTTGGTTGCGCGCAGCGACCCAGCCCTGTCATCCACTCCTGAATGTCATATCGACCCAGGAACCTGGTTCCTTTATTTTTGTGAATTGTATGGCTCTCGGTTGGATTTTTATGATACTTCTACAGATTATGCACTGTGCCAGCCCGAAATGCCGCCCTTCACCCTGAAAGAAACAGAGATGGCAATTTGCACTCAAAGATCTGGTAGGGCCCCTGGCCAAGATGGTATTCCCTCGGATCTGTATAAAACAGATCTACCAGCGTGGACCCGATATATCAATAGGGTATCAAACACTGCCATGGCAACTCAATCCTATCCGGTTTCGTGGAAGATGGCGATTATTGTCCCCGTCCATAAAAAAGGAGACAAGAGCTCCCCTGGGAATTATAGACCTATTAGTCTATTAGACAACTTGCAGATTTTTTTTTCGTACCAGTTGCTAACTAGATTAAAACAATGGATGACGAAAAATCAGGTCTTAAGCCATCTTCAGTCAGGATTTAGGGACAAGATCAGCACCATCGATCAGATCTTCCGATTTACCATCATTAAGTGGAAGACCGTAGACGCAGATAAAGGCCACTTGTTTGTGGCCTTTGTTGATTTGAAATCTGCGTTTGACCTTGTCCCACGTGCCAAGCTTTGGGAGGTTCTTAGCACCACCAGTGTTCCGGGTTCTATGATTAACATCATTAAGGATCTTTATTCTGATAACTGTGCTAAAGTCCGCTGGGGCGCTATTGGCAATCTGACTCCTGCTTTTCCAACTCTACGGGTGTGAGGCAAGGCTGCGTCTTGGCACCCACCTTGTTTCTTTTGTTTATCAATGCTTGTTTGCCATACCTCCTAGACTGTCAAAGTGATGCCCCTAGCCTGGGCGGGCAGAAGATTCCTTGTCTTCTGTTTGCAGATGATACCCTACTGTTATCACGTACTGCCATGGGCCTTTCTAGGCTGCTCTCCAGATTTCTGGAGTTTTACACTGACCATGGGCTAGCAATTAATTCAGCAAAAACAAAATACATGGTTTTGGGAGATATTAGGCAAAAAATGAAGAGGCCTGTATATTTAGATGGTGTCCCCTTGGAAAGGGTGGGTACCTTTGATTACTTAGGCTTTAAGGTGGAAGACTCGCATCTTTGGCATGCCCAACGCCAAAAATCTTTATTATGCCTGGAGCAGAGGGCGGGTGGCATTGTCAGATTTGCCTCTAGTTCTCCAAAATGTGTAATATCCCCTGCTCTGGAAATATACAAAGCTCAAGCTAGGGGGGCCGCCTTATATGGAGCTGAACTTTGGGGCCACTGTAATTTGGCGAATTTGGCTAGGGCGGAAAATCAGTTTCTAAAAACCTTGCCCATTCGCCTGGACCTAAATCTTTTTTCAATTTCACAGATTGCTGCCTTAAGGCCCCTGCTGTTTTGGATTCGGTTGTGGACAACAGATGCCCTAACCCCTTTCCGTTGTGGCCTTCTCAATGTGGTGGGCCTCGATTCTAGTATTAAAACTAAATGGTGTGTCTTTGTTGAACAATCTTTCTCTCGTCTTGGCTTAGGGTCCTTTTGGCAGGATCCTATTTCTATTCCTAAAAATGCTGCACAGCTGTTAAAGGACGCTTTCTGGCACAATGTTCAGGTTGGACAATTTGTTAGTTCTATTCCATTGTCTATGTCCGACAATTTTTTACTTGTTAAATGTCATTACGAATTTGAGCCCTTTATGGACGCAAAGTTATCTCCATTTGCTCGTGCCCTTTTTATTAGGTTTAGGATCGGGTCTCTTCCTCTGTGCAGTTTTACGTACAAATGGTCCAGCTCATCTAATAGAACTAAACAGTGCCCGATGGGTTGCAAAAGTGAAGAAACCGTTTCACACGTTTTCTTCCACTGTCAAGCGTATCATAAACAAAGAGCACTTTGGCTCATCCCGCTTTGCAAACAATTAGGGGTTAGATCCTGTCTTCACGCTGAGAGAATTTTAAAATGCGACCCGTCCGTCCAGATAGCTCTACCAGTGGCAAGTTTTCTTGAGTCAATCTGGCAGTTGAGATTAGCAATTTTAAGGAACAAAATCGTGTAGTTAATGTTTAGTTTTATCTATGTATATTTATTTAATTTGGATGTATGATTGTAGTCCTTGTTGTATAGGATATAGACTTTGGTTCGGTATATTATGGATTACTTATAGATCTATGGAACTGATCCTTCACTTTATGTTATGAGAATTTTAAAATGTGATTCATCCACCCAGACAGTTTTACTATTGGTAAAAAAAATTGTATTATTCTGACATCTGAGATTAGCAATTTTAAGGAGTAAGTTTGGGGAACTAATTTTTAGACTTATTTATGTACATTTATCAAATTGGACGCGTGATTACTCCTCAGGATATAGATATTGGTGTATTATATTCTTAATCATCACTGATTTATGGAACCAGTTTCCTTATTGAGTACAGCTTTTCATTATATTAAGTGATGCTTATCTGGCTGCTTATTTTTTTGTTTGTTTTTAAACTTGTCCTGTTTCTTTTAATTGTGCTTTTATTTTTATTTTTAGTACCCTCCTTCTCTTATGAAGCTCTTTTTCTCTTTGTTGTGTATTGTACTTTAATGGTTTGTTTTTAACTTACCGAAATAAAGTTAAATGATGATGATGATGATGACTACTGCTAATTTGCGGAGTAACTAATGTGTAACGTTCTGACAACTGCTAAGGTAGCAGGATAGTACTGATATGTGATGTTTGGTCTGATAATTGCGTTGTGTACAATACAGTATATTTTCATATAATCTGGTGTTGTGTTTCCTTTGTGGTGGGGATATTGCGTCACATGTGTTGTGTGTGTTGTGCAATTGCTTTACACATTGCCTCCGGGTTAAGCCTGACTGCTCGTGCCAAGCTACCAAGGGGGTGAGCAGGGGTTATCTTGGACGTGTAACTCCCTTGCCCTGACTAGAGTGGGTAAGTTCTGCCTGGCTGAGGTGCATACCCTAGCCAACCAGAAACCCCATTTCTAACAGTTAGGATCCTTACTGTTAGAGAAAGTGAAGCTAACAATTACACAGTATTGAAGGATGCACTGTTGGATGGATTTGGCTTAACCACTGAACAATACATGATTAAGTTCAGAGACACCAGAAAAGAGTCCACTCAAGACCGGACAGATTTTGTGGACTGTTCAGTGAAGGCCTTGGAAGGATGGTTACATAGCAGTAAGGTATCTGACTATGAAAGCCTGTATAATCTTATTTTGAGAGAGCATATTCTGAACAACTGTGTGTCTGACTTGTTGCATCAATACCCAGTGGACTCGGATCTGACCTCTCCACAAGAATTGGGAAAGAAGGCTGGCAAGTGGGTCAGAACAAGGGTGAACAGAAAAGTTCATACAGGGGTTGTAGGAAAGTACCATCTTGCCTGGCATGTTACCCCCATATTTCACTGTATATATGTTGTTTTAGTTGTATGTGTCACTGGGACCCTGCCGACCAGGGCCCCAGTGCTCATAAGTGTGCCCTGTATGTGTTACCTGTGTTATGACTAACTGTCTCACTGAGGCTCTGCTATCCAGAACCGCAGTGGTTATGCTCTCTCATTTCTTTCCAAATTGTCACTAACAGGCTAGTGACCAATTTCACCAATTTACATTGGCATACTGGAACACCCTTATAATTCCCTAGTATATGGAACTGAGGTACCCAGGGTATTGGGGTTCCAGGAAATCCCTATGGGCTGCAGCATTTCTTGTGCCACCCATAGGGAGGTCTGACAATTCTTACACAGGCCTGCCAGTGCAGCCTGAGTGAAATAACGTTCACGTTATTTCACAGCCATTTACCACTGCACTTAAGTAACTTATAAGTCACCTATATGTCTAACCTTTACCTGGTAAAGGTGGGGTGCTACGTTACTTAGTGTGTGGGCACCCTGGCACTAGCCAAGGTGCCCCCACATTGTTCAGGGCAAATTCCCCAGACTTTGTGAGTGCGGGGACACCATTACACGCGTGCACTATACATATGTCACGACATATGTATAGCGTCACAATGGTAACTCCGAACATGGCCATGTAACATGTATAAGATCATGGAATTGTCACCCCAATGCCATTCTGGCATTGGGGAGACAATTCCATGATCCCCCGAGTCTCTAGCTCAGACCCGGGTACTGCCAAACTGCCTTTCCCGGGGTTTCACTGCAGCTGCTGCTGCCAACCCCTCAGACAGGTTTCTGCCCTCCTGGGGTCCAGCCAGGCTTGGCCCAGGAAGGCAGAACAAAGGACTTCCTCAGAGAGAGGGTGTTACACCCTCTCCCTTTGGAAAAAGGTGTTAAGACTGGGAAGGAGTAGCCTCCCCCAGCCTCTGGAAATGCTTTCATGGGCACAGATGGTGGCCATTTCTGCATAAGCCAGTCTATACCGGTTCAGGGATCCCCCAGCCCTGCTCTGGCGTGAAACTGGACAAAGGAAAGGGGAGTGACCACTCCCCTGACCTGCACCTCCCCTGGGAGGTGCCTAGAGCTCCTCCAGTGTGCTCCAGACCTCTGCCATCTTGGAAACAGAGGTGCTGCTGGTACACTGGACTGCTCTGAGTGGCCAGTGCCAGCAGGTGACGTCAGAGATTACTTCTGATAGGCTCCTCCAGGTGTTGCTAGCCCATCCTCTCTCCTAAGTAGCCAAACCGCCTTTTCTGGCTATTTAGGGTCTCTGCTTTGGGGAATTCCTTAGATAACGAATGCAAGAGCTCATCAGAGTTCCTCTGCATCTCTCTCTTCACCTTCTGCTAAGGAATCGACTGCTGACCGTGCTGGAAGCCTGCAAAACTGCAACAAAGTAGCAAAGACGACTACTGCGACCTTGTAACGTTGATCCTGCCGCGTTTTTGACTGTTTTCCTGGTGGTGCATGCTGTGGGGGTAGTCTGCCTCCTCTCTGCACTAGAAGCTCCGAAGAAATCTCCCTTGGGTCAACGGAATCTTCCCCCTGCAACCGCAGACACCAAAGAACTGCATCACCGGTCCTCTGGGTCTCCTCTCAGCACAACGAGCGAGGTCCCTTGAACTCAGCAACTCTGTCCAAGTGGCTCCCACAGTCCAGTGACTCTTCAGTCCAAGTTTGGTGGAGGTAAGTCCTTGCCTCCCCACACTAGACTGCATTGCCTGGAACTGCGTGTTTTGCAGCTACTCCGGCTCCTGTGCACTCTTCCAGGATTTCCTTTGTGCACAGCCAAGCCTGGGTCCCCGGCACTCTAACCTGCAGTGCACAACCTCCTGAGTTGTCCTCCGGCGTCGTGGGACCTTCCTTTGTGACTTCGGGTGAGCTCCAGTTCACTCCACTTTCTAGTGCCTGCTCCGGCACTTCTGCAGGTGTTGCTTGCTTCTGAGTGGGCTCCTTGTCTTGCTGGATGCCCCCTCTGTCCCCTCACACAATTGACGACATCCTGGTCCCTCCTGGGCCACAGCAGCATCCAAAAACTCTAACCGCGACCCTTTCAGCTAGCAAGGCTTGTTTGCATTCTTTTTTGCACGGAAACACGTCTGCACGACTCTTCTCAAAGTGGGACATCCATCCTCCAAAGGGGACGTTTCTAGCCCTTGTCGTTCTTGCAGAATCCACAGCTTCTACCATCCAGTGGCAGCTTTTTTGCACCCACAGCTGGCATTTCCTGGGCATCTGCCCACTCCCGACTTGATCGTGACTTTTGGACTTGGTCCCCTTGTTCCACAGGTACTCTTGTCAGGAAATCCATCGTTGTTGCATTGCTGCTGTTGGTCTTCCTTGCAGAATTCCCCTATCACTACTTCTGTGCTCGTTGGGGAACTTAGGTGCACTTTGCACCCACTTTTCAGGGTCTTGGGGTGGGCTATTTTGTTAACCCTCACTGTTTTCTTACAGTCCCAGCGACCCTCTACAAGGTCACATAGGTTTGGGGTCCATTCGTGGTTCGCATTCCACTTCTAGAGTATATGGTTTGTGTTGCCCCTCTCCCTATGTGCACCCATTGCATTCAATTGTGACTATACATTGTTTGCACTGTTTTCTATTGCTATTACTGCATATTTTGGTATTGTGTACATATATCTTGTGTATATTTGCTATCCTCATACTGAGGGTACTCGCTGAGATACTTTGGCATATTATCACAAAAATAAAGTACCTTTATTTTTAGTATATCTGTGTATTGTGTTTTCTTTTGATATTGTGCATGTGACACCAGTGGTATAGTAGGAGCTTTACACGCCTCCTAGTTCAGCCTAAGCTGCTCTGCTAAGCTACCTTTTCTATCAGCCTAAGCTGCTAGACACCCCTCTACACTATTAAGGGATACCTGGGCCTGGTGCAAAGTGTAAGTACCCCTTGGTACCCACTACAAGCCAGTCCAGCCTCCTACATTGGTTGTGCAGCGGTGGGATAAGTACTTGCAACTACTTACCACTTTGTCATATTGTACTTTTCATAAGAGAAAATTATACAAAACAAGTTCAGTGTATGTACACATAGCCAAAAAGTTTTGCTTTTCTCCTCTTACTTCTTTGCTAAGTGCTGAAAAGTACCTCTAAACTTTCAAAAAGTTCTTAAAAAGTTTTAAAAGTTTTTTTCTGTTCTTTAAAAAGTTCTGAAACTTTTTCTTTCTTTTTCTGTCCCTTAAAATCTTGTCTATCATGTTTGGTACAGGCCAAACTCTTGATCTGGCCAGCATAGCTTATGACAACCTTAGCTGGAAAGAAGCAAGGAGTCTCTGCATAGATAGAGGTATAGGGGTAGGGAAGAATCCCTCAAGACAACTGTTAGTTAATATGCTCATTGAACAAGATAAGACCTTAGTTGGCACTTCTGGTGAGAAATTAGCTGATGGTTCCCACTCTGATTCTGGGGCACCTCCAGTAAAAGATTTGGAAGGGAACCTTCCCAACCTGCCCATTAGCAGACCACCTAGCATTGCTGGTACTAATGTGAGTTCTCATCACAGTAGGAGTGTTACTTCTGTTAGCCAGGTTGTTAGAGTGCCATCTGTTAGGGACAGGTCTCCCTCTGTTCATTCTCACCATTCTTCTGTGTCAAGGCATGCCCAACCCACCCACCCTGATGACAGAGTGTTAGAAAGGGAACTCAATAGATTGAGAGTGGAAGAATCCAGGCTAAAGCTCAAGAAGCAACAACTGGATTTAGATAGACAAGCATTTGATTTAGAAAAAGAAAGACAGTGGTTGGGGTTAGGACCCCATGGTGGCAGCAGCAGTATTCCAAATAGTCATCCTGCAAAAGAGCATGATTCTAGGAATCTGCACTAGAAAGTTACCCCTTACAAGGAGGGGGATGACATTAACAAGTGGTTTGCTGCACTTGAGAGGGCCTGTGTTGTACAGGAGGTCCCTCAAAGGCAGTGGGCTGCTATCCTATGGCTATCTTTCAGTGGAAAGGGTAGGGATAGGCTCCTTACTGTTAAGGAAAGTGATGCCAATAATTTTACAGTTCTTAAGAATGCACTCCTAGATGGTTATGGCTTAACCACTGAACAGTACAGGATCAAGTTCAGAGAGACCAAAAAGGAGTCTTCACAAGACTGGATAGACTTTGTTGACCATTCAGTGAAGGCCTTGGAGGGGTGGTTACATGGCAGTAAAGTTTCTGACTATGAAAGCCTATATAACGTAATCCTGAGAGAGCATATTCTTAATAATTGTGTGTCTGATTTGTTACACCAGTACCTTGTAGACTCTGAACTGACCTCTCCCCAAGAATTGGGAAAGAAGGCAGACAAATGGGTCAGAACAAGGGTGAACAGAAAAGTTCATTCAGGGGGTGACAAGGATGGCAAGAAGAAGGATGGTAAGTCTTCTAACAAGGGTGGGGACAAATCTAAAAATGAGTCTTCATCAGGCCCACAAAAACCCTCTGGTGGGGGTGGTGGGCCCAAATCCTCTTCAAATCAAAATAAGGAAAAGAAACCATGGTGCTATTTATGTAAAATAAAAGGCCATTGGACAACTGATCCCAGTTGCCCAAAGAAAAGCACCAAGCCTCCTACCACTACAACCTCTGCAGCTACACCTAGTGCCCCTAGTAATAGCAGTGGTGGTGGGAGCAAACCTACTAATAGCCAATCCAAGGGAGTAGCTGAGCTCACTTTTGGTAATTTAGATGGGGTTGGTCTTGTTAGGGAGACCACAGAGGCTGTTAGTCTCTGAGGGGGCCATTGATTTGGCCACCTTGGTTGCTTGTCCCCTTAATATGGATAAGTACAAGCAACTACCCCTAATAAATGGTGTTGAGGTTCAGGCCTACAGGGACACAGGTGCCAGTGTTACAATGGTAATAGAGAAACTGGTCCACCCTGAACAACACCTACTTGGTCACCAATACCAATTGACTGATGCTCATAACAACCCTCTTAGCCACCCCATGGCTGTTGTAAATCTCAACTGGGGGGGGGGTTACTGGTCCAAAGAAAGTTGTGGTTGCCTCAGATTTACCGGTAGACTGTCAACTAGGGAACGATTTAGAGACATCAGATTAGGCAGACGTGGAGTTGGAGGCTCATGCAGCAATGCTGGGCATTCCAGGGCATATTTTTGCTTTGACCAGGGCTCAGGCCAAAAAGCAAAAAGGACAGGGTGACTTGGATCCTGGAAGAATGGACCAAGTGCTCCCTAAAGCTAGGGTTAGTAAAGGTAAAACACTACCTACTATCCCTCCCTCTACAGTGGATTCAACTTCTGAGGAAGAAGAATTTCCACCCTGTACAGCACCTACACCAGAGGAGCTGGAAGCAGACACTGCTGAGCTTTTGGGTGAAGGGGGGCCTGCCAGGGAGGTACTGAGTGTGGCACAGCATACCTGTCCCACACTAGAGGGTCTAAGGCAGCAAGCTGTCAAACAAGCAAATGGGAATATCAGTGACTCTCACAGAGTTTACTGGGAGGACAACCTCTTGTGCACTGAAGCTAGGGATCCAAAACCTGGAGCTGCCAGGAGATTGGTGATTCCACAGGAGTACAGAAAGTTCCTCCTAACTCTAGCCCACGACATTCCCTTAGCTGGACATTTGGGGCAAATGAAAACTTGGGACAGGCTTGTTCCCTTGTTTCATTGGCCTAGAATGTCAGAGGACACAAAGGAATTTTGTAAGTCCTGTGAAACCTGTCAAGCCAGTGGCAAGACAGGTGGCACTCCAAAGGCACCCCTTATTCCACTGCCTGTGGTTGGGGTTCCCTTTGAAAGGGTAGGGGTTGACATAGTTGGCCCCCTTGACCCTCCTACTGCTTCAGGCAATAGGTTTATCTTGGTGGTAGTGGACCATGCCACCAGATATCCTGAAGCAATTCCTCTAAGGACCACTACAGCTCCTGCAGTGGCAAAGTGTAGGAGGCTGGACTGGCTTGTAGTGAGTACCAAGGGGTACTTGCACCTTGCACCAGGCCCAGTTATCCCTTATTAGTGTATAGGGTGTCTAGCAGCTTAGGCTGATAGATAATGGTAGCTTAGCAGAGCAGCTTAGGCTGAACTAGGAGACGTGTGAAGCTACTACAGTACCACCTAGTGTCATATGCACAATATCATAAGAAAACACAATACACAGTTATACTAAAAATAAAGGTACTTTATTTTTATGACAATATGCCAAAGTATCTTAGAGTGTACCCTCAGTGAGAGGATAGGAAATATACACAAGATATATATACACAATAGCAAAAATATGCAGTATAGTCTTAGAAAACAGTGCAAACAATGTATAGTTACAATAGGATGCAATGGAGAAACATAGGGATAGGGGCAACACAAACCATATACTCCAAAAGTGGAATGCGAACCACGAATGGACCCCAAACCTATGTGACCTTGTAGAGGGTCGCTGGGACTATTAGAAAATAGTGAGAGTTAGCAAAATAACCCTCCCCAAGACCCTGAAAAGTGAGTGCAAAGTGCACTAAAGTTCCCCTAAGGACAAAGAAGTCGTGTTAGAGGAATAATGCAGGAAAGACACAAACCAGCAATGCAACAACTGTGGATTTCCAATCTAGGGTACCTGTGGAACAAGGAGACCAAGTCCAAAAGTCACAAGCAAGTCGGAGATGGGCAGCTGCCCAGGAAATGCCAGCTGCGGGTGCAAAGAAGCTTCTACTGGACAGAAGAAGCTGAGGTTTCTGCAGGAACGAAAAGGGCTAGAGACTTCCCCTTTGGTGGACGGTTTTCTCTTGCCTTGGAGAGTCGTGCAGAAGTGTTTTCATGCTGAAAGGATGCCAACAAGCCTTGCTAGTCGCAAATTGTGCGTTTGGCGTTTTTGGACGCTGCTGGGGCTCAGGAGGGACCAGGAGGTTGCAAATTTGACCTGAAGAGAGAGGGGACGTCGAGCAAGAAAAAGAGCCCTCACTGAAGCAGGTAGCACCCGGAGAAGTGCCAGTAACAGGGACTACAAGTATGTGTGAAATGGTGCTCGCCGAAGTTGCACAAAGGAGTCCCACGTCGCCGGAGACCAACTTAGAAAGTCGTGCAATGCAGGTTAGAGTGCCGTGGACCCAGGCTTGGCTGTGCACAAAGGATTTCTGCCGGAAGTGCACAGGGGCCGGAGTAGCTGCAAAGTCGCTGTTCCCAGCAATGCAGCCCAGCGAGGTGAGGCAAGGACTTACCTCCACCAAACTTGGACTGAAGGGTCACTGGACTGTGGGAGTCACTTGGACAGAGTCGCTGGATTCGAGGGACCTCGCTCGTCGTGCTGAGAGGAGACCCAAGGGACCGGTAATGCAGCTTTTTGGTGCCTGCGGTTGCAGGGGGAAGATTCCGTCGACCCACGGGAGATTTCTTCGGAGCTTCTGGTGCAGAGAGGAGGCAGACTACCCCCACAGCATGCACAAGCAGGAAAACAGTCGAGAAGGCGGCAGGATCAGCGTTACAGAGTTGCAGTAGTCATCTTTGCTACTATGTTGCAGGTTTGCAGGCTTCCAGCGCGGTCAGCCGTCGATTCCTTATCAGAAGGTGAAGAGAGAGATGCAGAGGAACTCGGATGAGCTCTTGCATTCGTTATCTGAAGTTTCCCCAGAGACAGAGACCCTAAATAGCCAGAAAAGAGGGTTTGGCTACCTAGGAGAGAGGATAGGCTACTAACACCTGAAGGAGCCTATCAGCAGGAGTCTCTGACGTCACCTGGTGGCACTGGCCACTCAGAGCAGTCCAGTGTGCCAGCAGCACCTCTGTTTCCAAGATGGCAGAGGTCTGGAGCACACTGGAGGAGCTCTGGACACCTCCCAGGGGAGGTGCAGGTCAGGGGAGTGGTCACTCCCCTTTCCTTTGTCCAGTTTCGTGCCAGAGCAGGGGCTAAGGGGTCCCTGAACCGGTGTAGACTGGCTTATGCAGAATTGGGCACCTCTGTGCCCAACAAAGCATTTCCAGAGGCTGGGGGAGGCTACTCCTCCCCTGCCTTCACACCATTTTCCAAAGGGAGAGGGTGTCACACCCTCTCTGAGAGGAAGTTCTTTGTTCTGCCATCCTGGGCCAGGCCTGGCTGGACCCCAGGAGGGCAGATGCCTGTCTGAGGGGTTGGCAGCAGCAGCAGCTGCAGTGAAACCCCAGGAAGGGCAGTTTGGCAGTACCAGGGTCTGTGCTACAAACCACTGGGATCATGGAATTGTACCAACAATGCCAGGATGGCATAGAGGGGGCAATTCCATGATCATAGACATGTTACATGGCCATATTCGGAGTTATCATTGTGAAGCCACATATAGGTAGTGACCTATATGCAGTGCACGCGTGTAATGGTGTCCCCGCACTCACAAAGTTCAGGGAATTGGCTCTGAACAATGTGGGGGCACCTTGGCTAGTGCCAGGGTGCCCTCACACTAAGTAACTTTGCACCTAACCTTTACCAGGTAAAGGTTAGAAATATAGGTGACTTATAAGTTACTTAAGTGCAGTGTAAAATGGCTGTGAAATAACGTGGACGTTATTTCACTCAGGCTGCAGTGGCAGGCCTGTGTAAGAATTGTCAGAGCTCCCTATGGGTGGCAAAAGAAATGCTGCAGCCCATAGGGATCTCCTGGAACCCCAATACCCTGGGTACCTCAGTACCATATACTAGGGAATTATAAGGGTGTTCCAGTAAGCCAATGTAAATTGATAAAAATGGTCACTAGCCTGTTAGTGACAATTTGGAAAGAAATGAGAGAGCATAACCACTGAGGTTCTGATTAGCAGAGCCTCAGTGAGACAGTTAGTCACTACACAGGTAACACATTCAGGCACACTTATGAGCACTGGGGCCCTGGGTTACCAGGGTCCCAGTGACACATACAACTAAAACAACATATATACAGTGAAAAATGGGGGTAACATGCCAGGCAAGATGGTACTTTCCTACACAACCCCCCCCCCCAAACGAAGGACAATAAGACTAGCCATGACCTGATGAGTCTTCATTGTCTAAGTGGAAATATCTGGAGAGTCCATCTGCATTGGAGTGGCTACTCCCAGGTCTATGTTCCACTGTATAGTCCATTCCCTGTAGGGATATGGACCACCTCAACAATTTAGGATTTTCACCTTTCATTTGTTTTAGCCAAAGTTGAGGTTTGTGGTCTGTCTGAACAATGAAGTGAGTGCCAAACAGGTATGGCCTCAACTTCTTCAGAGCCCAGACCACAGCAAAGGCCTCCCTCTCAATGGCAGACCAACGCTTTTCTCTAGGGGTCAACCTTCTACTAATAAAAGCAACAGGTTGATCCTGGCACTCAGAATTAAGTTGTGATAGGACTGCCCCTACTCCTAATTCAGATGCATCAGTTTGGACATAGAATTTTTTAGAGTAACAAGGGCTTTTCAGGACAGGTGCAGAGCACATGGCCTGCTTCAGCTCCTCAAAAGCTTTCTGACAGTTTGCTGTCCATAATACCTTTTTAGGCATTTTCTTGGATGTGAGGTCATTAAGAGGGGCTGCAATGGAGCCATAGTTCTTAATGAACCTCCTGTAATACCCAGTGAGGCCTAGGAAGGCTCTCACCTGAGTCTGAGTGGTAGGGGGAACCCAATCAATAATTGTTTGGATTTTCCCCTGAAGTGGTGCAATCTGTTCCCCACCAACAAGGTGTCCCAGATAAACCACCTTACCCTGCCCTATCTGGCACTTTGAAGCCTTGATAGTGAGGCCTGCCTTTTGCAGGGCCTCCAAAACTTTCCATAGGTGGACCAGGTGATCATCCCAGCTGGAGCTAAAGACAGCTATATCGTCCAAATATGCAGCACTGAAAGCTTCCAGCCCTTGCAGGACTGTGTTCACCAACCTCTAAAAAGTGGCAGGTGCATTTTTCAAACCAAAAGGCATTACAGTAAACTGGAAATGTCCTCCAATGGTAGAAAATGCAGTCTTAGGTTTAGCATCTTCTGATAATTTGATCTGCCAATACCCTGCAGTCAAATCAAAAGTGCTTAGATACTTGGCAGATGCCAGTGTATCTATGAGCTCATCTGCCCTGGGTATAGGGTGAGCATCAGTTTTGGTTACCAAGTTGAGACCTTTATAGTCTACACAAAACCGCATTTCCTTCTTTCCATCTTTGGAATGGGGTTTTGGTACCAGTACCACAGGAGAAGCCCATGGACTGTCAGAGTGCTCAACCACTCCTAGTTCTAACATTTTCTGGACCTCTTGCTTTATGCAGTCCCTGACATGGTCAGGCTGCCTATAGATCTTACTTTTGACAGGTAAACTGTCTCCAGTATCTATAGTGTGCTCACACCAAGAAGTGGTACCTGGCACAGTAGAGAAGAGTTCAGAGAATTGATCTAGGAGATTTATGCAATTATCTTTCTGCTCAGCAGTAAGACAATCAGCCAAAACTACACCTTCCACAAGAGCATCTTGATCTGTGGAAGAGAAGAGATCAGGTAGAGGATCACTGTCTTCTTCCTGTCCCTCATCAGTTGCCATGAGCAGGGTGAGATCAGCCCTGTCATAGTAGGGTTTCAGGCGGTTGACATGGAGCACCCTAAGGGGACTCCTGGCAGTGCCTAAGTCAACTAAATAGGTGACTTCTCCCTTCTTTTCAACAATTGTGTGAGGACCACTCCATTTATCTTGGAGTGCTCTTGGGGCCACAGGCTCCAAGACCCACACTTTCTGCCCTGGTTGGTACTGAACCAAAACAGCCTTCTGATCATGCCATTGCTTCTGGAGCTCTTGGCTGGCCTGAAGGTTTTTACTGGCCTTTTTCATGTACTCAGCCATCCTTGATCTGAGGCCAAGTACATAATCCACAATATCCTGCTTAGGAGCTTTTAAAGGTTGTTCCCAACCCTCCTTTACAAGTGTGAGTGGACCCCTAACAGGGTGTCCAAAAAGAAGTTCAAAGGGGCTGAAGCCCACTCCTTTCTGGGGTACCTCCCTGTAGGCAAAAAGGAGGCATGGTAGAAGGATATCCCATCTCCTGCGGAGTTTTTCAGGGAGACCCATAATCATGCCTTTGAGAGTTTTATTAAATCTCTCCACCAGTCCATTTGTTTGTGGATGATAGGGTGTTGTGAACTTGTACGTTACACCACACTCCTTCCACATGGCCTTTAAGTATGCAGACATGAAATTGCTTCCCCTGTCTGATACCACTTCCTTTGGGAAGCCCACCCTGGAAAATATTCCCAGGAGGGCCTTTGCCACTGCAGGTGCTGTAGTGGTCCTTAAAGGAATAGCTTCAGGATATCTTGTGGCATGGTCCACTACCACTAAGATAAATCTATTGCCTGAAGCAGTAGGAGGGTCAAGGGGGCCAACTATGTCAACCCCTACCCTTTCAAAGGGAACCCCAACCACAGGCAGTGGCATAAGGGGTGCCTTTGGGGTGCCACCTGTCTTGCCACTGGCTTGACAGGTTTCACAGGACTTACAAAATTCCTTTGTGTCCTCAGACATCCTAGGCCAATGAAACAGGGGAACAAGCCTGTCCCAAGTTTTCATTTGTCCTAGGTGCCCAGCTAAGGGAATGTCATGTGCCAGTGTTAGGAGGAACTTTCTGTACTCCTGAGGAATCACTAATCTCCTGGCAGCTCCAGGTTTAGGATCCCTCTGCTCAGTGTACAAGAGGTTGTCCTCCTAGTAAACTCTGTGAGAGTCACTGACATCCCCATTAGCCTGTTTGACAGCTTGCTGTCTGAGACCCTCTAATGTGGGACAGGTTTGCTGTGCCACACTCAGCTCCTCTCTGGCAGGCCCCCCTTCACCCAAAAGCTCAGCAGTTTCTGCTTCCAGCTCCCCTGGTGTAGGTTCTGCACAGGGAGGGAATTCTTCTTCCTCAGATGTAGAATCCACTGTAGAGGGAGGGATAGTAGGAAGTGGTTTGCTTCTACTAGCCCTAGCTTTAGGGAGCACTTGGTCCATTGTTCCAGGATCCAAGCTTCCCTGTCCATTTTGCTTTTTGGCCTGAGCCCTTGTCAAAGCAAAAATATGCCCTGGGATGCCCAGCATTGCTGCATGGGCCTCCAACTCCACATCTGACCAAGCTGATGTCTCCAAATCATTCCCTAATAGACAGTCTACAGGTAAATCTGAAGCTACCACAACTTTCTTTGGACCAGTAACCCCCCCCAGTTGAGATTAACAACAGCCATGGGGTTGCTAAGTGTGTTGTTGTGAGCATCGGTTACTTGGTACTGGTGACCAAGTAGGTGTTGTTCAGGGTGGACCAGTTTCTCTATGACCATAGTCACACTGGCACCAGTGTCCCTGTAGGCCTGAACCTCAACACCATTTATTAGGGGTAGCTGCTTGTACTTATCCATATTAAGGGGACAAGCAACTAAGGTGGCTAAATCAATAGCCCCCTCAGAGACTAACACAGCCTCTGTGGCCTCTGTGGCAACCCCAACTAAATTACCAAAAGTGAGCCCAGCTACTCCCTTGGATTGGCTATTAGTAGGTTTGCTCCCACCACCACTGCTATTAGTAGTGACACTAGGTGTAGCAGTAGGGGTTGTAGTGGTAGGAGCAGTGGTGCCTTTCTTTGGACAACTGGGATCTGTTGTCCAATGGCCTTTTATTTTACATAAATAGCACCATGATTTCTTTTCCTTGTTCTGATTAAAGGAGGATTTGGACCCACCACCCCACCAGAGTGTTTTTGTGGGCCTGATGAAGACTCATTTTTAGATTTGTCCCCACCCTTGTCTGAAGACTTACCATCCTTCTTTTTGTTGCCATCTTTGTCACCCCCTGTATGAACTTTTCTGTTCACTCTTGTTCTGACCCATTTGTCTGCCTTCTTTCCCAATTCTTGGGGAGAGGTCAGATCAGAGTCCACCAAGTACTGGTGCAACAAATCAGACACACAATTATTAAGAAAATGCTCTCTCAGGATTAAGTTATACAGGCTGTCATAATCAGTAACTTTACTGCCATGTAACCACCCCTCCAAGGCCTTCACTGAATGGTCAATGAAATCAACCCATTCTTGTGAAGACTCCTTTTTGGTCTCTCTGAACTTTATCCTGTACTGTTCAGTGGTTAAGCCATAACCATCCAGGAGTGCATTCTTAAGAACTTGGAAATTATTAGCATCATTTTATTTCACAGTAAGGAGCCTATCCCTACCTTTTCCACTAAATGATAGCCATAGGATAGCAGCCCACTGCCTTTGAGGGACATCCTGTACAACACAGGCCCTCTCAAGTGCAGCAAACCACTTGTTAATGTCATCCCCCTCCTTATAAGAGGGAACTATCTTGTGCAGATTCCTGGAATCATGCTCTTTTGCAGGATGACTATGGGGAATACTGCTGCTGCCACCATGGGTTTCAAAACCCAACTTCTGTCTTTCCTTCTCTAGTTCAAAAGACTGTCTATCCAAATCCAGCTGTTGTTTTTTAAGCTTCAGTCTGGTTTGTTCCACCCTCAACTTATTGAGTTCCCTCTCTAACATTCTGTCATCAGGGTTGGTGGGAGGGACATTCCTAGAAACAGAGGTATGATGGGAATGAACAGAAGGAGACCTGTCCCTTACAGAAGCCACCCTAACAGCTTGGTTAACAGAAACATTACTACCAGTATGGTGAGAATAAATGCTTTTGCTATGATGTGAGACAACACTATTTGTATGGTGTGGCTCATCATCATTACCAACTATGCTAGACTGTCTAGTAATGGGCAGGCTAGGAAGTTTCTTTCCTGAATCTTTTTCTGGGGGAGTCCCTGAATCAGATTGAGAACTATTAGGTACTTTTTCAACAGATGAGGCACCTATGGCCTTATCCTGTTCTCTAAGCATGTTAAGTAACAGTTCCAAGGAAGGATTCTTCCCTACACTCAAACCTCTCTCTATACAGAGACTCCTTGCTCTTTTCCAGCTAAGGTTGTCATATGCAAGTTTGGACAGATCAACATTTTGGCCTGTGCCAGACATTTTTAGAGAGAGTTAAAGTGATAGTAAAAGATAAAAAGTTTGTCAGAGCTTTTAGAAAGACAGAGAAAAAAAACTTTTTAAACTTTTTAGAACTTTTTAGAAAGTTAGAAGTACTTTTCAGCACTTAGAAAAGAGTGAAAAGAGGAAATGCAAAACTTTTTGGCTATGTGTATATACACTGACCTTGTTTTGTATATTTTTCTCTTATGAAAAGTACAATGACAAGAGTGGTAAGTAGTCTCAAAGCACTTATCCCACCACTGCTCAACCAATGTAGGAGGCTGGACTGGCTTGTAGTGAGTACCAAGGGTACTTGCACCTTGCACCAGGCCCAGTTATCCCTTATTAGTGTATAGGGTGTCTAGCAGCTTAGGCTGATAGATAATGGTAGCTTAGAAGAGCAGCTTAGGCTGAACTAGGAGACTTGTGAAGCTACTACAGTACCACTCAGTGTCATATGCACAATATCATAAGAAAACACAATACACAGTTATACTAAAAATAAAGGTACTTTATTTTTATGACAATATGCCAAAGTATCTCAGAGTGTACCCTCAGTGAGAGGATAGGAAATATACACAAGATATATATACACAATACCAGAAATATGCAGTATAGTCTTAGAAAACAGTGCAAACAATGTATAGTTACAATAGGATGCAATGGGGAAACATAGGGATAGGGGCAACACAAACCATATACTCCAAAAGTGGAATGCGAACCACGAATGGACCCCAAACCTATGTGACCTTGTAGAGGGTCGCTGGGACTATTAGAAAATAGTGAGAGTTAGAAAAATAACCCTCCCCAAGACCCTGAAAAGTGAGTGCAAAGTGCACTAAAGTTCCCCTAAGGACAAAGAAGTCGTGTTAGAGGAATAATGCAGGAAAGACACAAACCAACAATGCAACAACTGTGGATTTCCAATCTAGGGTACCTGTGGAACAAGGGGACCAAGTCCAAAAGTCACAAGCAAGTCGGAGATGGGCATATGCCCAGGAAATGCCAGCTGCGGGTGCAAAGAAGCTTCTACTGGACAGAAGAAGCTGAGGTTTCTGCAGGAACGAAAAGGGCTAGAGACTTTCCCTTTAGTGGACGGATCCCACTCGCCGTGGAGAGTCGAGCAGAGGTGTTTTCCCACCGAAAGAACGCCAACAAGCCTTGCTAGCTGCAAATTGTGCGGTTACCGTTTTTGGACAGGAGGGACCAGGAGGTAGCAAATTGGACCTGAAGAGAGAGGGGACGTCGTGCAAGACAAAGAGCCCTCACTGAAGCAGGTAGCACCCGGAGAAGTGCCAGAAACAGGCACTACGAGGATGTGTGAAACGGTGCTTGCCGAAGTTGCACAAAGGAGTCCCACGTCGCCGGAGACCAACTTAGAAAGTCGTGCAATGCAGGTTAGAGTGCCGTGGACCCAGGCTTGGCTGTGCACAAAGGATTTCTGCCGGAAGTGCACAGGGGCCGGAGTAGCTGCAAAAGTCGCGGTTCCCAGCAATGCAGCCCAGCGAGGTGAGGCAAGGACTTACCTCCACCAAACTTGGACTGAAGAGTCACTGGACTGTGGGGGTCACTTGCACAGAGTCGCTGGATTCGAGGGACCTCGCTCGTCGTGCTGAGAGGAGACCCAAGGGACCGGTAATGCAGCTTTTTGGTGCCTGCGGTTGCAGGGGGAAGATTCCGTCAACCCACGGGAGATTTCTTCGGAGCTTCTGGTGCAGAGAGGAGGCAGACTACCCCCACAGCATGCACAAGCAGGAAAACAGTCGAGAAGGCTGCAGGATCAGCGATACAGAGTTGCAGTAGTCGTCTTTGCTACTATGTTGCAGGTTTGCAGGCTTCCAGCGCGGTCAGCAGTCGATTCCTTGGCAGAAGGTGAAGAGAGAGATGCAGAGGAACTCGGATGAGCTCTTGCATTCGTTATCTGAAGTTTCCCCAGAGACAGAGACCCTAAATAGCCAGAAAAGAGGGTTTGGCTACCTAGGAGAGAGGATAGGCTACTAACACCTGAAGGAGCCTATCAGCAGGAGTCTCTGACGTCACCTGGTGGCACTGGCCACTCAGAGCAGTCCAGTGTGCCAGCAGCACCTCTGTTTCCAAGATGGCAGAGGTCTGGAGCACACTGGAGGAGCTCTGGACACCTCCCAGGGGAGGTGCAGGTCAGGGGAGTGGTCACTCCCCTTTCCTTTGTCCAGTTTCGCGCCAGAGCAGGGCTAAGGGGTCCCCTGAACCGGTGTAGACTGGCTTATGCAGAATTGGGCACATCTGTGCCCAACAAAGCATTTCCAGAGGCTGGGGGAGGCTACTCCTCCCCTGCCTTCACACTATTTTCCAAAGGGAGAGGGTGTCACACCCTCTCTCAGAGGAAGTTCTTTGTTCTGCCATCCTGGGCCAGGCCTGGCTGGACCCCAGGAGGGCAGATGCCTGTCTGAGGGTTGGCAGCAGCAGCAGCTGCAGTGAAACCCCAGGAAGGGCAGTTTGGCAGTACCAGGGTCTGTGCTACAGACCACTGGGATCATGGAATTGTACCAACAATGCCAGGATGGCATAGAGGGGGCAATTCAATGATCATAGACATGTTACATGGCCATATTCGGAGTTACCATTGTGAAGCTACATATAGGTAGTGACCTATATGTAGTGCACGCGTGTAATGGTGTCCCCGCACTCACAAAGTTCAGGGAATTGGCTCTGAACAATGTGGGGGCACCTTGGCTAGTGCCAGGGTGCCCTCACACTAAGTAACTTTGCACCTAACCTTTACCAGGTAAAGGTTAGACATATAGGTGACTTATAAGTTACTTAAGTGCAGTGTAAAATGGCTGTGAAATAACGTGGACGTTATTTCACTCAGGCTGCAGTGGCAGGCCTGTGTAAGAATTGTCAGAGCTCCCTAATGGTGGCAAAAGAAATGCTGCAGCCCATAGGGATCTCCTGGAACCCCAATACCCTGGGTACCTCAGTACCATATACTAGGGAATTATAAGGGTGTTCCAGTAAGCCAATGTAAATTGGAAAAATTGGTCACTAGCCTGTTAGTGACAATTTGTAAAGAGAGAGCATAACCACTGAGGTTCTGGTTAGCAGAGCCTCAGTGAGACAGTTAGGCACCACACAGGGAACACATACATATAGGCCACAAACTTATGAGCACTGGGGTCCTGACTAGCAGGGTCCCAGTGACACATAACAAACATACTGAAAACATAGGGTTTTCACTATGAGCACTGGGCCCTGGCTGGCAGGATCCCAGTGAGACAGTGAAAACACCCTGACATACACTCACAAACAGGCCAAAAGTGGGGGTAACAAGGCTAGAAAGAGGCTACTTTCTCACACAACCCCCCCCCCCCCCCAAACGAAGGACAATAAGGCTAACCTTGGCCAGTTGAGACTTTATTGACTAAGTGGTGATAAGTAGAGAGTAGCTCTGCAATAGACTGGTTACTCCCTTTATCATCCACTATATGGTTACTTCCCTGTGGGGATGTAAACCACCCTGTTTGAAGTTTTTTAGCTAAGCAACAATGTGAAGATGTATTTTCAGAGTTTCTATCAGTAAGTTTTAGTTTAGAGCAGTGGGAATTGTCCACTGAACCTATTTGTAGTGATGGAAATGCCAGACAGGGATGCTGTCTCAGAAAAGCCATAGCTGGGTAAAAACGTTGTCCATATGGCTGGAAGAGAGAACAGGGATGCTGTTTCTCTTGGGTTGGAGCAGGGCAGGGATGCTGTCCTAAGTGTTGTGAGGCAGTGCAGGGTTTCTGCACTAAAGTTTCTCTGGGAGGGTTGGAGGGATGCTCCATGTTAACTAAAATGGTGCTCTTTTTCTCACCAATGTTAGTTATCCCACAGAGAGGTACTTCCACCTCAGGGAGTCCAGCTTTGGCAGCTGATGATTCCCTTGGAACAGGTGCCACCCCAGGGGAGGTTTCTCCCACCACAGGAATGCTATCCTGAATGGTAGGGTGGTTAGGGGATACTGTGATACCCTTTTTACCTGTTGATGGAGAGGGACCCTGAGTTTTCAGGCCTTCTCTCCTTTGCTTTTTCATTTCAGTAGAAATGAGAGGGAACAATTCCTCTGGGATGCCCAGCATGGCTGCATGGGCATAAAACTCTACATCAGCCCAACCTGAGGCCTCTAGATCATTACCTAAGAGACAATCTACAGGTAAGCTAGGTGATACCACCACCTGCTTAGGGCCAGTGACTCCACCCCAACTAAACTGAATTATAGCTAAGGGAAGAAACTTAGTGGAGTTATGGACATCAATAATCTTATACTGTTGTCCAATGATGTGTTGATCAGGGTGCACTAGGTTTTCAGTCACCAAAGTGATACTGGCACCTGTGTCCCTGTAGGCCAAGGCCTCAACACCATTTATTGAAACTGTCTGCCTGTACTTATGCATTGTAAGGGGACAAGCAGCCAGTGTGGCAAGGCCAATGCCACTAGGTGTGACAGAAACTGTCTTGGGAGTGACTTCCCCAGTTTCTACTATGGACCCAAAAGTGAACCCAACTACACCCTTAACTTGACTGTTGCCAGCAGTCCCACCACTAGTACCACTACTGCTAGGGGCACTAGAGCTTGATGTATTAGTGGTGGTAGGCTCAGGGGGTTTACCTGGACAGGACTTATCCCCTGGCCTATGGCCTCTGTTTTTACACACAAAGCACCAAGGCTTTTTAATGTGTGCAGGTTGAGAAGAAGAGGAAGAATTAGTTTTATCCCCACCCTCTGAAGAGTGTTTAAGATTTGAAGTGGGATCTTTGGTTTTACCTTTATCCCCATGCTTATCTTGAGATTTTTCACCATCTTTCTTCTTATTGCCATCTTTGTCACCCCCTGTATGAACTTTTCTGTTCACCCTTGTTCTGACCCATTTGTCTGCCTTCTTTCCCAATTCTTGGGGAGAGGTCAGATCAGAGTCTACCAGGTACTGGTGCAACAAATCAGACACACAATTATTAAGTATATGCTCTCTCAGGATTGTGTTATACAGGCTTTCATAATCAGTAACTTTACTGCCATGTAACCACCCCTCCAAGGCCTTCACTGAATGGTCAATGAAATCAACCCAGTCTTGTGAAGACTCCTTTTTGGTCTCTCTGAACTTTATCCTGTACTGTTCAGTGGTTAAGCCATAACCATCCAGGAGTGCATTCTTAAGAACTTGGAAATTATTAGCATCATTTTCTTTCACAGTAAGGAGCCTATCCCTACCTTTTCCACTAAATGATAGCCATAGAATAGCAGCCCACTGCCTTTGAGGGACATCCTGTACAACACAGGCCCTCTCAAGTGCAGCAAACCACTTGTTAATGTCATTCCCCTCCTTATAAGGGGGAACTATCTTATGCAGATTCCTGGAATCATGCTCTTTTGCAGGATGACTATGGGGAATACTGCTGCTGCCACCATGGGTTTCTAAACCCAGTTTCTGTCTCTCCTTCTCTACTTCTAAAGTCTGTCTATCCAAATCCAGCTGTTGCTTCTTGAGCTTCAGTCTGGTTTGTTCCACTCTCAATCTATTGAGCTCCCTTTCTAACAATCTGTCATCAGGGTGGGTGGGAGGGACATGCCTTGAAACAGAAGTATGGTGAGAATGGACAGAAGGAGACCTGTCCCTTACAGAAGCCACCCTAACAGCTTGGTTAACAGAAACATCACTACCAGTATGGTGAGAATAAATGCTTTTGCTATGATGTGAGACAACACTATTTATATGGTGTGGCTCATCATCATTACCAACTATGCTAGACTGTCTAGTAATGGGCAGGCTAGGAAGTTTCTTTCCTGAATCTTTTCCTGGGGGAGTCCCTGGATCAGATTGAGAACCATTAGCTACTTTTTCAACAGATTGGGCACTTATGGCCTTATCCTGTACTCTAAGCATGTTAATTAACAGTTCTAAGGAAGGATTCTTCCCTACACTCAAACCTCTCTCTATGCAGAGACTCCTTGCTCCTTTCCAGCTAAGGTGATCATATGCAAGTTTGGACAGATCAACCTTTGGGCCTGTGCCAGACATTTTTAGAGAGAGTTAAAGTGATAGTAAAAGATAAAAAGTTTGTCAGAGCTTTTAGAAAGACAGAGAAAAAAACTTTTTAAACTTTTTAGAACTTTTTAGAAAGTTTGAAGTACTTTTCAGCACTTAGAAAAGAGTGAAAAGAGGAAATGCAAAACTTTTTGGCTATGTGTATATACACTGACCTTGTTTTGTATATTTTTCTCTTATGAAAAGTACAATGACAAGAGTGGTAAGTAGTCTCAAAGCACTTATCCCACCGCTGCACAACCAATGTAGGAGTCTGGACTGGCTTGTAGTGAGTACCAAGGGGTACTTGCACCTTGCACCAGGCCCAGTTATCCCTTATTAGTGTATAGGGTGTCTAGCAGCTTAGGCTGATAGATAATGGTAGCTTAGCAGAGCAGCTTAGGCTGAACTAGGAGACGTGTGAAGCTACTACAGTACCACTTAGTGTCATATGCACAATATCATAAGAAAACACAATACACAGTTATACTAAAAATAAAGGTACTTTATTTTTATGACAATATGCCAAAGTATCTTAGAGTGTACCCTCAGTGAGAGGATAGGAAATATACACAAGATATATATACACAATAGCAAAAATATGCAGTATAGTCTTAGAAAACAGTGCAAACAATGTATAGTTACAATAGGATGCAAAGGGGAAACATAGGGATAGGGGCAACACAAACCATATACTCCAAAAGTGGAATGCGAACCACGAATGGACCCCAAACCTATGTGACCTTGTAGAGGGTCGCTGGGACTATTAGAAAATAGTGAGAGTTAGAAAAATAACCCTCCCCAAGACCCTGAAAAGTGAGTGCAAAGTGCACTAAAGTTCCCCTAAGGACAAAGAAGTCGTGTTAGAGGAATAATGCAGGAAAGACACAAACCAACAATGCAACAACTGTGGATTTCCAATCTAGGGTACCTGTGGAACAAGGGGACCAAGTCCAAAAGTCACAAGCAAGTCGGAGATGGGCATATGCCCAGGAAATGCCAGCTGCGGGTGCAAAGAAGCTTCTACTGGACAGAAGAAGCTGAGGTTTCTGCAGGAACGAAAAGGGCTAGAGACTTTCCCTTTAGTGGACGGATCCTTCTCGCCGTGGCGAGTCGTGCAGAAGTGTTTTCCCGCCGAAAGAACGCCAACAAGCCTTGCTAGCTGCAAATCGTGCGGTTACCGTTTTTGGACGCTGCTGAGGTCCAGGAGGGACCAGAAGGTCGCAAATTGGACCAGCAGAGAGAGGGGACGTCGAGCAAGATAAGGAGGCCTTGCTGAAGCAGGTAGCACCCGGACAAGTGCCAGAAATAGGCACTACGAGGATGCGTGAAACGGTGCTTGCCGAAGTTGCACAAAGGAGTCCCACGTCGCCGGAGACCAACTTAGAAAGTCGTGCATTGCAGGTTAGAGTGCCGTGGACCCAGGCTTGGCTGTGCACAAAGGATTTCCGCCGGAAGTGCACAGGGGCCGGAGTAGCTGCAAATGTCGCGGTTCCCAGCAATGCAGCCCAGCGAGGTGAGGCAAGGACTTACCTCCACCAAACTTGGACTGAAGAGTCACTGGACTGTGGGGGTCACTTGGACAGAGTCGCTGGATTCGAGGGACCTCGCTCGTCGTGCTGAGAGGAGACCCAAGGGACCGGAGATGCAGCTTTTTGGTGCCTGCGGTTGCAGGGGGAAGATTCCGTCGACCCACGGGAGATTTCTTCGGAGCTTCTGGTGCAGAGAGGAGGCAGACTACCCCCACAGCATGCACAAGCAGGAAAACAGTCGAGAAGGCGGCAGGATCAGCGATACAGAGTTGCAGTAGTCGTCTTTGCTACTATGTTGCAGGTTTGCAGGCTTCCAGCGCGGTCAGCAGTCGATTCCTTGGCAGAAGGTGAAGAGAGAGATGCAGAGGAACTCGGATGAGCTCTTGCATTCGTTATCTGAAGTTTCCCCAGAGACAGAGACCCTAAATAGCCAGAAAAGAGGGTTTGGCTACCTAGGAGAGAGGATAGGCTACTAACACCTGAAGGAGCCTATCAGTAGGAGTCTCTGACGTCACCTGGTGGCACTGGCCACTCAGAGCAGTCCAGTGTGCCAGCAGCACCTCTGTTTCCAAGATGGCAGAGGTCTGGAGCACACTGGAGGAGCTCTGGACACCTCCCAGGGGAGGTGCAGGTCAGGGGAGTGGTCACTCTCCTTTCCTTTGTCCAGTTTCGCGCCAGAGCAGGGCTAAGGGGTCCCCTGAACCGGTGTAGACTGGCTTATGCAGAATTGGGCACATCTGTGCCCAACAAAGCATTTCCAGAGGCTGGGGGAGGCTACTCCTCCCCTGCCTTCACACCATTTTCCAAAGGGAGAGGGTGTCACACCCTCTCTCAGAGGAAGTTCTTTGTTTTGCCATCCAGGGCCAGGCCTGGCTGGACCCCAGGAGGGCAGATGCCTGTCTGAGGGGTTGGCAGCAGCAGCAGCTGCAGTGAAACCCCAGGAAGGGCAGTTTGGCAGTACCAGGGTCTGTGCTACAGACCACTGGGATCATGGAATTGTACCAACAATGCCAGGATGGCAGGGGGCAATTCCATGATCATAGACATGTTACATGGCCATATTCGGAGTTACCATTGTGAAGCTACATATAGGTAGTGACCTATATGTAGTGCACGCGTGTAATGGTGTCCCCGCACTCACAAAGTTCAGGGAATTGGCTCTGAACAATGTGGGGGCACCTTGGCTAGTGCCAGGGTGCCCTCACACTAAGTAACTTTGCACCTAACCTTTACCAGGTAAAGGTTAGACATATAGGTGACTTATAAGTTACTTAAGTGCAGTGTAAAATGGCTGTGAAATAACGTGGACATTATTTCACTCAGGCTGCAGTGGCAGGCCTGTGTAAGAATTGTCAGAGCTCCCTATGGGTGGCAAAAGAAATGCTGCAGCCCATAGGGATCTCCTGGAACCCCAATACCCTGGGTACCTCAGTACCATATACTAGGGAATTATAAGGGTGTTCCAGTAAGCCAATGTAAATTGGAAAAATTGGTCACTAGCCTGTTAGTGACAATTTGTAAAGAGAGAGCATAACCACTGAGGTTCTGGTTAGCAGAGCCTCAGTGAGACAGTTAGGCACCACACAGGGAACACATACATATAGGCCACAAACTTATGAGCACTGGGGTCCTGACTAGCAGGGTCCCAGTGACACATAACAAACATACTGAAAACATAGGGTTTTCACTATGAGCACTGGGCCCTGGCTGGCAGGATCCCAGTGAGACAGTGAAAACACCCTGACATACACTCACAAACAGGCCAAAAGTGGGGGTAACAAGGCTAGAAAGAGGCTACTTTCTCACAGTCATAACACAGGTAACACATACAGGGCACACTTATGAGCACTGGGGCCCTGGCTGGCAGGGTCCCAGTGACACATACAACTAAAACAACATATATACAGTGAATTTTGGGGGTAACATGCCAGGCAAGGTGGTACTTTCCTACACAACCCCCCCCAAACGAAGGACAATAAGACTAGAAATGACCTAATGGGTCTTCATTGTTGTAGGAGGCTGGACTGGCTTGTAGTGAGTACCAAGGGGTACTTGCACCTTGCACCAGGCCCAGTTATCCCTTATTAGTGTATAGGGTGTCTAGCAGCTTAGGCTGATAGATAATGGTAGCTTAGCAGAGCAGCTTAGGCTGAACTAGGAGACGTGTGAAGCTACTACAGTACCACTTAGTGTCATATGCACAATATCATAAGAAAACACAATACACAGTTATACTAAAAATAAAGGTACTTTATTTTTATGACAATATGCCAAAGTATCTTAGAGTGTACCCTCAGTGAGAGGATAGGAAATATACACAAGATATATATACACCATAGCAAAAATATGCAGTATAGTCTTAGAAAACAGTGCAAACAATGTATAGTTACAATAGGATGCAATGGGGAAACATAGGGATAGGGGCAACACAAACCATATACTCCAGAAGTGGAATGCGAACCACGAATGGACCCCAAACCTATGTGACCTTGTAGAGGGTCGCTGGGACTATTAGAAAATAGTGAGAGTTAGTAAAATAACCCTCCCCAAGACCCTGAAAAGTGAGTGCAAAGTGCACCAAAGTTCCCCTAAGGACAAAATAGTCGTGTTAGAGGGAGAATGCAAGGAAAACACAAATCAGCAATGCAACAACGATGGATTCCTGTCTGAAGGTACCTGTGGAACAAGGGGACCAAGTCCAAAAGTCACAAACAGCTCGGAGATGGGCAGATGCCCAAGAAATGCCAGCGGTTGGTGCAAAGAAGCTCTTACTAGGCTGAAGAACTGTGAATACTGCAGGAACGACAAGGGGTAGAGACTTCCCCTTTGGAGGATGGATCCCCCACGCCTTGGAGAGTCGTGCAGAAGTGTTTTCCCGCCGGATGGACGCCAACAAGCCTTGCTACACGCAAATCGTGCGTTTGGCGTTTTTGGACGCTGCTGGGGCCCAGGAGGGACCAGAAGGTCGCAAATTGGACCTGCAGAGAGAGGGGACGTCGAGCAAGACAAAGAGCCCTCACTGAAGCAGGTAGCACCCGGAGAAGTGCCAGAAACAGGCACTACGGGGATGCGTGAAACGGTGCTCGCCGAAGTTGCACAAAGGAGTCCCACGTCGCCGGAGACCAACTTAGAAAGTCGTGCAATGCAGGTTAGAGTGCCGTGGACCCAGGCTTGGCTGTGCACACAGGATTTCCGCCGGAAGTGCACAGGGGCCGGAGAAGCTTGCAAAGTCGCGGTTCCCAGCAATGCAGCCCAGCGAGGTGAGGCAAGGACTTACCTCCACCAAACTTGGGCTGAAGAGTCACTGGACTGTGGGGGTCACTTGGACGGTGTCGCTGGATTCGAGGGACCTCGCTCGTCGTGCTGAGAGGAGACCCAAGGGACCGGAGATGCAGCTTTTTGGTGCCTGCGGTTGCAGGGGGAAGATTCCGTCGACCCACGGGAGATTTCTTCGGAGCTTCTGGTGCAGAGAGGAGGCAGACTACCCCCACAGCATGCACAAGCAGGAAAACAGTCGAGAAGGCGGCAGGATCAGCGTTACAGAGTTGCAGTAGTCGTCTTTGCTACTATGTTGCAGGTTTGCAGGCTTCCAGCGCGGTCAGCGGTCGATTCCTTATCAGAAGGTGAAGAGGGAGATGCAGAGGAACTCGGCTGAGCTCATGCATTCGTTATCTAAAGTTTCCCCAGAGACAGAGACCCTAAATAGCCAGAAAAGAGGGTTTGGCTACCTAGGAGAGAGGAAAGGCTACTAACACCTGAAGGAGCCTATCACAAGGAGTCTCTGACGTCACCTGGTGGCACTGGCCACTCAGAGCAGTCCAGTGTGCCAGCAGCACCTCTGTTTCCAAGATGGCAGAGGTCTGGAGCACACTGGAGGAGCTCTGGACACCTCCCAGGGGAGGTGCAGGTCAGGGGAGTGGTCACTCCCCTTTCCTTTGTCCAGTTTCGCGCCAGAGCAGGGGCTAAGGGGTCCCTGAACCGGTGTAGATTGGCTTATGCAGAATTGGGCACATCTGTGCCCAACAAAGCATTTCCAGAGGCTGGGGGAGGCTACTCCTCCCCTGCCTTCACACCATTTTCCAAAGGGAGAGGGTGTCACACCCTCTCTCAGAGGAAGTTCTTTGTTCTGCCATCCTGGGCCAGGCCTGGCTGGACCCCAGGAGGGCAGATGCCTGTCTGAGGGGTTGGCAGCAGCAGCAGCTGCAGAGAAACCCCAGGAAGGGCAGTCTGGCAGTACCAGGGTCTGTGCTACAGACCACTGGGATCATGGAATTGTACCAACAATGCCAGGATGGCATAGAGGGGGCAATTCCATGATCATAGACATGTTACATGGCCATATTCGGAGTTACCATGGTGAAGCTACATATAGGTAGTGACCTATATGTAGTGCACGCGTGTAATGGTGTCCCCGCACTCACAAAGTTCAGTGAATTGGCTCTGAACAATGTGGGGGCATCTTGGCTAGTGCCAGGGTGCCCTCACACTAAGTAACTTTGCACCTAACCTTTACCAGGTAAAGGTTAGACATATAGGTGACTTATAAGTTACTTAAGTGCAGTGTAAAATGGCTGTGAAATAACGTGGACGTTATTTCACTCAGGCTGCAGTGGCAGGCCTGTGTAAGAATTGTCAGAGCTCCCTATGGGTGGCAAAAGAAATGCTGCAGCCCATAGGGATCTCCTGGAACCCCAATACCCTGGGTACCTCAGTACCATATACTAGGGGATTATAAGGGTGTTCCAGTAAGCCAATGTAAATTGGTAAAAATGGTCACTAGCCTGTCAGTGACAATTTGGAAAGAAATGAGAGAGCATAACCACTGAGGTTCTGATTAGCAGAGCCTCAGTGAAACAGTTAGTCACTACACAGGTAACACTTACAGGCACACTTATGAGCACTGGGGCCCTGGGTTACCAGGGTCCCAGTGACACATACAACTAAAACAACATATATACAGTGAAAAATGGGGGTAACATGCCAGGCAAGATGGTACTTTCCTACACAACCCCCCCCCAAACGAAGGACAATAAGACTAGCCATTACCTGATGAGTCTTCATTGTCTAAGTGGAAATATCTGGAGAGTCCATCTGCATTGGAGTGGCTACTCCCAGGTCTATGTTCCACTGTATAGTCCATTCCCTGTAGGGATATGGACCACCTCAACAATTTAGGATTTTCACCTTTCATTTGTTTTAGCCAAAGTAGAGGTTTGTGGTCTGTCTGAACAATGAAGTGAGTGCCAAACAGGTATGGCCTCAACTTCTTCAGAGCCCAGACCACAGCAAAGGCCTCCCTCTCAATGGCAGACCAACGCTTTTCTCTAGGGGTCAACCTTCTACTAATAAAAGCAACAGGTTGATCCTGGCCCTCAGAATTAAGTTGTGATAGGACTGCCCCTACTCCTAATTCAGATGCATCAGTTTGGACATAGAATTTTTTAGAGTAACAAGGGCTTTTTAGGACAGGTGCAGAGCACATGGCCTGCTTCAGCTCCTCAAAAGCTTTCTGACAGTTTGCTGTCCATAATACCTTTTTAGGCATTTTCTTGGATGTGAGGTCATTAAGAGGGGCTGCAATGGAGCCATAGTTCTTAATGAACCTCCTGTAATACCCAGTGAGGCCTAGAAAGGCTCTCACCTGAGTCTGAGTGGTAGGGGGAATCCAATCAATAATGGTTTGGATTTTCCCCTGAAGTGGTGCAATCTGTTCCCCACCAACAAGGTGTCCCAGATAAACCACCTTACCCTGCCCTATCTGGCACTTTGAAGCCTTGATAGTGAGGCCTGCCTTTTGCAGGGCCTCCAAAACTTTCCAAAGGTGGACCAGGTGATCATCCCAGCTGGAGCTAAAGACAGCTATATCATCCAAATATGCTGCACTGAAAGCTTCCAGCCCTTGCAGGACTGTGTTCACCAACCTCTGAAAAGTGGCAGGTGCATTTTTCAAACCAAAAGGCATTACAGTAAACTGGTAATGTCCTCCAATGGTAGAAAATGCAGTCTTAGGTTTAGCATCTTCTGACATTTTGATCTGCCAATACCCTGCAGTCAAATCAAAAGTGCTTAGATACTTGGCAGATGCCAGTGTATCTATTAGCTCATCTGCCTTGGGTATAGGGTGAGCATCTGTTTTGGTTACCAAGTTGAGACCTCTATAGTCTACACAAAACCTCATTTCCTTCTTTCCATCTTTAGAATTGGGTTTTGGTACCAGTACCACAGGAGAAGCCCATGGACTGTCAGAGTGCTCAACCACTCCTAGTTCCAACATCTTCTGAACTTCTTGCTTTATGCAGTCCCTGACATGGTCAGGCTGCCTATAGATCTTACTTTTGACAGGTAAACTGTCTCCAGTATCTATAGTGTGCTCACACCAAGAAGTGGTGCCTGGCACAATGGAGAAGAGTTCTGAAAATTGTCCTAGGAGATTTATGCAATTATCTTTCTGCTCAGCAGTAAGACAATCAGCCAAAACTACCCCTTCCACAAGAGCATCTTGTTCTGTGGAAGAGAAGAGATCAGGTAGAGGATCACTGTCTTCTTCCTGTCCCTCATCTGTTGCCATGAGCAGGGTGAGATCAGCCCTGTCATAGTAGGGTTTCAGGCGGTTGACATGGAGCACCCTAAGGGGACTCCTGGCAGTGCCTAAGTCAACCAAGTAGGTGACTTCACCCTTCTTTTCAACAATTGTGTGTGGACCACTCCATTTATCTTGGAGTGCTCTTGGGGCCACAGGCTCTAAGACCCACACTTTCTGCCCTGGTTGGTACTGAACCAAAACAGCCTTCTGATCATGCCATTGCTTCTGGAGCTCTTGGCTGGCCTGAAGGTTTTTACTGGCCTTTTTCATGTACTCAGCCATCCTTGATCTGAGGCCAAGTACATAATCCACAATATCCTGCTTAGGAGCTTTTAAAGGTTGTTCCCAACCCTCCTTTACAAGTGTGAGTGGACCCCTAACAGGGTGTCCAAAAAGAAGTTCAAAGGGGCTGAAGCCCACTCCTTTCTGGGGTACCTCCCTGTAGGCAAAAAGGAGGCATGGTAGAAGGATATCCCATCTCCTGCGGAGTTTTTCAGGGAGTCCCATAATCATGCCTTTGAGAGTTTTATTAAATCTCTCCACCAGTCCATTTGTTTGTGGATGATAGGGTGTTGTGAACTTGTAAGTTACACCACACTCCTTCCACATGGCCTTTAAGTATGCAGACATGAAATTGCTTCCTCTGTCTGATACTACTTCCTTTGGGAAGCCCACCCTGGAAAATATTCCCAGGAGGGCCTTTGCCACTGCAGGAGCTGTAGTGGTCCTTAAAGGAATTGCTTCAGGATACCTTGTGGCATGGTCCACTACCACTAAGATAAACCTATTGCCTGAAGCAGTAGGAGGGTCAAGGGGGCCAACTATGTCCACCCCTACCCTTTCAAAGGGAACCCCAACCACAGGCAGTGGGATAAGGGGTGCCTTTGGAGTGCCACCTGTCTTGCCACTGGCTTGACAGGTTTCACAGGACTTACAAAATTCTTTTGTGTCCTCTGACATCCTAGGCCAATGAAACAGTGGTACCAATCTGTCCCAAGTTTTCATTTGACCCAGGTGCCCAGCTAAGGGAATGTCATGTGCCAGTGTTAGGAGGAACTTTCTGTACTCCTGAGGAATCACTAATCTCCTGGCAGCTCCAGGTTTAGGATCCCTATGCTCAGTGTACAAGAGGTTGTCCTCCCAGTAAACTCTGTGTGAGTCACTGACATCCCCATTAGCCTGTTTGACAGCTTGCTGTCTGAGACCCTCTAATGTGGGACAGGTTTGCTGTGCCACACTCAGCTCCTCTCTGGCAGGCCCCCCTTCACCCAAAAGCTCAGCAGTGTCTGCTTCCAGCTCCTCTGGTGTAGGTTCTGCACAGGGAGGGAATTCTTCTTCCTCAGAAGTAGAATCCACTGTAGAGGGAGGGATAGTAGGAAGTGGTTTGCTTCTACTAGCCCTAGCTTTAGGGAGCACTTGGTCCATTGTTCCAGGATCCAAGCTTCCCTGTCCTTTTTGCTTTTTGGCCTGAGCCCTTGTCAAAGCAAAAATATGCCCTGGGATGCCCAGCATTGCTGCATGGGCCTCCAACTCCACATCTGACCAAGCTGATGTCTCCAAATCGTTCCCTAATAGACAGTCTACAGGTAAATCTGAAGCTACCACAACTTTCTTTGGACCAGATACCCCCCCCCAGTTGAGATTTACAACAGCCATGGGGTGGCTTTGTGTTGTTATGTTGTGAGCATCGGTTACTTGGTACTGGTGTCCAAGTATGTGTTGTTCAGGGTGCACCAGTTTCTCAATCACCATTGTGACACTGGCACCTGTGTCCCTGTAGGCCTGGACCTCAACACCATTTATTAGGGTTAGTTGCTTGTACTTCTCCAAGTTATGGGGGCAAGCAACCAAAGTGGCTAAGTCAATAGCCCCTTCAGAGACTAAAGTAGCCTCTGTGGTCTCCCTAATCAGACCAACCCCAACTAAATTACCAAAAGTGAGCCCAGCTACTCCCTTGGATTGGCTATTAGTAGGTTTGCTCCCACCACCACTGCTATTAGTAGGGACACTAGGTGTAGCAGTAGGGGTTGTAGTGGTAGGAGCTGTGGTGCCTTTCTTTGGACAACTGGGATCTGTTGTCCAATGGCCTTTTATCTTACATAAATAGCACCATGGTTTCTTTTCCTTGTTCTGATTAGAGGAGGGTTTGGGCCCACCACCCCCACCAGAGTGTTTTTGTGGGCCTGATGAAGACTCATTTTTAGATTTGTCCCCACCCTTGTCAGAAGACTTACCATCCTTCTTTTTGTTGCCATCTTTGTCACCCCCTGTATGAACTTTTCTGTTCACTCTTGTTCTGACCCATTTGTCTGCCTTCTTTCCCAATTCTTGGGGAGAGGTCAGATCAGAGTCCACCAAGTACTGGTGCAACAAATCAGACACACAATTATTAAGAATATGCTCTCTCAGGATTAAGTTATACAGGCTGTCATAATCAGTAACTTTACTGCCATGTAACCACCCCTCCAAGGCCTTCACTGCCTGGTCAATGAAATCAACCCAGTCTTGTGAAGACTCCTTTTTGGTATCTCTGAACTTGATCCTGTACTGTTCAGTGGTTAAGCCATAACCATCCAGGAGTGCATTCTTAAGAACTTGGAAATTGTTAGCATCATTTTCTTTTACAGTAAGGAGCCTATCCCTACCTTTTCCAGTAAATGATAGCCATAGGATAGCAGCCCACTGCCTTTGAGGGACATCCTGTACAGCACAGGCCCTCTCAAGTGCAGCAAACCACTTGTTAATGTCATCCCCCTCCTTGTAAGGGGGAACTATCTTATGCAGATTCCTGGAATCATGCTCTTTTGCAGGATGACTATGGGGAATACTGCTGCTGCCACCATGGGTATCTAAACCCATTTTCTGTCTTTCCCTCTCTATTTCTAAAGACTGTCTATCCAAATCCAGCTGTTGCTTCTTGAGCTTCAGTCTGGTTTGCTCCACTCTCAATCTATTGAGCTCCCTTTCCAACAATCTGTCATCAGGGTGGGTGGGAGGGACATTTCTAGATACAGAGGTATGATGGGAATGAACAGAAGGAGACCTGTCCCTTACAGAGGGCACCCTAACAGCTTGGCTACCAGTATAATGTGAGAGCACATCATCAGTATGATGTGATTCAACCTCTGTACCAACTATGCTAGACTGTCTAGTAATGGGCAGGCTGAGAATTTTCTTTCCAGAACCTTTTCCTGGGGGAGTCCCTGGATCAGATTGAGAACCATTAGCTACTTTTTCTACAGATTGGGCACTTATGGCCTTATCCTGTACTCTAAGCATATTAATTAACAGTTCTAAGGAAGGATTCTTCCCTACACTCAAACCTCTCTCTATGCAGAGACTCCTTGCTCCTTTCCAGCTAAGGTGATCATATGCAAGTTTGGACAGTTCAACTTTTTGGCCTGTGCCAGACATTTTTAGAGAGAGTTAAAGTGATAGACAAAGAGAAAAAAGTTTTCAGAACTTTTTGGAAAGACAGAAAAACTTTTTAAACTTTTAAGAACTTTTTGAAAGTTTAGAAGTACTTTTCAGCACTTAGAAAAGAGTGAAAAGAGGAAATGCAAAACTTTTTGGCTATGTGTATATACACTGACCTTGTTTTGTATATTTTTCTCTTATGAAAAGTACAATGACAAGAGTGGTAAGTAGTCTCAAGCACTTATCCCACCACTGCACAACCAATGTAGGAGGCTGGACTGGCTTGTAGTGAGTACCAAGGGGTACTTGCACCTTGCACCAGGCCCAGTTATCCCTTATTAGTGTATAGGGTGTCTAGCAGCTTAGGCTGATAGATAATGGTAGCTTAGCAGAGCAGCTTAGGCTGAACTAGGAGACGTGTGAAGCTACTACAGTACCACTTAGTGTCATATGCACAATATCATAAGAAAACACAATACACAGTTATACTAAAAATAAAGGTACTTTATTTTTATGACAATATGCCAAAGTATCTTAGAGTGTACCCTCAGTGAGAGGATAGGAAATATACACAAGATATATATACACCATAGCAAAAATATGCAGTATAGTCTTAGAAAACAGTGCAAACAATGTATAGTTACAATAGGATGCAATGGGGAAACATAGGGATAGGGGCAACACAAACCATATACTCCAGAAGTGGAATGCGAACCACGAATGGACCCCAAACCTATGTGACCTTGTAGAGGGTCGCTGGGACTATTAGAAAATAGTGAGAGTTAGTAAAATAACCCTCCCCAAGATCCTGAAAAGTGAGTGCAAAGTGCACCAAAGTTCCCCTAAGGACAAAATAGTCGTGTTAGAGGGAGAATGCAAGGAAAACACAAATCAGCAATGCAACAACGATGGATTCCTGTCTGAAGGTACCTGTGGAACAAGGGGACCAAGTCCAAAAGTCACAAACAGCTCGGAGATGGGCAGATGCCCAAGAAATGCCAGCGGTTGGTGCAAAGAAGCTCTTACTAGGCTGAAGAACTGTGAATACTGCAGGAACGACAAGGGCTAGAGACTTCCCCTTTGGAGGATGGATCCCCCACGCCTTTGAGAGTCGTGCAGAAGTGTTTTCCCGCCGGATGGACGCCAACAAGCCTTGCTACACGCAAATCGTGCGTTTGGCGTTTTTGGACGCTGCTGGGGCCCAGGAGGGACCAGAAGGTCGCAAATTGGACCTGCAGAGAGAGGGGACGTCGAGCAAGACAAAGAGCCCTCACTGAAGCAGGTAGCACCCGGAGAAGTGCCAGAAACAGGCACTACGGGGATGCGTGAAACGGTGCTCGCCGAAGTTGCACAAAGGAGTCCCACGTCGCCGGAGACCAACTTAGAAAGTCGTGCAATGCAGGTTAGAGTGCCGTGGACCCAGGCTTGGCTGTGCACACAGGATTTCCGCCGGAAGTGCACAGGGGCCGGAGAAGCTTGCAAAGTCGCGGTTCCCAGCAATGCAGCCCAGCGAGGTGAGGCAAGGACTTACCTCCACCAAACTTGGGCTGAAGAGTCACTGGACTGTGGGGGTCACTTGGACAGTGTCGCTGGATTCGAGGGACCTCGCTCGTCATGCTGAGAGGAGACCCAAGGGACCAGAGATGCAGCTTTTTGGTGCCTGCGGTTGCAGGGGGAAGATTCCGTCGACCCACGGGAGATTTCTTCGGAGCTTCTGGTGCAGAGAGGAGGCAGACTACCCCCACAGCATGCACAAGCAGGAAAACAGTCGAGAAGGCGGCAGGATCAGCGTTACAGAGTTGCAGTAGTCGTCTTTGCTACTATGTTGCAGGTTTGCAGGCTTCCAGCGCGGTCAGCGGTCGATTCCTTATCAGAAGGTGAAGAGGGAGATGCAGAGGAACTCGGCTGAGCTCATGCATTCGTTATCTAAAGTTTCCCCAGAGACAGAGACCCTAAATAGCCAGAAAAGAGGGTTTGGCTACCTAGGAGAGAGGAAAGGCTACTAACACCTGAAGGAGCCTATCACAAGGAGTCTCTGACGTCACCTGGTGGCACTGGCCACTCAGAGCAGTCCAGTGTGCCAGCAGCACCTCTGTTTCCAAGATGGCAGAGGTCTGGAGCACACTGGAGGAGCTCTGGACACCTCCCAGGGGAGGTGCAGGTCAGGGGAGTGGTCACTCCCCTTTCCTTTGTCCAGTTTCGCGCCAGAGCAGGGGCTAAGGGGTCCCTGAACCGGTGTAGACTGGCTTATGCAGAATTGGGCACATCTGTGCCCAACAAAGCATTTCCAGAGGCTGGGGGAGGCTACTCCTCCCCTGCCTTCACACCATTTTCCAAAGGGAGAGGGTGTCACACCCTCTCTCAGAGGAAGTTCTTTGTTCTGCCATCCTGGGCCAGGCCTGGCTGGACCCCAGGAGGGCAGATGCCTGTCTGAGGGGTTGGCAGCAGCAGCAGCTGCAGAGAAACCCCAGGAAGGGCAGTCTGGCAGTACCAGGGTCTGTGCTACAGACCACTGGGATCATGGAATTGTACCAACAATGCCAGGATGGCATAGAGGGGGCAATTCCATGATCATAGACATGTTACATGGCCATATTCGGAGTTACCATGGTGAAGCTACATATAGGTAGTGACCTATATGTAGTGCACGCGTGTAATGGTGTCCCCGCACTCACAAAGTTCAGTGAATTGGCTCTGAACAATGTGGGGGCATCTTGGCTAGTGCCAGGGTGCCCTCACACTAAGTAACTTTGCACCTAACCTTTACCAGGTAAAGGTTAGACATATAGGTGACTTATAAGTTACTTAAGTGCAGTGTAAAATGGCTGTGAAATAACGTGGACGTTATTTCACTCAGGCTGCAGTGGCAGGCCTGTGTAAGAATTGTCAGAGCTCCCTATGGGTGGCAAAAGAAATGCTGCAGCCCATAGGGATCTCCTGGAACCCCAATACCCTGGGTACCTCAGTACCATATACTAGGGGATTATAAGGGTGTTCCAGTAAGCCAATGTAAATTGGTAAAAATGGTCACTAGCCTGTCAGTGACAATTTGGAAAGAAATGAGAGAGCATAACCACTGAGGTTCTGATTAGCAGAGCCTCAGTGAGACAGTTAGTCACTACACAGGTAACACTTACAGGCACACTTATGAGCACTGGGGCCCTGGGTTACCAGGGTCCCAGTGACACATACAACTAAAACAACATATATACAGTGAAAAATGGGGGTAACATGCCAGGCAAGATGGTACTTTCCTACAATTGTCTAAGTGGAAATATCTGGAGAGTCCATCTGCATTGGAATGGGAACTCCCAGGTCTATGTTGAACTGTATAGTCCATCCCCTGGACCACCACCACCCTGGACCACCTCAACAATTTAGGGTTTTCACCTTTCATTTGTTTTAGCCAAAGTAGAGGTTTGTGGTCTGTCTGAACAATGAAGTGAGTGCCAAACAGGTATGGCCTCAACTTCTTCAGTGCCCAGACCACAGCAAAGGCCTCCCTCTCTATGGCAGACCAACGCTTTTCTCCAGGGGTCAACCTCCTGCTGATAAAAGCAACAGGTTGATCCTGGCCCTCAGAATTAAGTTGTGATAAGACTGCCCCTACCCCTAATTCAGATGCATCAGCCTGGACAATGAATTTTTTGAAGTAACAGGGGCTTTTCAGGACAGGTGCAGAGCACATGGCCTGCTTCAGCTCCTCAAAAGCTTTCTGACAGTTTGCTGTCCATAATACCTTCTTAGGCATTTTCTTAGATTTGAGGTCATTAAGAGGGACTGCAATGGAGCCATAGTTCTTTATGAACCTCCTGTAGTACCCAGTGAGGCCTAAAAAGGCTCTCGTCTGAGTAGTAGGGGGAACCCAATCTATAATAGTTTGGATTTTCCCCTGAAGTGGTGCAATCTATTCTCCACCTACCAGGTGTCCCAGATAAACCACCTTCCCCTGCCCTATCTGGTACTTTGAAGCCTTGATAGTGAGGCCTGCCTTTTGCAGGGCCTCCAAAACTTTCCATAGGTGGACCAGGTGATCATCCCAGCTGGAGCTGAAGACAGCTATATCGTCCAGATATGCTGCACTAAAAGCTTCCAGCCCTTGCAGGACTGTATTCTCCAACCTTTGAAAAGTGGCAGGTGCATTTTTCAATCCAAAAGGCATTACTGTGAATTGGTAATGGCCTCCAATGGTTGAAAATGCAGTTTTTGCTTTTGCATCTTCTGATAATTTGATCTGCCAATACCCTGCAGTCAAATCAAAAGTGCTTAGATACTTGGCAGATGCCAGTGTATCTATTAGCTCATCTGCCCTGGGTATAGGGTGAGCATCAGTTTTGGTTACCTGGTTGAGACCTCTGTAGTCAACACAAAATCTCATTTCCCTTTTACCATCTTTGGAATGAGGTTTTGGTACAAGTAACACAGGAGAGGCCCATGGACTTTCAGAGTGCTCAACCACTCCCAGTTCAAGCATTTTCTGCACTTCTTGCTTTATGCAGTCTCTGACATGGTCAGGCTGCCTATAGATCTTACTTTTGACAGGCAAGCTGTCTCCAGTATCTATAGTGTGCTCACACCAAGAAGAGGTGCCTGGCACAGTAGAGAAGAGTTCAGAAAACTGACCCAGGAGATTTATGCAGTGGTCTTTCTGCTCAGCAGTAAGACAATCTGCCAGTACTACACCTTCCACTAGAGCATCTTGTTCTGTGGAAGAGAAGAGATCAGGGAGAGGGTCACTCTCTTCTTCCTGTCCCTCATCAGTTGCCATGAGCAGGGTGAGATCATCCCTGTCATAGTAGGGTTTCAGGCGATTGACATGGAGCACCCTAAGGGGACTCCTAGCAGTGCCTAAGTCAACTAAGTAGGTGACTTCACCCTTCTTTTCACCAATTATGGGGGTCCACTCCATTTGTCTTGGAGTGCTCTTGGGGCCACAGGCTCCAAGACCCACACTTTCTGCCCTGGTTGGTACTGAACCAAAACAGCCTTCTGGTCATGCCATTGCTTTTGGAGCTCTTGGCTGGCCTGAAGGTTTTTACTGGCCTTTTTCATGTACTCAGCCATTCTAGATCTTAAGACAAGTACATAGTCCACTATGTCTTGCTTTGGAGCTTTTAAAGGTTGTTCCCAACCCTCCTTAACAAGTGTTAGAGGACCTCTCACAGGGTGTCCAAATAGGAGTTCAAAGGGGCTGAAGCCCACTCCTTTTTGGGGTACCTCCCCGTAAGCAAAAAGGAGGCAAGGTAACAGGATATCCCATCTCCTCCGGAGTTTTTCAGAGAGTCCCATTATCATACCTTTGAGAGTTTTGTTAAATCTCTCCACCAGTCGATTTGTTTGTGGATGATAGGGTGTGGTGAACTTGTATGTAACACCACATTCCTTCCACATGGCCTTTAAGTAAGCAGACATGAAATTGCTTCCCCTGTCTGATACCACCTCTTTTGGGAAGCCCACCCTGGAAAAGATTCCCAGGAGGGCCTTTGCCACTGCAGGAGCTGTAGTGGTCCTTAGAGGAATTGCTTCAGGATATCTGGTGGCATGGTCCACTACCACCAAGATAAACCTATTGCCTGAAGCAGTAGGAGGGTCAAGGGGGCCAACTATGTCAACCCCTACCCTTTCAAAGGGAACCCCAACCACAGGCAGTGGAATAAGGGGTGCCTTTGGAGTGCCACCTGTCTTGCCACTGGCTTGACAAGTTTCACAGGACTTACAAAATTCCTTTGTGTCCTCTGACATTCTAGGCCAATGAAACAAGGGAACAAGCCTGTCCCAAGTTTTCATTTGCCCCAAATGTCCAGCTAAGGGAATGTCGTGGGCTAGAATTAGGAGGAACTTTCTGTACTCCTGTGGAATCGCCAATCTTCTGGCAGCTCCAGGTTTTGGATCCCTAGCTTCAGTGCACAAGAGGTTGTCCTCCCAGTAAACTCTGTGAGAGTCACTGATATCCCCATTTGCTTGTTTGACAGCTTGCTGCCTTAGACCCTCTAGTGTGGGACAGGTATGCTGTGCCACACTCAGCTACTCCCTGGCAGGCCCCCCTTCACCCAAAAGCTCAGCAGTGTCTGCTTCCAGCTCCTCTGGTGTAGGTTCTGCACAGGGTGGAAATTCTTCTTCCTCAGAACTAGAATCCACTGTAGAGGGATGTGAGAAGGTAGCCTCTTTCTAGCCTTGTTACCCCCACTTTTGGCCGGTTTGTGAGTGTATGTCAGGGTGTTTGTCACTGTTTTCACTGTCTCACTGGGATCCTGATACCCAGGCCTCAGTGCTCATAGTGAAAACACTATGTTTCAGTATGTTTGTTATGTGTCACTGGGATCCTGCTGGTCAGGACCCCAGTGCTCATAAGGTTGTGGCCTATATGTATGTGTCACTGGGACCCTGTCACACAGGGCCCCAGTGCTCATAGGTGTGCATGTATATGTTCCCTGTGTGGTGCCTAACTGTCTCACTGAGGCTCTGCTAACCAGAACCTCAGTGGTTATGCTCTCTCATTACTTTCAAATTGTCACTAACAGGCTAGTGACCAATTTTACCAATTTACATTGGCTTACTGGAACACCCTGATAATTCCCTAGTATATGGTACTGAGGTACCCAGGGTATTGGGGTTCCAGGAGATCCCTATGGGCTGCAGCATTTCTTTTGCCACCCATAGGGAGCTCTGACAATTCTTACACAGGCCTGCCACTGCAGCCTGAGTGAAATAACGTCAACGTTATTTCACAGCCATTTTACACTGCACTTAAGTAACTTATAAGTCACCTATATGTCTAACCTTTACCTGGTAAAGGTTAGGTGCAAAGTTACTTAGTGTGAGGGCACCCTGGCACTAGCCAAGGTGCCCCCACATTGTTCAGAGCCAATTCCCTGAACTTTGTGAGTGCGGGGACACCATTACACGCGTGCACTACATATAGGTCACTACCTATATGTAGCTTCACAATGGTAACTCCGAATATGGCCATGTAACATGTCTATGATCATGGAATTGCCCCCTCTATGCCATCCTGGCATAGTTGGCACAATTCCATGATCCCAGTGGTCTGTAGCACAGACCCTGGTACTGCCAAACTGCCCTTCCTGGGGTTTCACTGCAGCTGCTGCTGCTGCCAACCCCTCAGACAGGCATCTGCCCTCCTGGGGTCCAGCCAGGCCTGGCCCAGGATGGCAGAACAAAGAACTTCCTCTGAGAGAGGGTGTGACACCCTCTCCCTTTGGAAAATGGTGTGAAGGCAGGGGAGGAGTAGCCTCCCCCAGCCTCTGGAAATGCTTTCTTGGGCACAGATGTGCCCAATTCTGCATAAGCCAGTCTACACCGGTTCAGGGACCCCTTAGCCCCTGCTCTGGCGCGAAACTGGACAAAGGAAAGGGGAGTGACCACTCCCCTGACCTGCACCTCCCCTGGGAGGTGTCCAGAGCTCCTCCAGTGTGCTCCAGACCTCTGCCATCTTGGAAACAGAGGTGCTGCTGGCACACTGGACTGCTCTGAGTGGCCAGTGCCACCAGGTGACGTCAGAGACTCCTGCTGATAGGCTCCTTCAGGTGTTAGTAGACTTTCCTCTCTCCTAGGTAGCCAAACCCTCTTTTCTGGCTATTTAGGGTCTCTGTCTTTGGGGAAACTTTAGATAACGAATGCATGAGCTCAGCCGAGTTCCTCTGCATCTCCCTCTTCACCTTCTGATAAGGAATCGACCGCTGACCGCGCTGGAAGCCTGCAAACCTGCAACATAGTAGCAAAGACGACTACTGCAACTCTGTAACGCTGATCCTGCCTCCTTCTCGACTGTTTTCCTGCTTGTGCATGCTGTGGGGGTAGTCTGCCTCCTCTCTGCACCAGAAGCTCCGAAGAAATCTCCCGTGGGTCGACGGAATCTTCCCCCTGCAACCGCAGGCACCAAAAAGCTGCATTACCGGTCCCTTGGGTCTCCTCTCAGCACAACGAGCGAGGTCCCTCGAATCCAGCGACGCTGTCCAAGTGACCCCCTCAGTCCAGTGACTCTTCAGCCCAAGTTTGGTGGAGGTAAGTCCTTGCCTCACCTCGCTGGGCTGCATTGCTGGGAACCGCGACTTTGCAGCTACTCTGGCCCCTGTGCACTTCCGGCGGAAATCCTTTGTGCACAGCCAAGCCTGGGTCCACGGCACTCTAACCTGCATTGCACGACTTTCTAAGTTGGTCTCCGGCGACGTGGGACTCCTTTGTGCAACTTCGGCGAGCACCGTTTCACGCATCCTCGTAGTGCCTGTTTCTGGCACTTCTCTGGGTGCTACCTGCTACAGTGAGGGCTCTTTGTCTTGCTCGACGTCCCCTCTCTCTGCAGGTCCAATTTGCGACCTCCTGGTCCCTCCTGGGCCCCAGCCACGTCCAAAAACGCCAAACGCACGATTTGCGTGTAGCAAGGCTTCTTGGCGTCCTTCCGGCGGGAAAACACTTCTGCACGACTCTCCAAGGCAAGAAGAATCCGTCCACCAAAGGGGAAGTCTCTAGCCCTTTTCGTTCCTGCAGAAACCTCAGCTTCTTCTGTCAAGTCGAAGCTTCTTTGCACCCGCAGCTGGCATTTCCTGGGCATCTGCCCATCTCCGACTTGCTTGTGACTTTTGGAATTGGTCCCCTTGTTCCACAGGTACCCTAGATTGGAAATCCACAGTTGTTGCATTGCTGGTTTGTGTCTTTCCTGCATTATTACTCTAACACGACTTCTTTGTCCTTAGGGGAACTTTAGTGCACTTTGCACTCACTTTTCAGGGTCTTGGGGAGGGTTATTTTGCTAACTCTCACTATTTTCTAATAGTCCCAGCGACCATCTACAAGGTCACATAGGTTTGGGGTCCATTCGTGGTTCGCATTCCACTTTTGGAGTATATGGTTTGTGTTGCCCCTATCCCTATGTTTCCCCATTGCATCCTATTGTAACTATACATTGTTTGCACTGTTTTCTAAGACTATACTGCATATTTTTGCTATTATGTATATATATCTTGTGTATATTTCCTATCCTCTCACTGAGGGTACACTCTAAGATACTTTGGCATATTGTCATAAAAATAAAGTACCTTTATTTTTAGTATAACTGTGTATTGTGTTTTCTTATGATATTGTGCATATGACACTTGTGGTACTGTAGTAGCTTCACACGTCTCCTAGTTCAGCCTAAGCTGCTCTGCTAAGCTACCATTATCTATCAGCCTATGCTGCTAGACACCCTATACACTAATAAGGGATAACTGGGCCTGGTGCAAGGAAGGACGCCAACAAGCCTTGCTACACGCAAATCGTGCGTTTGGCGTTTTTGGACGCTGCTGGGGCCCAGGAGGGACCAGGAGGTCGCAAATTGGACCTGAAGAGAGAGGGGACGTCGTGCAAGACAAAGAGCCCTCACTGAAGCAGGTAGCACCCGGAGAAGTGCCAGAAACAGGCACTACGAGGATGTGTGAAACGGTGCTCGCCGAAGTTGCACAAAGGAGTCCCACGTCGCCGGAGACCAACTTAGAAAGTCGTGCAATGCAGGTTAGAGTGCCGTGGACCCAGGCTTGGCTGTGCACAAAGGATTTCCGCCGGAAGTGCACAGGGGCCGGAGTAGCTGCAAAGTCGCGGTTCCCAGCAATGCAGCCCAGCGAGGTGAGGCAAGGACTTACCTCCACCAAACTTGGGCTGAAGAGTCACTGGACTGTGGGGGTCACTTGGACAGCATCGCTGGATTCGAGGGACCTCGCTCGTCGTGCTGAGAGGAGACCCAAGGGACCGGTAATGCAGCTTTTTGGTGCCTGCGGTTGCAGGGGGAAGATTCCGTCGACCCACGGGAGATTTCTTCGGAGCTTCTGGTGCAGAGAGGAGGCAGACTACCCCCACAGCATGCACAAGCAGGAAAACAGTCGAGAAGGCGGCAGGATCAGCGTTACAGAGTTGCAGTAGTCGTCTTTGCTACTATGTTGCAGGTTTGCAGGTTTCCAGCGCGGTCAGCGGTCGATTCCTTATCAGAAGGTGAAGAGGGAGATGCAGAGGAACTCGGCTGAGCTCATGCATTCGTTATCTAAAGTTTCCCCAAAGACAGAGACCCTAAATAGCCAGAAAAGAGGGTTTGGCTACCTAGGAGAGAGGAAAGTCTACTAACACCTGAAGGAGCCTATCAGCAGGAGTCTCCGACGTCACCTGGTGGCACTGGCCACTCAGAGCAGTCCAGTGTGCCAGCAGCACCTCTGTTTCCAAGATGGCAGAGGTCTGGAGCACACTGGAGGAGCTCTGGACACCTCCCAGGGGAGGTGCAGGTCAGGGGAGTGGTCACTCCCCTTTCCTTTGTCCAGTTTCGCGCCAGAGCAGGGGCTAAGGGGTCCCTGAACCGGTGTAGACTAGCTTATGCAGAATTGGGCACATCTGTGCCCAAGAAAGCATTTCCAGAGGCTGGGGGAGGCTACTCCTCCCCTGCCTTCACACCATTTTCCAAAGGGAGAGGGTGTCACACCCTCTCTCAGAGGAAGTTCTTTGTTCTGCCATCCTGGGCCAGGCCTGGCTGGACCCCAGGAGGGCAGATGCCTGTCTGAGGGGTTGGCAGCAGCAGCAGCTGCAGTGAAACCCCAGGAAGGGCAGTTTGGCAGTACCAGGGTCTGTGCTACAGACCACTGGGATCATGGAATTGTGCCAACTATGCCAGGATGGCATAGAGGGGGCAATTCCATGATCATAGACATGTTACATGGCCATATTCGGAGTTACCATTGTGAAGCTACATATAGGTAGTGACCTATATGTAGTGCACGCGTGTAATGGTGTCCCCGCACTCACAAAGTTCAGGGAATTGGCTCTGAACAATGTGGGGGCACCTTGGCTAGTGCCAGGGTGCCCTCACACTAAGTAACTTTGCACCTAACCTTTACCAGGTAAAGGTTAGACTTATAGGTGACTTATAAGTTACTTAAGTGCAGTGTAAAATGGCTGTGAAATAACGTGGACGTTATTTCACTCAGGCTGCAGTGGCAGGCCTGTGTAAGAATTGTCAGAGCTCCCTATGGGTGGCAAAAGAAATGCTGCAGCCCATAGGGATCTCCTGGAACCCCAATACCTTGGGTTCCTCAGTACCATATACTAGGGAATTATAAGGGTGTTCCAGTAAGCCAATGTAAATTGGTAAAATTGGTCACTAGCCTGTTAGTGACAATTTGAAAGTAATGAGAGAGCATAACCACTGAGGTTCTGGTTAGCAGAGCCTCAGTGAGACAGTTAGGCACCACACAGGGAACATATACATGCACACCTATGAGCACTGGGGCCCTGTGTGACAGGGTCCCAGTGACACATACATATAGGCCACAACCTTATGAGCACTGGGGTCCTGACCAGCAGGATCCCAGTGACACATAACAAACATACTGAAACATAGTGTTTTCACTATGAGCACTGAGGCCTGGCTATCAGGATCCCAGTGAGACAGTGAAAACAGTGACAAACACCCTGACATACACTCACAAACAGGCCAAAAGTGGGGGTAACAAGGCTAGAAAGAGGCTACCTTCTCACACAACCCCCCCCAAACGAAGGACAATAAGGCTAACCTTGGCCAGTTGAGACTTTATTGTCTAAGTGGTGATAAGTAGAGAGTAGCTCTGCAATAGACTGGTTACTCCCTTTATCATCCACTATATGGTTACTTCCCTGTGGGGATGTAAACCACCCTGTTTGAAGTTTATTAGCTAAGCAACAATGTGAAGATGTATTTTCAGAGTTTCTATCAGTAAGTTTTAGTTTAGAGCAGTGGGAATTGTCCACTGAACCTATTTGTAGTGATGGAAATGCCAGACAGGGATGCTGTCTCAGAAAAGCCATAGCTGGGCAAAAACTTTGTCCATCTGGCTGGAAGAGAGAACAGGGATGCTGTTTCTCTTGAGTTGGAGCAGGGCAGGGATGCTGTCCTATGAGCTCCACACTAGGGCAGGGATGCTGTCCTAAGTGTTGTGAGGTAGTGCAGGGTTTCTGCACTAAAGTTTCTCTGGGAGGGTTGGAGGGATGCTCCATGTTAACTAAAATGGTGCTGTTTTTCTCACCAATGTTAGTTATCCCACAGAGAGGTACTTCCACCTCAGGGAGTCCAGCTTTGCCAGCTGATGATTCCCTTGGAACAGGTGCCACCCCAGGATAGGTTTCTCCCACCACAGGAATGGTATCCTGAATGGTAGGGTGGTTAGGGGATACTGTGATACCCTTTTTACCTGTTGATGGAGAGGGATCCTGAGTTTTCAGGCCTTCTCTCCTTTGCTTTTTCATTTCACTTGAAATGAGAGGGAACAATTCCTCAGGGATGCCCAGCATGGCTGCATGGGCATAAAACTCTACAGCAGCCCAACCTGAGGCCTCTAGGTCATTACCTAAGAGACAGTCTACAGGTAAGCTAGGTGATACCACCACCTGCTTAGGGCCAGTAACTCCACCCCAACTAAACTGAATTATAGCTAAGGGAAGAAACTTAGTGGAGTTATGGACATCAATAATCTTATACTGTTGTCCAATGATGTGTTGTTCAGGAGGCACTAGGTTTTCAGTCACCAAAGTGAAACTGGCACCTGTGTCCCTGTAGGCCAAGGCCTCAACACCATTTATTGAAACTGTCTGCCTGTACTTATCCATTGTAAGGGGACCAGCAGCCAGTGTGGCAAGGCCAATGCCACTAGGTGTGACAGAAACTGTCTTGGGACTGATTACATCAGTTTCCACTATGGACCCATAAGTGAACCCAACTACACCCTTTGCTTGACTGTTGCCAGCAGTCCCACCACTAGTACCACTACTGCTAGGGGCACTAGAGCTTGATGTATTAGTGGTGGTAGGCTCAGGGGGTTTACCTGGACAGGACTTATCCCCTGGCCTATGGCCTCTGTTTTTACACACAAAGCACCAAGGCTTTTTAATGTGTGCCGGTTGGGAAGAAGAGGAAGAATTTGTTTTATCCCCACCCTCTGAAGAGTGTTTAAGATTTGAAGTGGGATCTTTGGTTTTACCCTTATCCCCACGCTTATCTTGAGATTTTTCACCATCTTTCTTCTTATTGCCATCTTTGTCACCCCCTGTATGAACTTTTCTGTTCACCCATGTTCTGACCCATTTGTCTGCCTTCTTTCCCAATTCTTGGGGAGAGGTCAGATCTGAGTCTACCAGGTACTGGTGCAACAAATCAGACACACAATTATTAAGTATATGCTCTCTCAGGATTGTGTTATACAGGCTTTCATAATCAGTAACTTTACTGCCATGTAACCACCCCTCCAAGGCCTTCACTGAATGGTCAATGAAATCAACCCAGTCTTGTGAAGACTCCTTTTTGGTCTCTCTGAACTTTATCCTGTACTGTTCAGTGGTTAAGCCATAACCATCCAGGAGTGCATTCTTAAGAACTGTAAAATTATTGGCATCACTTTCTTTCACAGTAAGGAGTCTATCCCTACCCTTTCCACTAAATGATAGCCATAGGATAGCAGCCCACTGCCTTTGAGGGACATCCTGTACAACACAGGCCCTCTCAAGTGCAGCAAACCACTTGTTAATGTCATCCCCCTCCTTATAAGGGGGAACTATCTTGTGCAGATTCCTAGAATCATGCTCTTTTGCAGGATGACTATGGGGAATACTGCTGCTGCCACCATGGGTATCTAAACCCAACTTCTGTCTTTCCTTCTCTAATTCAAAAGACTGTCTATCCAAATCCAGCTGTTGCTTTTTAAGCTTCAGTCTGGTTTGTTCCACCCTCAACTTATTGAGTTCCCTCTCTAACATTCTGTCATCAGGGTTGGTGGGAGGGACATTTCTAGAAACAGAGCTATGATGGGAATGAACAGAAGGAGACCTGTCCCTTAGAGGAGCCACCCTAACAGCTTGGATTTACAGAAACATTACTACCAGTATGGTGAGAATATATGCTTTTGCTATGATGTGAGACAACACTATTTCTATGGTGTGGCTCATCATCATTACCATCTATGCTAGACTGTCTAGTAATGGGCAGGCTAGGAAGTTTCTTTCCTGAATCTTTTCCTGGGGGAGTCCCTGAATCAGATTGAGAACTATTAGGTAATTTTTCAACAGATGGGGCACTTATGGCCTTATCCTGTTCTCTAAGCATGTTAAGTAACAGTTCCAAGGAAGGATTCTTCCCTACACTCAAACCTCTCTCTATACAGAGACTCCTTGCTCTTTTCCAGCTAAGGTTGTCATATGCAAGTTTGGACAGATCAACACTTTGGCCTGTGCCAGACATTTTTTAGAGAGAGTTAAAGTGATAGCAAAAGAAAAAAAGTTTTCAGAACTTTTTGGAAAGACAGAAAAAAACTTTTTAAACTTTTAAGAACTTTTAAGAAGAGGAAATGCAAAACTTTTTGGCTATGTGTATATACACTGACCTTGTTTTGTATATTTTTCTCTTATGAAAAGTACAATGACAAGAGTCCATTGACTCTTCAGTCCAAGTTTGGTGGAGGTAAGTCATTGCCTCCCCACGCTAGACTGCATTGCTGGGAACCGCGTGTTTTGCAGCTACTCCGGCTCCTGTGCACTCTTCCAGGATTTCCTTTGTGCACAGCCAAGCCTGGGTCCCCCGGCACTCTAACCTGCAGTGCACGACCTCCTGAGTTGCCCTCCGGCGTCGTGGGACCTTCCTTTGTGACTTTGGGTGAGCTCCAGTTCACTCCACTTTGTAGTGCCTCTTCTGGCACTTCTGCGGGTGCTGTTTGCTTCTGAGTGGGCTCCTTGTCTTGCTGGACGCCCCCCTCTGTCCCCTCACGCAATTGGCGACATCCTGGTCCCTCCTGGGCCACAGCAGCATCCAAAAACCCTAACCGCGACTCTTGCAGCTAGCAAGGCTTGTTTGCGGTCTTTCTGCACGGAATCACCTTTGCACAACTCTTCACGACGTGGGACATCCATCCTCCAAAGGGGAAGTTTCTGGCCCTTGTTGTTCTTGCAGAATCCACAGCTTCTACCATCTGGTGGCAGCTTCTTTGCACCCACAGCTGGCATTTCCTGGGCATCTGCCCACTCCCGACTTGATTGTGACTTTTGGACTTGGTCCCCTTGTTCCACAGGTACTCTCGTCCGGAAATCCATTGTTGTTGCATTGCTGGTGTTGGTCTTCCTTGCAGAATTTCCCTATCACTACTTCTGTGCTTGTTGGGGAACTTCAGTGCACTTTGCACCCACTTTTCAGGGTCTTGGGGTGGGCTATTTGTCTAACCCTCACTGTTTTCTTACAGTCCCAGCGACCCTCTACAAGGTCACATAGGTTTGGGGTCCATTCGTGGTTCGCATTCCACTTCTAGAGTATATGGTTTGTGTTGCCCCTCTCCCTATGTGCCCACATTGCATTCTATTGTGACTATACATTGTTTGCACTGTTTTCTATTGCTATTACTGCATATTTTGGTATTGTGTACATATATCTTGTGTATATTTTCTATCCTCATACTGAGGGTACTCTCTGAGATACTTTGGCATATTGTCATAAAAATAAAGTACCTTTATTTTTAGTATATCTGTGTATTGTGTTTTCTTATGATATTGTGCATGTGACACCAGTGGTATAGTAGGAGCTTTACACGCCTCCTAGTTCAGCCTAAGCTGCTCTGCTAAGCTACCTTTTCTATCAGCCTAAGCTGTTAGACACCGCTCTACACTAATAAGGGATACCTGGGCCTGGTGCAAAGTGTAAGTACCCCTTGGTACCCACTACAAGCCAGTCCAGCCTCCTACAGGGGGTGACAAGGATGACAAGAAGAAGGATGGTAAGTCTTCTGACAAGGGTGGGGACAAAAGTAAACATACTGAGTCTTCATCAGGCCCACAAAAATCCTCTGGTGGGGGGTGGTGGGTTCAAATCCTCTTCCAACAATCAACCTAAAAAGCCTTGGTGTTATTTGTGTAAAGTCAAAAGCCATTGGGCAACTGATTCCAGTTGTCCAAAGAAAAAACACCAAACCTCCCACAACCACTACCCCTGCTGCAAATTCTAGCGCCCCTAGTAATAGCAGTGGTGGTGGGAGCAAACCTACAAATAGCCAATCCAAGGGTGTAGCTGGGCTCACTATTGGCAATGTAGTTGGGGTTGGTCTTGTTAGGGAGACCACAGAGGTTGTTTTAGTCTTCGAAGGTGCCATTGATTTGGCCACCTTGGTGCTTGTCCCCTTAATATGGATAAGTACAAGCAACTTCCCCTAATAAATGGTGTTGAGGTTCAGGCCTACAGGGACACAGGAGCCCGTGTAACTATGGTGATAGAGAAACTGGTCCACCCTGAACAACACCTACTTGGTCAGCAGTACCAAGTGACAGACGCTCATAACAACACTCTTAGCCACCCAATGGCTGTTGTGAATCTCAACTTGGGGGGGGGGGGGTTACTGGTCCAAAGAAAGTTGTGGTTGCCTCAGATTTACCTGTAGACTGTCTACTAGGGAACAATTTAGAGACATCAGCTTAGGCAGAAGTGGAGTTGGAGGCTCATGCAGCAATGCTGGGCATAACCTTGGCATATTTATGCTTTGACAAGGGCTCAGGCCAAAAAGCAAAAAGGACAGGGTAACTTGGATCCTGGAAGAATGGACCAAATGCTCCCTAAAGCTAGGGGGTAGCAAGGGTAAATCCCTACCCACTATCCCTCCTCTACAGGTGATTCTCCTTCTGAGGAAGAATAATTTCCTCCTTGTGCAGAACCATCACCAGATGAGCTGGCAGCAGACACTGCTGAGCTTTTGGTTGGAGGGGGACCTGCCAGAGAAGAGCTGAGTGTGGCACAGCCAACCTCGCCCACATTAGAGGGTCTCAGACAGCAAGCTGTCAAGCAGCAAAATGAGAATGTCAGTGACTCACATAGAGTTTACTGGGAGGACAACCTCTTGTACACAGAGGCAAGGGACCCAAAACCTGGAGCAGCCAGGAGATTGGTCATTCCCCCCCTGTACAGAGAGTTCCTCCTAACTGTTGCACATGACATTCCTTTGGCTAGGTATTTGGGCCAGATCAAAACATGGGAAAGACTTGTCCCCTTGTTTCATTGGCCTAGGATGTCAGAGGACACTAAAGATTTTTGCAAGTCTTGTGTGACCTGCCAAGCCAGTGGCAAGACTGGTGGCACTCCAAAGGCTCCCCTTATTCCACTACTGTGGTTGGGGGGCTCTTTGAAAGGGTAGAGTTGACATAGTTGCCCCCCTTGACCCTCCTACTGCTTCAGGCAATAGGTTATCTTATCTTGGTGGTTGTGGGCCATGCCACAAGATATCTTGAAGCAATTCCTCTAAGGACCACTACAGCTCCTGCAGTGGCAACGGCCCTCCTGGGAATCTTTTCCAGGGTGGGTTTCCTAAAGAGATTGTATCAGACTGGGGTAGCAACTTCATGTCTGCATACTTGAAAGCAATGTGAAAGGAATGTGGTGTTGCATACAAGTTTACCACTCCTTATCATCCACAGACTAATGGACTGGTAGAGAGGTTTAACCCCCTTCCCCGCCACGGACGTAATGGTTACGTCCATGGCAGCGCCCGTTGTGGCGCCATGGACGTAACCATTACGTCCTGAATGCTTCCCTCGGGAGAAGCGCTAGCGCTCCTCCCGAGGGACGCCCCCCCACCCCCCCAGGTCAGGGCTGACCGGGGAATCCCTTCCCCTTCCACCCCCGACCCCCCCCACCCCCCCTGTGACGTCAGCGCGCGAGCGCGCGCTGATTTGTCACAGGGGCCTCCCTAGTCGCGCTGGAAGCTCTGCTTCCAGCGCGATTGAAAAAGAAATGCAAAAGCATTTCTTTTTCAATCACTTGGGAGGCCCGGAGGGGCTTCAAAGGGAAGGAAAAGTATTTCCTTCCCTTTGAAGTCCCTCCGAGGGTTTCAAAAGCCGGATTGCTTGCAATCCGGCTTTTGAAACCCCACTAGACACCAGGGATTTTTTTTTTTTCTTCATTGAAATTGACAAAAGGGAGCGACCCCTTGGGCAAGGGTCGCTCCCAAGGGGGGCATATTTTCGGGAAGGCCTTTTCTGCCCCCCCCTGGGGGCAGATCGGCCTACTATTAGGCCGATCTGCCCCCAGGGGGGGCAGAAACCTCTAGGCACCAGGGACCTTTTTTTTTTTTTTTTGTGTTTCATTTTTTTTTTTTTGGGTGGGGAGCGACCCCTTAGGCAAGGGTCGCTCCCCTTGGGGGGAAAATTATATTTTGGCCATTTCTGCCTCCCTTGGGGGCAGATTGGCCTATTTTGATGAGGCCAATCTGCCCCCAAGGGGGGTAGAAACCACTAGACACCAGGGAGTTTTTTCTTTGCGTGAATTTCACGCAAAGGGAGCGACCCCTTAGGCAAGGGTCGCTCCCTGGGGGGGAGGGCAATTTATTTTAGGCCATTTCTGCCCCCCTGGGGGCAGATCGGCCTATTATTAGGCCGATCTGCCCCCAGGGGGGGAAGAAACCTATAGGCGCCAGGGCAATTTTTTTTTTTGTGTTTTTTTTTTTTGTTCTTCTTTCTTTTTTTAGAGATGGGGAGCGACCCATCAGGCAAGGGGTCGCTCCCCTGGGGGGCAAATTGTATTTAGACCATTTCTGCCCCCCTGGGGGCAGATTGGCCGATTTTAGGTCAATCTGCCCCCAAGGGGGCAGAAACCACTAGGCACCGGGGATTTGTTTTTTGGCGCCAATGTCACGCAGGGGGAGCGACCCCGTAGGCAAGGGTCGCTCCCGGGGGGCGGGGGGTGGGGGTTGGGGGGGCAAATTTATTTTAGGCCATTTCTGCCCCCCCGGGGGACAGATCGGCCTATTATTAGGCCGAACTGCCCCCGGGGGGGGGCAGAACACTCTAGGCGCCAGGGCAATTTTTTTTTTGTGTGTGTTATTTTTTGTTGTTTCTTTTTTTAGAGATGGGGAGCGACCCATCAGGCCAGGGTCGCTCCCCTGGGGGGGCAAATTGTATTTAGACCATTTCTGCCCCCCTGGGGGCAGATTGGCCAATTTTAGGTCAATCTGCCCCCAAGGGGGCAGAAACCACCTAGGCACCGGGATTTGTTTTTTTGGCACCAATGTCACGCAGGGGGGAGCGACCCCGTAGGCAAGGGTCGCTCCCGGGGGGGGGTGGGGGTTGGGGGGGCAAATTTATTTTTAGGCCATTTCTGCCCCCCCGGGGGACAGATCGGCCTATTATTAGGCCGAACTGCCCCCGGGGGGGGGGGGGGCAGAACACTCTAGGCGCCAGGGCAATTTTTTTTTTTGTGTGTTTTTTTTTTGTTGTTTCTTTTTTTAGAGATGGGGAGTGACCCATCAGGCAAGGGTCGCTCCCCTGGGGGGGCAAATTGTATTTAGACCATTTCTGCCCCCCTGGGGGCAGATTGGCCAATTTTAGGTCAATCTGCCCCCAAGGGGGCAGAAACCACTAGGCACCGGGGATTTGTTTTTTGGCGCCAATGTCACGCAGGGGGAGCAACCCCATAGGCAAGGGTCGCTCCCGGGGGGGGGTGGGGGTTGGGGGGGCAAATTTATTTTAGGCCATTTCTGCCCCCCCGGGGGACAGATCGGCCTATTATTAGGCCGAACTGCCCCCGGGGGGGGGGGGGCAGAACACTCTAGGCGCCAGGGCAAATTTTTTTTTGTGTGTTTTTTTTTTGTTGTTTCTTTTTTTAGAGATGGGGAGTGGACCCTCAGGCAAGGGTCGCTCCCCTGGGGGGGGCAAATTGTATTTAGACCATTTCTGCCCCCCTGGGGGCAGATTGGCCAATTTTAGGTCAATCTGCCCCCAAGGGGGCAGAAACCACTAGGCACCGGGGATTTGTTTTTTGGCGCCAATGTCACGCAGGGGGAGCGACCCCGTAGGCAAGGGTCGCTCCCGGGGGGGGTGGGGGTTGGGGGGGGCAAATTTATTTTAGGCCATTTCTGCCCCCCCCGGGGGACAGATCGGCCTATTATTAGGCCGAACTGCCCCCGGGGGGGGGGGGGGCAGAACACTCTAGGCGCCAGGGCAATTTTTTTTTTGTGTGTTTTTTTGTTGTTGTTTCTTTTTTTAGAGATGGGGAGCGACCCATCAGGCAAGGGTCGCTCCCCTGGGGGGGCAAATTGTATTTAGACCATTTCTGCCCCCCTGGGGGCAGATTGGCCAATTTTAGGTCAATCTGCCCCCAAGGGGGCAGAAACCACTAGGCACCGGGGATTTTTTTTTTGGCGCCAATGTCACGCAGGGGGAGCGACCCCGTAGGCAAGGGTCGCTCCCGGGGGGGGTGGGGGTTGGGGGGGCAAATTTATTTTAGGCCATTTCTGCCCCCCCGGGGGACAGATCGGCCTATTATTAGGCCGAACTGCCCCCGGGGGGGGGGGGCAGAACACTCTAGGCGCCAGGGCAATTTTTTTTTTTGTGTGTTTTTTTTGTTGTTGTTTCTTTTTTTAGAGATGGGGAGCGACCCATCAGGCAACACTCTAGGCGCCAGGGCAAATTTTTTTTTGTGTGTTTTTTTTTTGTTGTTTCTTTTTTTAGAGATGGGGAGTGACCCATCAGGCAAGGGTCGCTCCCCTGGGGGGGGCAAATTGTATTTAGACCATTTCTGCCCCCCTGGGGGCAGATTGGCCAATTTTAGGTCAATCTGCCCCCAAGGGGGCAGAAACCCACTAGGCACCGGGGATTTGTTTTTTGGCGCCAATGTGACGCAGGGGGAGCGACCCCGTAGGCAAGGGTCGCTCCCGGGGGGGGGGTGGGTGTTGGGGGGGCAAATTTATTTTAGGCCATTTCTGCCCCCCCGGGGGGCAGATCGGCCTATTATTAGGCCGATCTGCCCCCGGGGGGGGGGGCAGAAACCTCTAGGCGCCAGGGGAATTTTTCTTTTTTTTCTTTTTTTTTTTTTTTTTAGAGATGGGGAGCGACCCATCAGGCAAAAGTCGCTCCCCTGGGGGACAAATTGTATTTAGGCCATTTCTGCCCCCCCTTGGGGGCAGATTGGCTGAGTTTAGGTCAACCTGCCCCCAAGGGGGCAGAAACCACTAGGCACCGGGGATTTGTTTTTTGGTGCCAATGTCACGCAGGGGGAGCGACCCCGTAGGCAAGGGTCGCTCCCCGGCGGGGGAGGGTGGGGGTTGGGGGGGCAAATTTATTTTAGGCCATTTCTGCCCCCCCCCCTGGGGCCGGCTGAGCTACAGGCCAAACACCACAGGTAGGCACCTTGCAAAAAAACACCTCTGTTTTTCTGTGAAAAAATATGTTGTGTCCACGTTGTGTTTTGGGGCCATTTCCTTTTGTGGGCGCTAGGCCTACCCACAGAAGTGATGTACCATTTTTATCGAGAGACTTAGGGGAACGCTGGGTGGAAGGAAATTTGTGGCTCCTCTCAGATTCCAGAACTTTCTGTCACCGAAATGAGAGGAAAAAGTGTTTTTTGGGCCAAATTTTGATGTTTGCAAAGGATTCTGGGTAACATAACCTGGTCTGAGCCCCGCAAGTCACCCCATCTTGGATTCCCCTGGGTTTCTAGTTTTCAAAAATGCACTGGTTTGCTAGGTTTCCTCAGGTGTCGGCTGAGCTACAGGCCAAAATCCACAGGTAGGCACTGCTTTTTATAAAAAAATGTGATGTGTCCACGTTGTGTTTTGGGCCCTTTCCTTTCGTGGGCGCTAGTCCTACCCACACAAGTGATGTATCATTTTTATCGGGAGACTTGGGGGAACGCTGGGTAGAAGGAAATTTGTGGCTCCTCTCAGATTCCAGAACTTTCTGCCACAGAAATGTGAGTAACATGTGTATTTTTAGCCAAATTTTGAGGTTTGCAAAGGATTCTGGGTAACAGAACCTGGTCCGAGCCCCGCAAGTCACCCCTCCTTGGATTCCCCTAGGTCTCTAGTTTTCAGAAATGCACAGGTTTGGTAGGTTTCCCTAGGTGCCGGCTGAGCTAGAGGCCAAAATCTACAGGTAGGCACTTCGCAAAAAACACCTCTGTTTTTTTCCCAAATTTAGGATGTGTCCACGTTGCGCTTTGGGGTGTTTCCTGTCGCCGGCGATAGGCCTACTCACGCAAGTGAGGTATCATTTTTATCGGGAGACTTGGGGGAACGCTGGGTGGAAGGAAATTTGTAGCTCCTCTCAGATTCCAGAACTTTCTGCCACAGAAATGTGAGTAACATGTGTATTTTTAGCCAAATTTTGAGGTTTGCAAAGGATTCTGGGTAACAGAACCTGGTCCGAGCCACACAAGTCACCCCTCCTTGGATTCCCCTAGGTCTCTAGTTTTCAGAAATGCATAGGTTTGGTAGGTTTCCCTAGGTGGCGGCTGAGCTAGAGGCCAAAATCTACAGGTAGTCACTTTGCTAAAAACAGCTCTGTTTTCTGTGATATGTCCACGTTGTGTTTTGGGGCATATCCTGTCGCGGGCGCTAGGCCTACCCACACAAGTGAGGTATCATTTTTATCGGGAGACGTGGGGGAACGCTGGGTGGAAGGAAATTTGTGGCTCCTCTCAGATTCCAGAACTTTCTGCCACAGAAATTTGAGGAACATGTGTTTTTTTAGCCAAATTTTGAGGTTTGCAAAGGATTCTGGGTAACAGAACCTGGTCCGAGCCCCGCAAGTCACCCCTCCTTGGATCCCCCTAGGTCTCTAGTTTTCAGAAATGCATAGGTTTGGTAGGTTTCCCTAGGTGGCGGCTGAGCTAGAGGCCAAAATCTACAGGTAGGCACTTCGCAAAAAACACCTCTGTTTTTTTCCAAAATTTAGGATGTGTCCACGTTGCGCTTTGGGGTGTTTCCTGTCGCCGGCGCTAGGCCTACCCACGCAAGTGAGGTATCATTTTTATCGGGAGACTTGGGGGAACGCTGGGTGGAAGGAAATTTGTAGCTTCTCTCAGATTCCAGAACTTTCTGCCACAGAAATGTGAGGGACATGTGTTTTTTTAGCCACATTTTGAGGTTTGCAAAGGATTCTGGGTAACAGAACCTGGTCCGAGCCCCGCAAGTCACCCCTCCTTGGATTCCCCTAGGTCTCTAGTTTTCAGAAATGCACAGGTTTGGCAGGTTTCCCTAGGTGCCGGCTGAGCTAGAGGCCAAAATCTACAGGTAGGCACTTCGCAAAAAACACCTCTGTTTTTTTCCAAAATTTAGGATGTGTCCACGTTGCGCTTTGGGGTGTTTCCTGTCGCCGGCGCTAGGCCTACCCACGCAAGTGAGGTATCATTTTTATCGGGAGACTTGGGGGAATGCTGGGTGGAAGGAAATTTGTAGCTCCTCTCAGATTCCAGAACTTTCTGCCACAGAAATGTGAGGGACATGTGTTTTTTTAGCCAAATTTTGAGGTTTGCAAAGGATTCTGGGTAACAGAACCTGGTCCGAGCCCCGCAAGTCACCCCTCCTTGGATTCCCCTAGGTCTCTAGTTTTCAGAAATGCACAGGTTTGGTAGGTTTCCCTAGGTGGTGGCTGAGCTAGAGGCCAAAATCTACAGGTAGTCACTTTGCTAAAAACAGCTCTGTTTTCTGTGATATGTCCACGTTGTGTTTTGGGGCATATCCTGTCGCGGGCGCTAGGCCTACCCACACAAGTGAGGTATCATTTTTATCGGGAGACGTGGGGGAACGCTAGGTGGAAGGAAATTTGTGGCTCCTCTCAGATTCCAGAACTTTCTGCCACAGAAATGTGAGGAACATGTGTTTTTTTAGCCAAATTTTGAGGTTTGCAAAGGATTCTGGGTAACCGAACCTGGTCCGAGCCACACAAGTCACCCCTCCTTGGATTCCCCTAGGTCTCTAGTTTTCAGAAATGCACAGGTTTGGTAGGTTTCCCTAGGTGGCGGCTGAGCTAGAGGCCAAAATCTACAGGTAGTCACTTTGCTAAAAACAGCTCTGTTTTCTGTGATGTGTCCAGGTTGTGTTTTGGGGCATATCCTGTCGCGGGCGCTAGGCCTACCCACACAAGTGAGGTATCATTTTTATCGGGAGACGTGGGGGAATGCTGGGTGGAAGGAAATTTGTCGCTCCTCTCAGATTCCAGAACTTTCTGCCACAGAAATGTGAGGAACATGTGTTTTTTTAGCCAAATTTTGAGGTTTGCAAAGGATTCTGGGTAACAGAACCTGGTCCGAGCCACACAAGTCACCCCTCCTTGGATTCCCCTAGGTCTCTAGTTTTCATAAATGCACAGGTTTGGTAGGTTTCCCTAGGTGGCGGCTGAGCTAGAGGCCAAAATCTACAGGTAGTCACTTTGCTAAAAACAGCTCTGTTTTCTGTGATGTGTCCACGTTGTGTTTTGGGGCATATCCTGTCGCGGGCGCTAGGCCTACCCAAACAAGTGAGGTATCATTTTTATTGGGAGACTTGGGGGAACATAGAATAGCAAAACAAGTGTTATTGCCCCTTGTCTTTCTCTACATTTATTCCTTCCAAATATAGGGGTGTGTGTAAAAAAGACATCTATTTGAGAAATTCCATGTAATTCACGTGCTACTATGGTCACCCCGGAATTCAGAGATGTGCAAATAACCACTGCTCCTCAACACCTTATCTTGTGCCCTTTTTGGAAATGCAAAGGTTTTCTTGATAGCTATTTTTTACTCCTTATATTTCAGCAAATGAATTACTGTATACCCGGTATAGAATGAAAACGCACTGCAGGGTGCAGCTCATTTATTGGCTCTGGGTTCCTCGGGTTCTTGATGAACCTACAAACCCTATATATCCCCGCAACCAGAGGAGTCCAGCAGACGTAACGGTATATTGCTTTCGATAATCTGACATTGCAGGGAAAAGTTACAGAGTAAAAAGTAGAGAAAAATTGATGTTTTTTTCACCTCAATTCAATATTTTTCTTTTTCAGCTGTTATTTTCTGTAAGAAACCCTTGTAGGATCTACACAAATGACCCCTTGCTGAATTCAGAATTTTGTCTACTTTTCAGAAATGTTTAGGTTTCTGGGATCCAGCATTGGTTTCATGACCATTCCTGTCACTGACTGGAAGGAGGCTGAAAGCACAAAAAATTGCACAAATGGGGTATGCCCCAGTAAAATGCCAAAATTGTGTTGAAAAATTGGGTTTTCGGATTCAAGTCTGCCTGTTCCTGAAAGCTGGGAAGCTGCTGAGTTTAGCACCGCAAACCCTTTGTTGATGCCATTTTTAGGGGAAAAACCACAAGCCTTCTTCTGCAGCCACTTTTTCAATTTTTTTTGAAAAAAACAAAATTTTCCCTGTATTTTGGCCAATTTCTTGGCCTCTTTCAGGGGAACCCACAAAGTCTGGGTACCTCCAGAATCCCTAGGATGTTGGAAAAAAAGGACGCAAATTTGGCTTGGTTAGCTTATGTGGACAAAAAGTTATGCGGGCCTAAGCGCGAACTGCCCCAAATAGGCAAAAAAAGGCCTGGCACAGGAGGGGGAAAAGGCCTGGCAGCGAAGTGGTTAATAAAGCTCTCAAAGGTATGATAATGGGACTCCCTGAAAAACTCAGGAGGAGTTGGGATGTCCTGTTACATTGCCTCCTTTTTGCTTACAGGGAGGTACCCCAGAAAGGAGTGGGCTTCAGCCCCTTTGAACTCCTCTTTGGACACCCTGTAAGAGGTCACCTAACACTTGTGAAGGAGGGTTGGGAACAACCTTTAAAAGCTCCCAAACAGGACATAGTGGACTATGTACTTGGCCTAAGATCCAGAATGGCTGAGTACATGAAATAGGCCTGTAAAAACCTTCAGGCCAGCCAGGAGCTACAAAAGCAATGGCATGACCAGAAAGCTGTTCTGATCCAGTACCAACCAGGACAGAAGGTGTGGGTATTGCAGCCTGTAGCCACAAGAGCACTCCAGGACAAATGGAGTGGACCCTATCTAATTGTTGAGAAAAAGGGTGAGGTTACCTATCTGGTTGACCTGGCACTGCCAGGAGTCCCCTTAGGGTGATTCATGTCAACCGCCTAAAACCCTACTATGACAGGGCTGATCTCACCCTGCTCATGGCAGCATATGAGGGACAGGAAGAAGAGAGTGACCGTCTCCATGATCTCTTTTCTACCACTAAACATAATGCTTCAGTGGAGGGAGTAGTTTTGACAGATTGTCTGACTGCAGAACAGAAAGACAACTGCATCAATCTCCTTGGCCACTTTTCTGACCTATTTTCAATTGTGCCATGTACAACATCCTGGTGTGAACACACAATTGATACTGGTGACAGCTTGTCTGTGAAGTGTAAGATTTATAGTCAGCCTGACCATATCAGGGACTCCATAAAACAAGAGGTAAAGAAAATGTTTGGTCTGGGAGTGATTGAATCTTCTGAAAGCCCATGGGCGAGCCCTGTGGGCTGGTACCAAAGCCTCACTCAAAAGATGGAAAAGGGGAGATGAGGTTTTGTGTAGACTACTGAGGTCTCAATCAGGTAACAAAAACTGATGCTCACCCTATACCAAGGGCAGATGAACTCATTGATACACTGGCATCTGCCAAGTATCTTGGCACCTTTGATTTGACTGCAGGGTATTGGCAGATCAAATTGGCTGAGGATGCTAAACCAAAGACTTCATTTTCAACTATAGGAGGGCACTACCAATTTACAGTGATGCCCTTTGGTTTGAAAAATGCACCTGCCACTTTTCAGAGGTTGGTGAACACAGTCCTGCAAGGGATGGAGGCTTTTAGTGCAGCATATCTAGATGATATAGCTGTCTTTAGCTCCACCTGGGATAAGCATCTGGTCCACCTTTGGAAAGTTTTGGAGGCCCTGCAAAAGGCAGGCCTCACTATCAAGGCCTCAAAGTGTCAGATAGGGCAGGGTAATGTGGTTTATCTGGGATACCTGGTAGGTGGAGAACAGATTGCACCACTTCAGGGGAAAATCCAGACAATCATGGACCTCACAGGGTATTACAGAAGATTCATTAAAAACTATGGCTCCATAGCAGCCCCTCTTAATGATCTCACAAGTAAGAAAATGCCTGTAGGAAAGTGCCATCCTGCCTGGCATGTTACCCCCATATTTCACTGTATAGATGTTGTTTTAGTCTGTGTTTCACTGGGACCCTGCCAGGCAGGGCCCCAGTGCTCATAAGTATGTGCCCTGTATGTGTTCCCTGTGTGATGCCTAACTGTCTCACTGAGGCTCTGCTAACCAGAACCTCAGTGGTTATGCTCTCTGTGCTTTCCAAATTTGTCACTAACAGGCTAGTGACTAAATTTACCTATTCACATTGGCATACTGGTACACCCATATAATTTCATAGTATATGGTACCTAGGTACCCAGGGTATTAGGGTTCCAGGAGATCCTTATAAGCTGCAGCATTTCTTTTGCCACCCACAGGAAGCTCATGCAATTCTCACACAGGACTGCCACTGCAGCCTGAGTGAAATAACGTCCACGTTATTTCACAGCCATTTTGCACTGCACTTAACACCTTTGCTGCCAGGCCTTTTCCCCTCCTGTGCCGAGCCTTTTTTTGGTTATTTGGGGCAGTTCGTGCTTATGCCCTCATAACTTTTTGTTCGTTCACATAAGCTACCCATGCCAAATTTGCGTCCTTTTTTTTCAACATCCTAGGGATTCTAGAGGTACCCAGACTTTGTGGGTTCCCCTGAAGGAAACCAAGAAATTAGACAAAATACAGTGAACATTTTGTTTTTTTTCAAAAAAATTGGAATAAAGGGCTGCAGACGGCGGCTCGGGGTTTGTTCCCTGAAAATGGCATTGTCGGAGACTGGCCTGGCTTGTAGTGGGTACCAGAGGTACTAACACCTTGTGCCAGGTCCAGTTATCCCTTATTAGTGTAGAAGAGGTGTTTCTAGCAGCTAAGACTGATAGAAGGTAGCTATGGCAAAGCAGCTTAGGCTGAACTAGGAGACATGTAAATCTCCTACTATACCACTGGTGTCATATGCACAATATCATAAGAAATCACAATACACTGAGTTACTAAAAATAGAGGTACTTTATTTTTATGACAATATACCAAAAGTATCTCAGTGAGTACCCTCAGTATGAGGATAAGTTATATACACAAGATATATGTACACAAACCAAACTTAGGTAAGTAATAGCAAGAAAAGTAATGCAAGCAGTGTAAAATTACAGTAGATTGCAATAGGAGCACATAGGTATAGGGGCAACACAAACCATATACTCCAAAAGTGTAATGCGAGCCACAAATGGACCCCAAACCTATGTGAGCTTGTAGAGGGTTGCTGGGACTGTAAGAAAACAGTGAGGATTAGAGAAATAGCCCACCCCAAGACCCTGAAAAGTAGGTGTAAAGTGCACCTACTACCCCAGAGAGCACAGAAGTCGTGATAGGGGGATTCTGCCGGAAGAACACACACCAGCAATGCAACAACTGTGGATTTCCATACCTGAGTACCTGTAAGACAAGGGGACCAAGTCCAAGAGTCGCGACAGTGTCGCGAGTGGGCAGGAGCCCAGGAAATGCCACCTGAGGGTGCAAGGAAGCTGCCACTGGATTGAGGAAGCTCGGAGTTCTGCAAGAAAGAAGAGAGCTAGGGACTTCTCCTTTGGAAGAGTGAAGTCCAACGTCACGATGAAGCTTGCAAAGGTGTTCCCACACATAAAGACCGCAAACAAGCCTTGCTAGCTGCAAGGGTTGTGGTAGAGGTTTTTGGGTGCTGCTGTGGTCCAGGTTGGACCAGGATGTCGCCACTTGGAGGAGGAGACAGAGGGGCGCCCAGCAACTCAGGGAGCTATCACAGAAGCAGACAGCAGCCTAAGAAATACCTGAACCGGCACTTGGAAGAAAAGTAAACTGGAGTCCACCAGAAGTCACAAAAGGGAGTCCCATGACACCGGAGGACAACTCAGAAGGTTGTGCACTGCAGGAAGGAGTGTCGGGGACCCAGGCTAGGCTGTGCACAAAGGAAATCCTGGAAGAGTGCACAGGAGCTGGAGCAGCTGCAAATCACGTGTTACCTAGCAATGCAGTCTAGCGTGGGGAGGGAAGGACTTACCTCCACCAAACTTGGACTGAAGAGTGTAGGAAAGTACCATCTTGCCTGGCATGTTACTGTAGGAAAGTACCATCTTGCCTGGCATGTTACCCCCATTTTTCACTGTATGTATGTTGTTTTAGTTGTATGTGTCACTGGGACCCTGTCATCCAGGGCCCCAGTGCTCATAAGTGTGCCTGAATGTGTTACCTGTGTACTGACTAACTGTCTCACTGAGGCTCTGCTAATCAGAACCTCAGTGGTTATGCTCTCTCATTTCTTTCAAATTGTCACTAACAGGCTAGTGACCAATTTTACCAATTTACATTGGCTTACTGGAACACCCTTATAATTCCCTAGTATATGGTACTGAGGTACCCAGAGTATTGGGGTTCCAGAAGATCCCTATGGGCTGCAGCATTTCTTTTGCCACCCATAGGGAGCTCTGACAATTCTTACACAGGCCTGCCACTGCAGCCTGAGTGAAATAACGTCCACGTTATTTCACAGCCATTTGACACTGCACTTAAGTAACTTATAAGTCACCTATATGTCTAACCTTTACCTGGTAAAGGTTAGGTGCAAAGTTACTTAGTGTGAGGGCACCCTGACACTAGCCAAGGTGCCCCCACATTGTTCATGGCCAATTCCCTGGACTTCGTGAGTGCGGGGACACCATAACACGCGTGTACTACATATAGGTCACTACCTATATGTAGCTTCAGAATGGTAACTCCGAATATGGCCATGTAACATGTCTATGATCATGGAATTGCCCCCTCTATGCCATCCTGGCATAGTTGGCACAATCCCATGATCCCAGTGGTCTGTAGCACAGACCCTGGTACTGCCAAACTGCCTTTCCTGGGGTTTCACTGCAGCTGCTGCTGCTGCCAACCCCTCAGACAGGTTTCTGCCCCCCTGGGGTCAAGCCAGGTTTGTCCCAGGATGGCAGAACAAAGGACTTCCTCTGAGAGAGGGTGTTACACCCTCTCCCTTTGGAAAATGGTGTGAAGGCAGGGGAGGAGTAGCCTCCCCCAGCCTCTGGAAATGCTTTCATGGGCACAGATGTGCCCAATTCTGCATAAGCCAGTCTACACCGGTTCAGGGGACCCCTTAGCCCTGCTCTGGCGCGAAACTGGACAAAGGAAAGGGGAGTGACCACTCCCCTGACCTGCACCTCCCCTGGGAGGTGATCAGAGCTCCTCCAGTGTGCTCCAGACCTCTGCCATCTTGGAAACAGAGGTGCTGCCAGCACACTGGACTGCTCTGAGTGGCCAGTGCCACCAGGTGACGTCAGAGACTCCTTCTGATAGGCTCCTTCAGGTGTTGCTAGCCTATCCTCTCTCCTAGGTAGCCAAACCCTCTTTTCTGGCTATTTAGGGTCTCTGTCTCTGGGGAAACTTTAGATAACGAATGCAAGAGCTCATCAGAGTTCCTCTGCATCTCTCTCTTCACCTTCTGCCAAGGAATCGACTGCTGACCACGCTGGAAGCCTGCAAAACTGCAACAAAGTAGCAAAGACAACTACTGCAACTCTGTAACGCTGATCCTGCCACCTTCTCGACTGTTTTCCTGGTGGTGCATGCTGTGGGGGTAGTCTGCCTCCTCTCTGCACTAGAAGCTCCGAAGAAATCTCCCGTGGGTCGACGGAATCTTTCCCCTGCTACCGCAGGCACCAAAGAACTGCATTACCGGTCCCTTGGGTCTCCTCTCAGCATGACGAGCGAGGTCCCTTGAATCCAGCAACTCTGTCCAAGTGACTCGCACAGTCCAGTGACTCTTCAGTCCAAGTTTGGTGAAGGTAAGTCCTTCCCTCCCCACGCCAGACTGCATTGTTGGAAACCTCGTCTTTTGCAGCTACTCCGGCTTCCGTGCACTTCCGGCGGAAATCCTTTGTGCACAGCAAAGCCTGGGTCCACAGCACTCTAACCTGCATTGCACGACTTTCTAAGTTTGTCTCCGGCGACGTGGGACTCCTTTGTGTAACTTCGGGAGAGCACCGTTTCATGCATCTTCGTAGTGCCTGTTTTTGGCACTTTTTCGGGTGCTACCTGCTATTGAGAGGGCTCCTTGTCTTGCTCGACCTCCTTTCTCTCTCCTGACGCAATTTGCGACATCCTGGTCCCTCCTGGACCACAGCAGCATCCAAAAACGCTTACAGTGTGATTTGCAGCTAGCAAGGCTTGTTGGTGGTCTTTTGGCGGAAAAACACATCTGCACGACTCTCCACGGCGAGAGGGATGGGTCCTCCAAAGGTTAAGTCTCTAGCCCTTTTCGTTCCTGCAGAATCCTCAGCTTCTTCTGTCCAGTAGAAGCTTCTTTGCACCCACAGCTGGCATTTCCTGGGCATTTGCCCATCTCCGACTTGCTTGTGACTTTTGGACTTGGTCCCCTTGTTCCACAGGTACCCTCAACTGGAAATCCATCGTTGTTGCATTGCTGGTGTGTGTCTTTCCTGCAGTATTCCCCTATCACGACTTCTTTGTCCTTTGGGGAACTTCTGTGCACTTTGCACTCACTTTTCAGGGTCTTGGGGTGGCCTATTTTTCTAACCCTAACTATTTTCTAATAGTCCCAGCGACCCTCTACAAGGTCACATAGGTTTGGGGTCCATTCGTGGTTCGCATTCCACTTTTGGAGTATATGGTTTGTGTTGCCCCTATCCCTATGTGTCCCCATTGCATCCTATTGTAACTATACATGTTTTGCACTGTTTTCTAAGACTATACTGCATATTTTTGGTATTGTGTACATATATCTTGTGTATATTTCCTATCCTCTCACTGAGGATACACTCTGAGATACTTTGGCATATTGTCATAAAAATAAAGTACCTTTATTTTTAGTATATCTGTGTATTGTGTTTTCTTATGATATTGTGCAAGTGACACTGAGTGGTACTGTAGGAGCTTAACTTGTCTCCTAGTTCAGCCTAAGCTGCTCTGCTAAGCTACCATTATCTATCAGCCTAAGCTGCTAGACACCCTATACACTAATAAGGGATAACTGGGCCTGGTGCAAGGTGCAAGTACCCCTTGGTACTCACTACAAGCCAGTCCAGCCTCCTACATTGGTTGTGCAGCGGTGGGATAAGTGCTTTGAGACTACTTACCACTCTTGTCATTGTACTTTTCATAAGAGAAAAATATACAAAACAAGTTCAGTGTGTGTACACATAACTAAAAAGTTTTGCATTTCCTCTTTTCACTCTTTTCTAAAGTGCTGAAAAGTACTTCTAAACTTTCTACAAAGTTTTAAAAGTTTTTTTTTCTGTCTTTCTAAAAGTTCGGAAAACTTTTTTCTCTTTTTCTATCACTTTAACTCTCTCTAAAAAATGTCTGGCACAGGCCAAAATGTTGATCTGTCCAAGATTGCATATGATCACCTTAGCTGGAAAGGAGCAAGGAGTCTCTGCATAGAGAGAGGATTGAGTGCAGGGAAGAATCCTTCCTTGGAATTGTTACTTAACATGCTTAGAGAACAAGATAAGGCTAAAAGTGCCCCATCTGTTGGAAAAACTGGCTAATGGTTCCCAATCTGATCCAGGGACTCCCCCAGGAAAAGGTTCAGGAAAGAAACTTCTTAGCCTGCCCATTACTAGACAGTCTAGCATAGTTGGTACTGAGGTGGAGTCACATCATACAGATGATGTGCTCTCACATTACACTGTCAGCCAAGCTGTTAGGGTGCCCTCTGTAAGGGACAGGTCACCTTCTGTTCATTCCCATCATACCTCTGTGTCTAGGAATGTCCCTCCCACCAACCCTGATGACAGATTGTTAGAAAGGGAACTCAATAAGTTGAGGGTGGAACAAACCAGACTGAAGCTTAAGAAGCAACAGCTGGATTTTGATAGACAGTCTTTAGAATTAGAGAAGGAAAGACAGAAGTTGGGTTTTGAAACCTATGGTGGCAGCAGCAGTATTCCCCATAGTCATCCTGCAAAAGAGCATGATTCCAGGAATCTGCATAAGATAGTTCCCCCTTATAAGGAGGGGGATGACATTAACAAGTGGTTTGCTGCACTTGAGAGGGCCTGTGTTGTACAGGATGTCCCTCAAAGGCAGGGGGCTGCTATCCTATGGCTATCATTTAGTGGAAAAGGTAGGGATAGGCTCCTTACTGTGAAAGAAAATGATGCTAATAATTTCCAAGTTCTTAAGAATGCACTCCTGGATGGTTATGGCTTAACCACTGAACAATACAGGATAAAGTTCAGAGAGACCAAAAAGGAGTCTTCACAAGACTGGGTTGATTTCATTGACCATTCAGTGAAGGCCTTGGAGGGGTGGTTACATGGCAGTAAAGTTACTGATTATGACAGCCTGTATAACTTGATCCTGAGAGAGCATATTCTTAATAATTGTGTGTCTGATTTGTTGCACCAGTACTTGGTGGACTCTGATCTGACCTCTCCCCAAGAATTGGGAAAGAAGGCAGACAAATGGGTCAGAACAAGGGTGAACAGAAAAGTTCATACAGGGGGTGACAAAGATGGCAACAAAAAGAAGGATGGTAAGTCTTCTGACAAGTGTGAGAAGGTAGCCTCTTTCTAGCCTTGTTACCCCCACTTTTGGCCTGTTTGTGAGTGTATGTCAGGGTGTTTGTCACTGTTTTCACTGTCTCACTGGGATCCTGATAGCCAGGCCTCAGTGCTCATAGTGAAAACACCATGTTTTCAGTATGGTTGTTATGTGTCACTGGGATCCTGCTGGTCAGGACCCCAGTGCTCATAGGTTTATGGCCTATATGTATGTGTCACTGGGACCCTGTCACACAGGGCCACAGTGCTCATAGGTGTGCATGTGTATGTTCCCTGTGTGGTGCCTAACTGTCTCACTGAGGCTCTGCTAACCAGAACCTCAGTGGTTATGCTCTCTCATTACTTCCAAATTGTCACTAACAGGCTAGTGACCATTTTTACCAATTTACATTGGCTTACTGGAACACCCTTATAATTCCCTAGTATATGGTACTGAGGTACCCAGGGTATTGGGGTTCCAGGAGATCCCTATGGGCTGCAGCATTTCTTTTGCCACCCATAGGGAGCTCTGACAATTCTTACACAGGCCTGCCACTGCAGCCTGAGTGAAATAACGTCCACGTTATTTCACAGCCATTTTACACTGCACTTAAGTAACTTATAAGTCACCTATATGTCTAACCTTTACCTGGTAAAGGTTGGGTGCAAAGTTACTTAGTGTGAGGGCACCCTGGCACTAGCCAAGGTGCCCCCACATTGTTCAGAGCCAATTCCCTGAACTTTGTGAGTGCGGGGACACCATTACACGCGTGCACTACATATAGGTCACTACCTATATGTAGCTTCACCATGGTAACTCCGAATATGGCCATGTAACATGTCTATGATCATGGAATTGCCCCCTCTATGCCATCCTGGCATAGTTGGCACAATCCCATGATCCCAGTGGTCTGTAGCACAGACCCTGGTACTGCCAAACTGCCCTTCCTGGGGTTTCACTGCAGCTGCTGCTGCTGCCAACCCCTCAGACAGGCATCTGCCCTCCTGGGGTCCAGCGAGGCCTGGCCCAGGATGGCAGAACAAAGAACATCCTCTGAGAGAGGGTGTGACACCCTCTCCCTTTGGAAAATGGTGTGAAGGCAGGGGAGGAGTAGCCTCCCCCAGCCTCTGGAAATGCTTTCTTGGGCACAGATGTGCCCAATTCTGCATAAGCCAGTCTACACCGGTTCAGGGACCCCTTAGCCCCTGCTCTGGCGCGAAACTGGACAAAGGAAAGGGGAGTGACCACTCCCCTGACCTGCACCTCCCCTGGGAGGTGTCCAGAGCTCCTCCAGTGTGCTCCAGACCTCTGCCATCTTGGAAACAGAGGTGCTGCTGGCACACTGGACTGCTCTGAGTGGCCAGTGCCACCAGGTGACGTCAGAGACTCCTGCTGATAGGCTCCTTCAGGTGTTAGAAGCCTATCCTCTCTCCTAGGTAGCCAAACCCTCTTTTCTGGCTATTTAGGGTCTCTGTCTCTGGGGAAACTTCAGATAACGAATGCATGAGCTCAGCTGAGTTCCTCTGCATCTCTCTCTTCACCTTCTGATAAGGAAACGACCGCTGACCGCGCTGGAAGCCTGCAAACCTGCAACATAGTAGCAAAGACGACTACTGCAACTCTGTAACGCTGATCCTGCCGCCTTCTCGACTGTTTTCCTGCTTGTGCATGCTGTGGGGGTAGCCTGCCTCCTCTCTGCACCAGAAGCTCTGAAGAAATCTCCCGTGGGTCGACGGAATCTTCCCCCTGCAACCGCAGGCACCAAAAAGCTGCATTACCGGTCCCTTGGGTCTCCTCTCAGCACAACGAGCGAGGTCCCTCGAATCCAGCAACGCTGTCCAAGTGACCCCCACAGTCCAGTGACTCTTCAGCCCAAGTTTGGTGGAGGTAAGTCCTTGCCTCACCTCGCTGGGCTGCATTGCTGGGAACCGCGACTTTGCAGCTACTCCGGCCCCTGTGCACTTCCGGCGGAAATCCTTTGTACACAGCCAAGCCCGCGTCCACGGCACTCTAACCTGCATTGCACGACTTTCTAAGTTGGTCTTCGGCGACGTGGGACTCCTTTGTGCAACTTCGGCGAGCACCGTTTCACGCATCCTCGTAGTGCCTGTTTCTGGCACTTCTGCGGGAGCTACCTGCTTCAGTGAGGGCTCTTTGTCTTGCACTACGTCCCCTCTCTCTTTAGGTCCAATTTGCTACCTCCTGGTCCCTCCTGGGCCCCAGCAGCGTCCAAAAACGCCAAACGCACGATTTGCGTGTAGCAAGGCTTGTTGGCGTCCTTCCGGCGGGAAATTACTTCTGCACGACTCTCCAAGGCAAGTGGGATCCGTCCACCAAAGGGCAAGTCTCTAGCCCTTTTCGTTCCTGCAGAAACCTCAGCTTCTTCTGTCCAGTCGAAGCTTCTTTGCACCTGCAGCTGGCATTTCCTGGGCATCTGCCCATCTCCGACGTGCTTGTGACTTTTGGACTTGGTCCCCTTGTTCCACAGGTACCCTAGATTGGAAATCCACAGTTGTTGCATTGCTGGGTTGTGTCTTTCCTGCATTATTCCTCTAACACGACTACTTTGTCCTTAGGGGAACTTTAGTGCACTTTGCACTCACTTTTCAGGGTCTTGGGGAGGGTTATTTTTCTAACTCTCACTATTTTCTAATAGTCCCAGCGACCCTCTACAAGGTCACATAGGTTTGGGGTCCATTCGTGGTTCGCATTCCACTTTTGGAGTATATGGTTTGTGTTGCCCCTATCCCTATGTTTCCCCATTGCATCCTATTGTAACTATACATTGTTTGCACTGTTTTCTAAGACTATACTGCATATTTTTGCTATTGTGTATATATATCTTGTGTATATTTCCTATCCTCTCACTGAGGGTACACTCTAAGATACTTTGGCATATTGTCATAAAAATAAAGTACCTTTATTTTTAGTATAACTGTGTATTGTGTTTTCTTATGATATTGTGCATATGACACTAGGTGGTACTGTAGTAGCTTCACACGTCTCCTAGTTCAGCCTAAGCTGCTCTGCTAAGCTACCATTATCTATCAGCCTAAGCTGCTAGACACCCTATACACTAATAAGGGATAACTGGGCCTGGTGCAAGGTGCAAGTACCCCTTGGTACTCACTACAAGCCAGTCCAGCCTCCTACAACAAGGGTGGGGACAAATCTAAAAATGAGTCTTCATCAGGCCCACAAAAACACTCTGGTGGGGGTGGTGGGCCCAAATCCTCTTTTAATCAGAACAAGGAAAAGAAACCATGGTGCTATTTATGTAAAATAAAAGGCCATTGGACAACAGATCCCAGTTGTCCAAAGAAAGGCACCAAGCCTCCTACCACTACAACCCCTACTGCTACACCTAGTGTCCCTACTAATAGCAGTGGTGGTGGGAGCAAACCTACTAATAGCCAATCCAAGGGAGTAGCTGGGCTCACTATTGGTAACTTAGTTGGGGTTGGCCTTGTTAGGGAGGCCACAGAGGCTGTGTTAGTCTCTGAGGGGGCTATTGATTTAGCCACCTTAGTTGCTTGTCCCCTTAATATGGATAAGTACAAGCAGCTACCCCTAATAAATGGTGTTGAGGTTCAGGCTTACAGGGACACTAGTGCCAGTGTGACTATGGTCATAGAGAAACTGGTCCACCCTGAACAACACCTACTTGGTCACCAGTACCAAGTAACCGATGCTCACAACAACACACTTAGCCACCCCATGGCTGTTGTAAATCTCAACTGGGGGGGGGTTACTGGTCCAAAGAAAGTTGTGGTAGCTTCAGATTTACCTGTAGACTGTCTATTAGGGAATGATTTGGAGACATCAGCTTGGTCAGATGTGGAGTTGGAGGCCCATGCAGCAATGCTGGGCATCCCAGGACATATTTTTGCTTTGACAAGGGCTCAGGCCAAAAAGCAAAAAGGACAGGGAAGCTTGGATCCAGGAACAATGGACCAAGTGCTCCCTAAAGCTAGGGCTAGTAGAAGCAAACAACTTCCTACTATCCCTCCCTCTACAGTGGATTCTACTTCTGAGGAAGAAGAATTCCCTCCCTGTGCAGAACCTACACCAGAGGAGCTGGAAGCAGACACTGCTGAGCTTTTGGGTGAAGGGGGGCCTGCCAGAGAGGAGCTGAGTGTGGCACAGCAAACCTGTCCCACATTAGAGGGTCTCAGACAGCAAGCTGTCAAACAGGCTAATGGGGATGTCAGTGACTCTCACAGAGTTTACTGGGAGGACAACCTCTTGTACACTGAGCATAGGGATCCTAAACCTGGAGCTGCCAGGAGATTAGTGATTCCTCAGGAGTACAGAAAGTTCCTCCTAACCCTGGCACATGACATTCCCCTAGCTGGGCACCTGGGTCAAATGAAAACTTGGGACAGACTGGTTCCATTATTTCATTGGCCTAGGATGTCTGAGGACACAAAGGAATTTTGTAAGTCCTGTGAAACCTGTCAAGCCAGTGGCAAGACAGGTGGCACCCCAAAGGCACCCCTTATTCCACTGCCTGTGGTTGGGGTTCCCTTTGAAAGGGTAGGGGTTGACATAGTTGCCCCTTGACCCTCCTAGTGCTTCAGGCAATAGATTGATCTTGGTGGTAGTGGACCATGCCACAAGATATCCTGAAGCTATTCCTTTAAGGACCACTACAGCACCTGCAGTGGCAAAGGCCCTCCTGGGAATATTTTCCAGGGTGGGCTTCCCAAAGGAAGTAGTATCAGACAGGGGAAGCAATTTCATGTCTGCATACTTAAATGCCATGTGGAAGGAGTGTGGTGTAACTTATAAGTTCACAACACCCTATCATCCACAAACAAATGGACTGGTGGAGAGATTTAATAAAACTCTCAAAGGCATGATTATGGGTCTCCCTGAAAAACTCCGCAGGAGATGGGATATCCTTCTACCATGCCTCCTTTTTGCCTACAGGGAGGTACCCCAGAAAGGAGTGGGCTTCAGCCCCTTTGAACTTCTTTTTGGACACCCTGTTAGGGGTCCACTCACACTTGTAAAGGAGGGTTGGGAACAACCTTTAAAAGCTCCTAAGCAGGATATTGTGGATTATGTACTTGGCCTCAGATCAAGAATGGCTGAGTACATGAAAAAGGCCAGTAAAAACCTTCAGGCCAGCCAAGAGCTCCAGAAGCAATGGCATGATCAGAAGGCTGTTTTGGTTCAGTACCAACCAGGGCAGAAAGTGTGGGTCTTGGAGCCTGTGGCCCCAAGAGCACTCCAAGATAAATGGAGTGGACCCCACACAATTGGTGAAAAGAAGGGAGGAGTCACCTATTTAGTTGACTTAGGCACTGCAAGGAGTCCCCTTAGGGTGCTCCATGTCAACCGCATGAAACCCTACTATGACAGGGCTGATCTCACCCTGCTCATGGCAACAGATGAGGGACAGGAAGAAGACAGTGATCCTCTACCTGATCTCTTCTCTTCCACAGAACAAGATGCTCTGGTGGAAGGTGTAGTTTTGGCTGATTGTCTTACTGCTGAGCAGAAAGACAATTGCATAAACCTCCTAGATCAATTCTCTGAACTCTTCTCTACTGTGCCAGGTACCACTTCTTGGTGTGAGCACACTATAGATACTGGAGACAGCTTGCCTGTCAAAAGTAAGATCTATAGGAAGCCTGACCATGTCAGGGACTGCATAAAGCAAGAGGTCCAGAAAATGTTAGAACTAGGAGTGGTTGAGCACTCTGACAGTCCATGGGCTTCTCCTGTGGTACTGGTACCAAAACCCCATTCCAAAGATGGAAAGAAGGAAATTCGGTTTTGTGTAGACTATAGAGGTCTCAACTTGGTAACCAAAACTGATGCTCACCCTATACCCAGGGCAGATGAGCTCATAGATACACTGGCATCTGCCAAGTATCTAAGCACTTTTGATTTGACTGCAGGGTATTGGCAGATCAAATTGTCAGAAGATGCTAAACCTAAGACGGCATTTTCTACCATTAGAGGACATTACCAGTTTACTGTAATGCCTTTTGGTTTGAAAAATGCACCTGCCACTTTTCAGAGGTTGGTGAACACAGTCCTGCAAGGGCTGGAAGCTTTCAGTGCAGCATATTTGGACGATATAGCTGTCTTTAGCTCCAGCTGGGATGATCACCTGGTCCACCTATGGAAAGTTTTGGAGGCCCTGCAAAAGGCAGGCCTCACTATCAAGGCTTCAAAGTGCCAGATAGGGCAGGGTAAGGTGGTTTATCTGGGACACCTTGTTGGTGGGGAACAGATTGCACCACTTCAGGGGAAAATCCAAACAATTATTGATTGGGTTCCCCCTACCACTCAGACTCAGGTGAGAGCCTTCCTGGGCCTCACTGGGTTTTACAGGAGGTTCATTAAGAACTATGGCTCCATTGCAGCCCCTCTTAATGACCTCACATCCAAGAAAATGCCTAAAAAGGTATTATGGACAGCAAACTGTCAGAAAGCTTTTGAGGAGCTGAAGCAGGCCATGTGCTCTGCACCTGTCCTGAAAAGCCCTTGTTACTCTAAAAAATTCTATGTCCAGACTGATGCATCTGAATTAGGAGTAGGGGCAGTCCTATCACAACTTAATTCTGAGGGCCAGGATCAACCTGTTGCTTTTATTAGTAGGAGGTTGACCCCTAGAGAAAAGCGTTGGTCTGCCATTGAGAGGGAGGCCTTTGTTGTGGTCTGGGCACTGAAAAAGTTGAGGCCATACCTGTTTGGCACTCACTTCATTGTTCAGACAGACCGCAAACCTCTACTTTGGCTAAAACAAATGAAAGGTGAAAATCCTAAATTGTTGAGGTGGTCCATATCCCTACAGGGAATGGACTATACAGTGGAACATAGACCTGGGAGTAGCCACTCCAATGCAGATGGACTCTCCAGATATTTCCACTTAGACAATGAAGACTCATCAGGTCATGGCTAGTCTTATTGTCCTTCGTTTGGGGGGGGGTGTGTGTAGGAAAGTACCATCTTGCCTGGCATGTTACCCCCATTTTTCACTGTATATATGTTGTTTTAGTTGTATGTGTCACTGGGACCCTGTTCACCAGGGCCCCAGTGCTCATAAGTGTGCCTGAATGTGTTACCTGTGTAGTGACTAACTGTCTCACTGAGGCTCTGCTAATCAGAACCTCAGTGGTTATGCTCTCTCATTTCTTTCAAATTGTCACTGACAGGCTAGTGACCAATTTTACCAATTTACATTGGCTTACTGGAACACCCTTATAGTTCCCTAGTATATGGTACTGAGGTACCCAGGGTATTGGGGTTCCAGGAGATCCCTATGGGCTGCAGCATTTCTTTTGCCACCCATAGGGAGCTCTGACAATTCTTACACAGGCCTGCCACTGCAGCCTGAGTGAAATAACGTCCACGTTATTTCACAGCCATTTTACACTGCACTTAAGTAACTTATAAGTCACCTATATGTCTAACCTTTACCTGGTAAAGGTTAGGTGCAAAGTTACTTAGTGTGAGGGCACCCTGGCACTAGCCAAGGTGCCCCCACATTGTTCAGAGCCAATTCCCTGAACTTTGTGAGTGCGGGGACACCATTACACGCGTGCACTACATATAGGTCACTACCTATATGTAGCTTCACAATGGTAACTCCGAATATGGCCATGTAACATGTCTAAGATCATGGAATTGCCCCCTCTATGCCATCCTGGCATTGTTGGCACAATTCCATGATCCCAGTGGTCTGTAGCACAGACCCTGGTACTGCCAAACTGCCCTTCCTGGGGTTTCACTGCAGCTGCTGCTGCTGCCAACCCCTCAGACAGGCATCTGCCCTCCTGGGGTCCAGCCAGGCCTGGCCCAGGATGGCAGAACAAAGAACTTCCTCTGAGAGAGGGTGTGACACCCTCTCCCTTTGGAAAATGGTGTGAAGGCAGGGGAGGAGTAGCCTCCCCCAGCCTCTGGAAATGCTTTGTTGGGCACAGATGTGCCCAATTCTGCATAAGCCAGTCTACACCGGTTCAAGGGACCCTTTAGCCCTGCTCTGGCGCGAAACTGGACAAAGTAAAGGGGAGTGACCACTCCCCTGACCTGCACCTCCCCTGGGAGGTGTCCAGAGCTCCTCCAGTGTGCTCCAGACCTCTGCCATCTTGGAAACAGAGGTGCTGCTGGCACACTGGACTGCTCTGAGTGGCCAGTGCCACCAGGTGACGTCAGAGACTCCTTGTGATAGGCTCCTTCAGGTGTTGCTAGCCTATCCTCTCTCCTAGGTAGCCAAACCCTCTTTTCTGGCTATTTAGGGTCTCTGTCTCTGGGGAAACTTTAGATAACGAATGCAAGAGCTCATCCGAGTTCCTCTGCATCTCTCTCTTCACCTTCTGCCAAGGAATCGACTGCTGACCGCGCTGGAAGCCTGCAAACCTGCAACATAGTAGCAAAGACGACTACTGCAACTCTGTAACGCTGATCCTGCCGCCTTCTCGACTGTTTTCCTGCTTGTGCATGCTGTGGGGGTAGTCTGCCTCCTCTCTGCACCAGAAGCTCCAAAGAAATCTCCCGTGGGTCGACGGAATCTTCCCCCTGCAACCGCAGGCACCAAAAAGCTGCATTACCGGTCCCTTGGGTCTCCTCTCAGCACGACGAGCGAGGTCCCTCGAATCCAGCGACTCTGTCCAAGTGACCCCCACAGTCCAGTGACTCTTCAGTCCAAGTTTGGTGGAGGTAAGTCCTTGCCTCACCTCGCTGGGCTGCATTGCTGGGAACCGCGACTTTTGAAGCCACTCCGGCCCCTGTGCACTTCCGGCGGAAATCCTTTGTGCACAGCCAAGCCTGGATCCACGGCACTCTAACCTGCATTGCACGACTTTCTAAGTTGGTCTCCGGCGACGTGGGACCCCTTTGTGCGACTTCGGGTGAGCACTGTTTCACACATCCTTGTAGTGCCTGTTTCTGGCACTTCCCTGGGAGCTAGCTGTTGCTGAGAGGGCTCCTTGTCTTGCGCGACGTCCCCTCTCTCTCCTGGTCCAACTTGCAACCTTCTGGTCCCTCCAGGGCCACAGCAGCGTCCAAAAACGCTAACCGCACGATGTGCAGCTAGCAAGGCTTGTTGGCGTTCTTTCGGCGGGAAAACACTTCTGCACGACTCTCCACGGCAAGTGGGATCCGTCCACCAAAGGGGAAGTCTCTAGCCCTTTTCGTTCCTGCAGAAACCTCAGCTTCTTCTGTCCAGTAGAAGCTTCTTTGCACCCACAGCTGGCATTTCCTGGGCATTTGCCCATCTCCGACTTGCTTGTGACTTTTGGACTTGGTCCCCTTGTTCCACAGGTACCCTAGATTGGAAATCCACAGTTGTTGCATTGTTGGTTTGTGTCTTTCCTGCATTATTCCTCTAACACGACTTCTTTGTCCTTAGGGGAACTTTAGTGCACTTTGCACTCACTTTTCAGGGTCTTGGGGAGGGTTATTTTTCTAACTCTCACTATTTTCTAATAGTCCCAGCGACCCCCTACAAGGTCACATAGGTTTGGGGTCCATTCGTGGTTCGCATTCCACTTTTGGAGTATATGGTTTGTGTTGCCCCTATCCCTATGTTTCCCCATTGCATCCTATTGTAACTATACATTGTTTGCACTGTTTTCTAAGACTATACTGCATATTTTTGCCATTGTGTATATATATCTTGTGTATATTCCCTATCCTCTCACTGAGGGTACACTCTAAGATACTTTGGCATATTGTCATAAAAATAAAGTACCTTTATTTTTAGTATAACTGTGTATTGTGTTTTCTTATGATATTGTGCATATGACACTAAGTGGTACTGTAGTAGCTTCACACGTCTCCTAGTTCAGCCTAAGCTGCTCTGCTAAGCTACCATTATCTATCAGCCTAAGCTGCTAGACACCCTATACACTAATAAGGGATAACTGGGCCTGGTGCAAGGTGCAAGTACCCCTTGGTACTCACTACAAGCCAGTCCAGCCTCCTACACTCTGCATCTCTCTCTTCACCTTCTGCCAAGGAATCGACTGCTGACCGCGCTGGAAGCCTGCAACACTGCAACATAGTAGCAAAGACGACTACTGCAACTCTGTAACGCTGATCCTGCCGCCTTCTCGACTGTTTTCCTGGTGGTGCATGCTGTGGGGGTAGTCTGCCTCCTCTCTGCACTAGAAGCTCCGAAGAAATCTCCCGTGGGTCGACGGAATCTTCCCCCTGCAACCGCAGGCAACAAAAAGCTGCATTACCGGTCCCTTGGGTCTCCTCTCAGCACGACGAGCGAGGTCCCTCGAATCCAGCAACTATGTCCAAGTGACCCCCACAGTCCAGTGACTCTTCAGTCCAAGTTTGGTGGAGGTAAGTCCTTGCCTCACCTCGCTAGACTGCATTGCTGGGAACCGCGACTTTTGCAGCTACTCCGGCCCCTGTGCACTTCTGGCGGAAATCCTTTGTGCACAGCCAAGCCTGGGTCCACAGCACTCTAACCTGCATTGCACGACTTTCTAAGTTGGTCTCCGGCGACGTGGGACTCCTTTGTGTAACTTTGGGTGAGCACCATTTCACGCATCCTTGTAGTGCCTGTTTCTGGCACTTCTCTGGGTGCTACCTGCTGCTGAGAGGGCTCCTTGTCTTGCTCGACGTCCCCTCTACCTCCTGGTCCAATTTGCGACCTCCTGGTCCCTCCTGGGCCACAGCAGCGGCCAAAAGCGGTAACCGCACGATTTGCAGATAGCAAGGCTTGTTGGCATTCTTTTGGCGGGAAAACACTTCTGCACGACTCTCCACGGCAAGAGGGATCCGTCCACCAAAGGGGAAGTCTCTAGCCCTTTTCGTTCCTGCAGAAACCTCAGCTTCTTCTGTCCAGTTGAAGCTTCTTTGCACCCACAGCTGGCATTTCCTGGGCATATGCCCATCTTCGACTTGCTTGTGACTTTTGGACTTGGTCCCCTTGTTCCACAGGTACCCTAGATTGGAAATCCATCGTTGTTGCACTGTTGGTTTGTGTCTTTCCTGCATTATTCCTCTATCACGACTTCTTTGTCTTCTGGGGAACTTTGGTGCACTTTGCACTCACTTTTCAGGGTCTTGGGGAGGGCTAATTTTCTAACTCTCACTATTTTCTAATAGTCCCAGCGACCCTCTACAAGGTCACATAGGTTTGGGGTCCATTTGTGGTTCGCATTCCACCTTGGACTATATGGTTTGTGTTGCCCCTATCCCTATGTGTCCCCATTGCATCCTATTGTAATTATACATTGTTTGCACTGTTTTCTAAGACTATACTGCATATTTTTGGTATTGTGTACATATATCTTGTGTATATTTCCTATCCTCTCACTGAGGGTACACTCTAAGATACTTTGGCATATTGTCATAAAAATAAAGTACCTTTATTTTTAGTATAACTGTGTATTGTGTTTTCTTATGATATTGTGCAAGTGACACTTGTGGTACTGTAGTAGCTTCATACGTCTCCTAGTTTAGCCTAAGCTGCTCTGCTAAGCTACCATTATCTATCAGCCTAAGCTGCTAGACACCCTATACACTAATAAGGGATAACTGGGCCTGGTGCAAGGTGCAAGTACCCCTTGGTACTCACTACAAGCCAGTCCAGCCTCCTACATAACCCCATTCCAAAGATGGAAAGAAGGAAATGCGGTTTTGTGTAGACTACGGAGGTCTCCACCAGGTAACCAAAACTGATGCTCACCCTATACCCAGGGCAGATGAGCTCATAGATACACTGGCATCTGCCAAGTATCTAAGCACTTTGGATTTGACTGCAGGGTATTGGCAGATCAAATTATCAGAAGATGCTAAACCTAAAACTGCATTTTCAACCATTGGAGGACATTACCAGTACACTGTAATGCCTTTTGGATTGAAAAATGCACCTGCCACTTTTCAGAGGTTGGTGAACACAGTCCTGCAAGGGCTGAAGCTTTAAGTGCAGCATATTTGGACGATATAGCTGTCTTTAGCTCCAGCTGGGATGATCACCTGGTCCACCTATGGAAAGTTTTGGAGGCCCTGAAAAGGCAGGCCTCACTATCAAGGCTTCAAAGTGCCAGATAGGGCAGGGTAAGGTGGTTTATCTGGGACACCTTGTTGGTGGGGAACAGATTGCACCACTTCTGGGGAAAATCCAAACAATTATTGATTGGGTTCCCCCTACTACACAGACTCAGGTGAAAGCCTTCCTAGGCCTCACTGGGTATTACAGGAGGTTCATTAAGAACTATGGCTCCATTGCAGCCCCTCTTAATGACCTCACATCCAAGAAAATGCCTAAAAAGGTATTATGGACAGCAAACTGTCAGAAAGCTTTTGAGGAGCTGATGCAGGCCATGTGCTCTGCACCTGTCCTGAAAAGCCCTTGTTACTCTAAAAAATTCTATGTCCAAACTGATGCATCTGAATTAGGAGTAGGGGCAGTCCTATCACAACTTAATTCTGAGGGCCAGGATCAACCTGTTGCTTTTATTAGTAGGAGGTTGACCCCTAGAGAAAAGCGTTGGTCTGCCATTGAGAGGGAGGCCTTTGCTGTGGTCTGGGCACTGAAGAAGTTGAGGCCATACCTGTTTGGCACTCACTTCATTGTTCAGACAGACCACAAACCTCTACTTTGGCTAAAACAAATGAAAGGTGAAAACCCTAAATTGTTGAGGTGGTCCATATCCCTACAGGGAATGGACTATACAGTGGAACATAGACCTGGGAGTAGCCACTCCAATGCAGATGGACTCTCCAGATATTTCCACTTAGACAATGAAGACTCATCAGGTCATGGCTAGTCTTATTGTCCTTCGTTTGGGGTGGGGTTGTGTAGGAAAGTACCATCTTGCCTGGCATGTTACCCCCATTTTTCACTGTATATATGTTGTTTTAGTTGTATGTGTCACTGGGACCCTGTCATCCAGGGCCCCAGTGCTCATAAGTGTGCCTGAATGTGTTACCTGTGTAGTGACTAACTGTCTCACTGAGGCTCTGCTAATCAGAACCTCAGTGGTTATGCTCTCTCATTTCTTTCAAATTGTCACTAACAGGCTAGTGACCAATTTTACCAATTTACATTGGCTTACTGGAACACCCTTATAATTCCCTAGTATATGGTACTGAGGTACCCAGGGTATTGGGGTTCCAGGAGATCCCTATGGGCTGCAGCATTTCTTTTGCCACCCATAGGGAGCTCTGACAATTCTTACACAGGCCTGCCACTGCAGCCTGAGTGAAATAACGTCCACGTTATTTCACAGCCATTTTACACTGCACTTAAGTAACTTATAAGTCACCTATATGTCTAACCTTTACCTGGTAAAGGTTAGGTGCAAAGTTACTTAGTGTGAGGGCACCCTGGCACTAGCCAAGGTGCCCCCACATTGTTCAGGGCCAATTCCCCAGACTTTGTGAGTGCAGGGACACCATTACACGCGTGCACTACATATAGGTCACTACCTATATGTAGCTTCACAATGGTAACTCCGAATATGGCCATGTAACATGTCTATGATCATGGAATTGCTCCCTCTATGCCATCCTGGCGTTGTTGGCACAATCCCATGATACCACGGGTCAATAGCACATGCCCGGGTACTGCCAAACTACCTTTCCCGGGGTTTCACTGCAGCTGCTGCTGCTGCCAACCCCTCAGACAGGTTTCTGCCCTCCTGGGGTCCAGCCAGGCTTGACCCAGGAAGGCAGAACAAAGGACTTCCTCAGAGGGAGGGTGTTACACCCTCTCCCTTTGGAAAAAGGTGTTAAGGCAGGGGAGGAGTAGCCTCCCCCAGTCTCTGGAATTGCTTTCATGGGCACAGATGGTGCCCATTTCTGCATAAGCCAGTCTACACCGGTTTAGGGATCCCCCAGCCCTGCTCTGGTGCGAAACTGGACAAAGGAAAGGGGAGTGACCACTCCCCTGACCTGCACCTCCCATGGGAGGTGCCCAGAGCTCCTCCAGTGTGATCCAGACCTCTGCCATCTTGGAATCAGAGGTGCTGCTGGCACACTGGACTGCTCTGAGTGGCCAGTGCCAGCAGGTGACGTCAGAGACTCCTTCTGATAGGCTCCTTCAGGTGTTGCTAGCCTATCCTCTCTCCTAGGAAGCCAAACCCTCTTTTCTGGCTATTTAGGGTCTCTGTCTCTGGGAATTCCTTAGATAACGAATGCAAGAGCTCATCAGAGTTCCTCTGCATCTCTCTCTTCACCTTCTGCCAAGGAATCGACTGCTGACCGCGCTGTGAGCTTGCAAAACTGCAACAAAGTAGCAAAGACGACTACTGCGACCTTGTAACGCTGATCCTGCCGCCTTCTCGACTGTTTTCCTGGTGGTGCATGCTGTGGGGGTAGTCTGCCTCCTCTCTGCACTAGAAGCTCTGAAGAAATCTCCTGTGGGTCGACGGAATCTTCCCCCTGCAACCGCAGGCACCAAAGAACTGCATCACCGGTCCTCTGGGTCTCCTCTCAACACGACGAGCGAGGTCCTTTGAACTCAGTAACTCTGTCCAAGTGACTCCCACAGTCCAGTGACTCTTCAGTCCAAGTTTGGTGGAGGTAAGTCCTTGCCTTCCCACGCCAGACTGCATTTCTGCTAACCGCGTGTTTTACAGCTTCTCCGGCTCCTGTGTACTTTTCCAGGATTTCCTTTGTGCACAGCCAAGCCTGGGTCCACGGCATTCTAACCTGCATTGCACGACCTCCTGAGTTGTCCTCCGGCGGCGTGGGACTCTCTTGTGCAACTTCGGGTGAGCACCGTTTCACTCCACTTCGTAGTGCCTGTTCCGGCACTTCTCCGGGAGCTGCTTGCTTCTGAGTGGGCTCCTTCTCTTGCGGGATGGCCCCTCTGTCCCCTGACGGAATTGGTGACATCCTGGTTCCTCTTGGGCCACAGCAGCATCCAAAAACCCTAACCGCAATCTTTGCAGCTAGCAAGGCTTGTTGGCGGTCTTTCTTCAGGAAAACACTTCTGCACTACTCTTCTCGATGTGGGACATCCATTCTCCAATGGGGAAGTCTCTAGCCCTTGTCGTACCTGCAGAATCTTCAGCTTCTACTGTCCAGTAGCAGCTTCTTTGCACCCACAGCTGGCATTTCCTGGGCATCTGCCCACTCCCGACTTGATCGTGACTTTTGGACTTGGTCCCCTTGTTCCACAGGTACTCTAGTCTGGAAATCCATTGTTGTTGCATTGCTGGTGTCAGTCTTTCCTGCAGAATTCCCCTATCACGAATTCTGTGCTCTTTGGGGAACGTCAGTGCACTTTGCACTCACTTTTCAGGGTCTTGGGGTGGGCTATTTTTCTAACCCTCACTGTTTTCTTACAGTCCCAGCGACCCTCTACAAGGTCACATAGGTTTGGGGTCCATTCGTGGTTCGCATTCCACTTCTAGAGTATATGGTTTGTGTTGCCCCTATCCCTATTTGCTCCTATTGCATCCTATTGTGATTATACATTGTTTGCACTGTTTTCTATTGCTATTACTGCATATTTTTGTGTTGTGTACATATATCTTGTGGATATTTGCTATCCTCATACTGAGGGTACTCACTGAGATACTTTGGCATATTGTCATAAAAATAAAGTACCTTTATTTTTAGTATATCTGTGTATTGTGTTTTCTTATGATATTGTACAAGTGACACTATTGGTACTGTAGGAGCTTCACTCGCCTCCTAGTTCAGCCTAAGCTGCTCCGCTAAGGTACCTTTTCTATCAGCCTAAGCTGCTAGACACCCCTGTACACTAATAAGGGATACCTGGGCCTCGTGCAAGGTGTAAGTACCCCTTGGTACTCCCTACAAGCCAGTCCAGCCTCCTACACTCCTTGCTATTTTCCAGCTAAGGTGGTCATAGGCAAGTTTGGACAGATCAACAGTTTGACCTGTGCCAGACATTATAGAAAGTGTTTAAGGGACAGAAAAATAAAGAAAAAGTTTTCAGAACTTTTTAAAGGACAGAAAAAAAACTTTAAAAACTTTTTAGGAACTTTTTGAAAGTTTTAGAGGTACTTTTCAGCACTTAGCAAAGAAGTGAGAGAAGAAAAGCAAAACGTTTTGGTTAGTTGTACATACACTGAACTTGTTTTGTATGTTTTTCACTTATGAAAAGTACAATATGACAAAGTGGTAAGTAGTTGCAAAGTACTTATCCCACCGCTGCACAACCAATGTATGAGGCTGGACTGGCTTGTAGTGAGTGTAGGAAAGTACCATCTTGCCTGGCATGTTACCCCCATTTTTCACTGTATATATGTTGTTTTAGTTGTATGTGTCACTGGGACCCTGGTAACCCAGGGCCCCAGTGCTCATAAGTGTGCCTGAATGTGTTACCTGTGTAGTGACTAACTGTCTCACTGAGGCTCTGCTAATCAGAACCTCAGTGGTTATGCCCTCTCATTTCTTTCCAAATTGTCACTAACAGGCTAGTGACCATTTTTACCAATTTACATTGGCTTACTGGAACACCCTTATAATTCCCTAGTATATGGTACTGAGGTACCCAGGGTATTGGGGTTCCAGGAGATCCCTATGGGCTGCAGCATTTCTTTTGCCACCCATAGGGAGCTCTGACAAATCTTACACAGGCCTGCCACTGCAGCCTGAGTGAAATAACGTCCACGTTATTTCACAGCCATTTTACACTGCACTTAAGTAACTTATAAGTCACCTATATGTCTAACCTTTACCTGGTAAAGGTTAGGTGCAAAGTTACTTAGTGTGAGGGCACCCTGGCACTAGCCAAGGTGCCCCCGCATTGTTCAGAGCCAATTCCCTGAACTTTGTGAGTGCGGGGACACCATTACACGCGTGCACTACATATAGGTCACTACCTATATGTAGCTTCACAATGGTAACTCCGAATATGGCCATGTAACATGTCTATGATCATGGAATTGCCCCCTCTATGCCATCCTGGCATAGTTGGCACAATCCCATGATCCCAGTGGTCTGTAGCACAGACCCTGGTACTGCCAAATTGCCCTTCCTGGGGTTTCACTGCAGCTGCTGCTGCTGCCAACCCCTCAGACAGGCAGCTGCCCTCCTGGGGTCCAGCCAGGCCTGGCCCAGGATGGCAGAACAAAGAACTTCCTCTGAGAGAGGGTGTGACACCCTCTCCCTTTGGAAAATGGTGTGAAGGCAGGGGAGGAGTAGCCTCCCCCAGCCTCTGGAAATGCTTTGTTGGGCACAGATGTGCCCAATTCTGCATAAGCCAGTCTACACCGGTTCAGGGACCCCTTAGCCCCTGCTCTGGCGCGAAACTGGACAAAGGAAAGGGGAGTGACCACTCCCCTGACCTGCACCTCCCCTGGGAGGTGTCCAGAGCTCCTCCAGTGTGCTCCAGACCTCTGCCATCTTGGAAACAGAGGTGCTGCTGGCACACTGGACTGCTCTGAGTGGCCAGTGCCACCAGGTGACGTCAGAGACTCCTGCTGATAGGCTCCTTCAGGTGTTAGTAGCCTATCCTCTCTCCTAGGTAGCCAAACCCTCTTTTCTGGCTATTTAGGGTCTCTGTCTCTGGGGAAACTTCAGATAACGAATGCATGAGCTCAGCCGAGTTCCTCTGCATCTCTCTCTTCACCTTCTGATAAGGAATCGACCGCTGACCGCGCTGGAAGCCTGCAAACCTGCAACATAGTAGCAAAGACGACTACTGCAACTCTGTAACGCTGATCCTGCCGCCTTCTCGACTGTTTTCCTGCTTGTGCATGCTGTGGGGGTAGTCTGCCTCCTCTCTGCACCAGAAGCTCCGAAGAAATCTCCCGTGGGTCGACGGAATCTTCCCCCTGCAACCGCAGGCACCAAAAAGCTGCATTACCGGTCCCTTGGGTCTCCTCTCAGCACAACGAGCGAGGTCCCTCGAATCCAGCAACTCTGTCCAAGTGACCCCCACAGTCCAGTGACTCTTCAGTCCAAGTTTGGTGGAGGTAAGTCCTTGCCTCACCTCGCTGGGCTGCATTGCTGGGAACCGCGACTTTGCAGCTACTCCGGCCCCTGTGCACTTCCGGCGGAAATCCTTCGTGCACAGCCAAGCCTGGGTCCACGGCACTCTAACCTGCATTGCACGACTTTCTAAGTTGGTCTCCGGCGACGTGGGACTCCTTTGTGCAACTTCGGCGAGCACCGTTTCACGCATCTTCGTAGTGCCTGTTTCTGGCACTTCTCCGAGTGCTACCTGCTTCATCGAGGGCTCTTTGTCTTGCACGACGTCCTCTCTCTCTTCAGGTCCAATTTGCAACCTCCTGTTCCCTCCTGGGCCCCAGCAGCGTCCAAAAATGCTAAACGCACGATTTGCAGCTAGCAAGGCTTGTTGGCATTCTGTCGGCGGGAAAATACTTTTGCACGACTCTCCAAGGCAAGGGGGATCGGTCCACCAAAGGGGAAGTCTCTAGCCCTTTTTGTTTCTGCAGAAACCTCAGCTTCTTCTGTCCAGTCAAAGCTTCTTTGCACCCGCAGCTGGCATTTCCTGGGCATCTGCCCATCTCCGACTTGCTTGTGACTTTTGGACTTGGTCCCCTTGTTCCACAGGTACCCTAGATTGGAAATCCACAGGTGTTGCATTGCTGGTTTGTGTCTTTCCTGCATTATTCCTCTAACACGACTATTTTGTCCTTAGGGGAACTTTAGTGCACTTTGCACTCACTTTTCAGGGTCTTGGGGAGATTTATTTTTCTAACTCTCACTATTTTCTAATAGTCCCAGCGACCCTCTACAAGGTCACATAGGTTTGGGGTCCATTCGTGGTTCGCATTCCACTTTTGGAGTATATGGTTTGTGTTGCCCCTATCCCTATGTTTCCCCATTGCATCCTATTGTAACTATACATTGTTTGCACTGTTTTCTAAGACTATACTGCATATTTTTGCTATTGTGTATATATATCTTGTGTATATTTCCTATCCTCTCACTGAGGGTACACTCTAAGATACTTTGGCATATTGTCATAAAAATAAAGTACCTTTATTTTTAGTATAACTGTGTATTGTGTTTTCTTATGATATTGTGCATATGACACTAAGTGGTACTGTAGTAGCTTCACACGTCTCCTAGTTCAGCCTAAGCTGCTCTGCTAAGCTACCATTATCTATCAGCCTAAGCTGCTAGACACCCTATACACTAATAAGGGATAACTGGGCCTGGTGCAAGGTGCAAGTACCCCTTGGTACTCACTACAAGCCAGTCCAGCCTCCTACATTGGTTGTGCAGTGGTGGGATCAGTGCTTGAGACTGCTTACCACTCTTGTCATTGTACTTTTCATAAGAGAAAAATATACAAAACAAGGTCAGTGTATATACACATAGCCAAAAAGTTTTGCATTTCCTCTTTTCACTCTTTTCTAAGTGCTGAAAAGTACTCCTAAACATTCAAAAAGTTCTTAAAAGTTTAAAAAGTTTTTTCTGTCTTTCCAAAAAGTTCTGAAAACTTTTTTCTCTTTTTCTATCACTTTAACTCTCTCTAAAAATGTCTGGCACAGGCCAAAGTGTTGATCTGTCCAAACTTGCATATGACAACCTTAGCTGGAAAAGAGCAAGGAGTCTCTGTATAGAGAGAGGTTTGAGTGTAGGGAAGAATCCTTCCTTGGAACTGTTACTTAACATGCTTAGAGAACAGGATAAGGCCATAGGTGCCCCATCTGTTGAAAAAGTACCTAATAGTTCCCAATCTGATTCAGGGACTCCCCCAGGAAAAGATTCAGGAAAGAAACTTCCTAGCCTGCCCATTACTAGACAATCTAGCATAGATGGTAATGATGATGAGCCACACCAAATAAATAGTGTTGTCTCACATCATAGCAAAAGCATTTATTCTCACCATACTGGTAGTAATGTTTCTGTAAACCAAGCTGTTAGGTTGGCTTCTGTAAGGGACAGGTCTCCTTCTGTTCATTCCCATCATAGCTCTGTTTCTAGAAATGTCCCTCCCACCAACCCTGATGACAGAATGTTAGAGAGGGAACTCAATAAGTTGAGGGTGGAACAAACCAGACTGAAGCTTAAAAAGCAACAGCTGGATTTGGATAGACAGACTTTTGAATTAGAGAAGGAAAGACAGAAGTTGGGTTTAGATACCCATGGTGGCAGCAGCACTATTCCCCATAGTCATCCTGCAAAAGAGCATGATTCCAGGAATCTGCACAAGATAGTTCCCCCTTATAAGGAGGGGGATGACATTAACAAGTGGTTTGCTGCACTTGAGAGGGCCTGTGTTGTACAGGATGTCCCTCAAAGGCAGTGGGCTGCTATCCTATGGCTATCATTTAGTGGTAAAGGTAGGGATAGACTCCTTACTGTGAAAGAAAATGATGCTAATAATTTCCAAGTTCTTAAGAATGCACTCCTGGATGGTTATGGCTTAACCACTGAACAGTACAGGATAAAGTTCAGAGAGACCAAAAAGGAGTCTTCACAAGACTGGGTTGATTTCATTGACCAGGCAGTGAAGGCCCTGGAGGGGTGGTTACATGGCAGTAAAGTTACTGATTATGACAGCCTGTATAACTTGATCCTGAGAGAGCATATTCTTAATAATTGTGTGTCTGATTTGTTGCACCAGTACTTGGTGGACTCTGATCTGACCTCTCCCCAAGAATTGGGAAAGAAGGCAGACAAATGGGTCAGAACAAGAGTGAACAGAAAAGTTCATACAGGGGGTGACAAAGATGGCAACAAAAAGAAGGATGGTAAGTCTTCTGACAAGGGTGGGGACAAATCTAAAAATGTGTCTTCATCAGGCCCACAAAAACACTCTGGTGGGGGTGGTGGGTCCAAATCCTCCTTTAATCAGAACAAGGAAAAGAAACCATGGTGCTATTTATGTAAAATAAAAGGCCATTGGACAACAGATCCCAGTTGTCCAAAGAAAGGCACCACAGCTCCTACCACTACAACCCCTACTGCTACACCTAGTGTCCCTACTAATAGCAGTGGTGGTGGGAGCAAACCTACTAATAGCCAATCCAAGGGAGTAGCTGGGCTCACTTTTGGTAATTCAGTTGGGGTTGGTCTGATTAGGGAGACCACAGAGGCTACTTTAGTCTCTGAAGGGGCTATTGATTTAGCCACTTTGGTTGCTTGCCCCCATAACTTGGAGAAGTACAAGCAACTAACCCTAATAAATGGTGTTGAGGTCCAGGCCTACAGGGACACAGGTGCCAGTGTCACAATGGTGATTGAGAAACTGGTGCACCCTGAACAACACATACTTGGACACCAGTACCAAGTAACCGATGCTCACAACATAACACAAAGCCACCCCATGGCTGTTGTAAATCTCAACTGGGGGGGGTAACTGGTCCAAAGAAAGTTGTGGTAGCTTCAGATTTACCTGTAGACTGTCTATTAGGGAATGATTTGGAGACATCAGCTTGGTCAGATGTGGAGTTGGAGGCACATGCAGCAATGCTGGGCATCCCAGGGCATATTTTTGCTTTGACAAGGGCTCAGGCCAAAAAGCAAAAAGGACAGGGAAGCTTGGATCCTGGAACAATGGACCAAGTGCTCCCTAAAGCTAGGGCTAGTAGAAACAAACCACTTCCTACTATCCCTCCCTCTACAGTGGATTCAACTTCTGAGGAAGAAGAATTCCCTCCCTGTGCAGAACCTACACCAGAGGAGCTGGAAGCAGACACTGCTGAGCTTTTGGGTGAAGGGGGGCCTGCCAGAGAGGAGCTGAGTGTGGCACAGCAAACCTGTCCCACATTAGAGGGTCTCAGACAGCAAGCTGTCAAACAGGCTAATGGGGATGTCAGTGACTCTCACAGAGTTTACTGGGAGGACAACCTCTTGTACACTGAGCATAGGGATCCTAAACCTGGAGCTGCCAGGAGATTAGTGATTCCTCAGGAGTACAGAAAGTTCCTCCTAACACTGGCACATGACATTCCCCTAGCTGGGCACCTGGGTCAAATGAAAACTTGGGACAGATTGGTTCCATTGTTTCATTGGCCTAGGATGTCTGAGGACACAAAGGAATTTTGTAAGTCCTGTGAAACCTGTCAAGCCAGTGGCAAGACAGGTGGCACTCCAAAGGCACCCCTTATCCCACTGCCTGTGGTTGGGGTTCCCTTTGAAAGGGTAGGGGTTGACATAGTTGGCCCCCTTGACCCTCCTACTGCTTCAGGCAATAGGTTTATCTTAGTGGTAGTGGACCATGCCACAAGATATCCTGAAGCTATTCCTTTAAGGACCACTACAGCACCTGCAGTGGCAAAGGCCCTCCTGGGAATATTTTCCAGGGTGGGCTTCCCAAAGGAAGTAGTATCAGACAGAGGAAGCAATTTCATGTCTGCATACATAAAAGGCCATGTGGAAGGAGTGTGGTGTAACGTACAAGTTCACAACACCCTATCATCCACAAACAAATGGACTGGTGGAGAGATTTAATAAAACTCTCAAAGGCATGATTATGGGTCTCCCTGAAAAACTCCGCAGGAGATGGGATATCCTTCTACCATGCCTCCTTTTTGCCTACAGGGAGGTACCCCAGAAAGGAGTGGGCTTCAGCCCCTTTGAACTTCTTTTTGGACACCCTGTTAGGGGTCCACTCACACTTGTAAAGGAGGGTTGGGAACAACCTTTAAAAGCTCCTAAGCAGGATATTGTGGATTATGTACTTGGCCTCAGATCAAGGATGGCTGAGTACATGAAAAAGGCCAGTAAAAACCTTCAGGCCAGCCAAGAGCTCCAGAAGCAATGGCATGATCAGAAGGCTGTTTTGGTTCAGTACCAACCAGGACAGAAAGTGTGGGTCTTGGAGCCTGTGGCCCCAAGAGCACTCCAAGATAAATGGAGTGGTCCCTGTAGGAGGCTGGACTGGCTTGTAGTGAGTACCAAGGGGTACTTGCACCTTGCACCAGGCCCAGTTATCCCTTATTAGTGTATAGGGTGTCTAGCAGCTTAGGCTGATAGATAATGGTAGCTTAGCAGAGCAGCTTAGGCTGAACTAGGAGACGTGTGAAGCTACTACAGTACCACTTAGTGTCATATGCACAATATCATAAGAAAACACAATACACAGTTATACTAAAAATAAAGGTACTTTATTTTTATGACAATATGCCAAAGTATCCTAGAGTGTACCCTCAGTGAGAGGATAGGAAATATACACAAGATATATATACACAATAGCAAAAATATGCAGTATAGTCTTAGAAAACAGTGCAAACAATGTATAGTTACAATAGGATGCAATGGGGAAACATAGGGATAGGGGCAACACAAACCATATACTCCAGAAGTGGAATGCGAACCACGAATGGACCCCAAACCTATGTGACCTTGTAGAGGGTCGCTGGGACTATTAGAAAATAGTGAGAGTTAGAAAAATAACCCTCCCCAAGACCCTGAAAAGTGAGTGCAAAGTGCACTAAAGTTCCCCTAAGGACAAAAGAGTTGTGTTAGAGGAATAATGCAGGAAAGACACAAACCAGCAATGCAACAACTGTGGATTTCCAATCTAGGGTACCTGTGGAACAAGGGGACCAAGTCCAAAAGTCACAAGCAAGTCGGAGATGGGCAGATGCCCAGGAAATGCCAGCTGCGGGTGCAAAGAAGCTTCGACTGGACAGAAGAAGCTGAGGTTTCTGCAGGAACGAAAAGGGCTAGAGACTTCCCCTTTGGTGGACGGATCTCTCTCGTCTTGGAGAGTCGTGCAGAAGTGTTTTCCTGCCGGAAGGACCGCAACAAGCCTTGCTACACGCAAATCGTGCGTTTAGCGTTTTTGGACGCTGCTGGGGCCCAGGAGGGACCAGGAGGTCGCAAATTGGACCTGAAGAGAGAAGAGACGTCGAGCAAGACAAAGAGCCCTCACTAAAGCAGGTAGCACCCGGAGAAGTGCCAGAAACAGGCACTACAAAGATGCGTGAAACGGTGCTCGCCGAAGTTGCACAAAGGAGTCCCACGTCGCCGGAGACCAACTTAGAAAGTCGTGCAATACAAGTTAGAGTGCCGTGGACCGAGGCTTGGATGTGCACAAAGGATTTCCGCCGGAAGTGCACAGGGACCGGAGTAGCTGCAAAGTCGCGGTTCCCAGCAATGCAGCCCAGCGAGGTGAGGCAAGGACTTACCTCCACCAAACTTGGGCTGAAGAGTCACTGGACTGTGGGGGTCACTTGGACAGAGTTGCTGGATTCGAGGGACCTCGCTCGTCGTGCTGAGAGGAGACCCAAGGGACCGGTAATGCAGCTTTTTGGTGCCTGCGGTTGCAGGGGGAAGATTCCGTCGACCCACGGGAGATTTCTTCGGAGCTTCTGGTGCAGAGAGGAGGCAGGCTACCCCCACAGCATGCACAAGCAGGAAAACAGTCGAGAAGGCGGCAGGATCAGCGTTACAGAGTTGCAGTAGTCGTCTTTGCTACTATGTTGCAGGTTTGCAGGCTTCCAGCGCGGTCAGCGGTCGTTTCCTTATCAGAAGGTGAAGAGAGAGATGCAGAGGAACTCGGCTGAGCTCATGCATTCGTTATCTAAAGTTTCCCCAGAGACAGAGACCCTAAATAGCCAGAAAAGAGGGTTTGGCTACCTAGGAGAGAGGATAGGCTACTAACACCTGAAGGAGCCTATCAGCAGGAGTCTCTGACGTCACCTGGTGGCACTGGCCACTCAGAGCAGTCCAGTGTGCCAGCAGCACCTCTGTTTCCAAGATGGCAGAGGTCTGGAGCACACTGGAGGAGCTCTGGACACCTCCCAGGGGAGGTGCAGGTCAGGGGAGTGGTCACTCCCCTTTCCTTTGTCCAGTTTCGCGCCAGAGCAGGGGCTAAGGGGTCCCTGAACCGGTGTAGACTGGCTTATGCAGAATTGGGCACATCTGTGCCCAAGAAAGCATTTCCAGAGGCTGGGGGAGGCTACTCCTCCCCTGCCTTCACACCATTTTCCAAAGGGAGAGGGTGTCACACCCTCTCTCAGAGGAAGTTCTTTGTTCTGCCATCCTGGGCCAGGCCTGGCTGGACCCCAGGAGGGCAGATGCCTGTCTGAGGGGTTGGCAGCAGCAGCTGCAGTGAAACCCCAGGAAGGGCAGTTTGGCAGTACCAGGGTCTGTGCTACAGACCACTGGGATCATGGGATTGTGCCAACTATGCCAGGATGGCATAGAGGGGGCAATTCCATGATCATAGACATGTTACATGGCCATATTCGGAGTTACCATTGTGAAGCTACATATAGGTAGTGACCTATATGTAGTGCACGCTTGTAATGGTGTCCCCGCACTCACAAAGTTCAGGGAATTGGCTCTGAACAATGTGGGGGCACCTTGGCTAGTGCCAGGGTGCCCTCACACTAAGTAACTTTGCACCTAACCTTTACCAGGTAAAGGTTAGACATATAGGTGACTTATAAGTTACTTAAGTGCAGTGTAAAATGGCTGTGAAATAACGTGGACGTTATTTCACTCAGGCTGCAGTGGCAGGCCTGTGTAAGGATTGTCAGAGCTCCCTATGGGTGGCAAAAGAAATGCTGCAGCCCATAGGGATCTCCTGGAACCCCAATACCCTGGGTACCTCAGTACCATATACTAGGGAATTATAAGGGTGTTCCAGTAAGCCAATGTAAATTGGTAAAAATGGTCACTAGCCTGTTAGTGACAATTTGGAAAGAAATGAGAGAGCATAACCACTGAGGTTCTGGTTAGCAGAGCCTCAGTGAGACAGTTAGGCACCACACAGGGAACATATACATGCACACCTATGAGCACTGTGGCCCTGTGTGACAGGGTCCCAGTGACACATACATATAGGCCACAAACCTATGAGCACTGGGGTCCTGACCAGCAGGATCCCAGTGACACATAAGAACCATACTGAAAACATAGTGTTTTCACTATGAGCACTGAGGCCTGGCTATCAGGATCCCAGTGAGACAGTGAAAACAGTGACAAACACCCTGACATACACTCACAAACAGGCCAAAAGTGGGGGTAACAAGGCTAGAAAGAGGCTACCTTCTCACACAACCCCCCCCCAAACGAAGGACAATAAGGCTAACCTTGGCCAGTTGAGACTTTATTGTCTAAGTGGTGATAAGTAGAGAGTAGCTCTGCAATAGACTGGTTACTCCCTTTATCATCCACTATATGGTTACTTCCCTGTGGGGATGTAAACCACCCTGTTTGAAGTTTTTTAGCTAAGCAACAATGTGAAGATGTATTTTCAGAGTTTCTATCAGTAAGTTTTAGTTTAGAGCAGTGGGAATTGTCCACTGAACCTATTTGTAGTGATGGAAATGCCAGACAGGGATGCTGTCTCAGAAAAGCCATAGCTGGGCAAAAACTTTGTCCATTTGGCTGGAAGAGAGAACAGGGATGCTGTTTCTCTTGAGTTGGAGTTGGGCAGGGATGCTGTCCTATGAGCTCCACACTAGGGCAGGGATGCTGTCCTAAGTGTTGTGAGGCAGTACAGGGTTTCTGCACTAAAGTTTCTCTGGGAGGGTTGGAGGGATGCTCCATGTTAACTAAAATGGTGCTCTTTTTGTCACCAATGTTAGTTATCCCACAGAGAGGTACTTCTACCTCAGGGAGTTCAGCTATGCCAGCTGATGATTCCCTTGGAACAGGTGCCACCCCAGGAGAGGTTTCTCCCACCACAGGAATGGTATCCTGAATGGTAGGGTGGTTAGGGGATACTGTGATACCCTTTTTACCTGTTGATGGAGAGGGATCCTGAGTTTTCAGGCCTTCTCTCCTTTGCTTTTTCATTTCAGTAGAAATGAGAGGGAACAATTCCTCAGGGATGCCCAGCATGGCTGCATGGGCATAAAACTCTACATCAGCCCAACCTGAGGCCTCTAGGTCATTACCTAAGAGACAGTCTACAGGTAAGCTAGGTGATACCACCACCTGCTTAGGGCCTGTAACTCCACCCCAACTAAACTGAATTATAGCTAAGGGAAGAAACTTAGTGGAGTTATGGACATCAATAATCTTATACTGTTGTCCAATGATGTGTTGTTCAGGAGGCACTAGGTTTTCAGTCACCAAAGTGAAACTGGCACCTGTGTCCCTGTAGGCCAAGGCCTCAACACCATTTATTGAAACTGTCTGCCTGTACTTATCCATTGTAAGGGGACAAGCAGCCAGTGTGGCAAGGCCAATGCCACTAGGTGTGACAGAAACTGTCTTGGGACTGATGACATCAGTTTTCACTATGGACCCATAAGTGAACCCAACTACACCCTTTGCTTGACTGTTGCCAGCAGTCCCACCACTAGTACCACTACTGCTAGGGGCACTGGAGCTTGATGTATTAGTGGTGGTAGGCACAGGGGGTTTACCTGGACAGGACTTATCCCCTGGCCTATGGCCTCTATTTTTACACACAAAGCACCAAGGCTTTTTAATGTGTGCAGGTTGGGAAGAAGAGGAAGAATTTGTTTTATCCCCTCCCTCTGAAGTGTGTTTAAGATTTGAAGTGGGATCTTTGGTTTTACCCTTATCCCCATGCTTATCTTGAGATTTTTCACCATCTTTCTTCTTATTGCCATCTTTGTCACCCCCTGTATGAACTTTTCTGTTCACCCTTGTTCTGACCCATTTGTCTGCCTTCTTTCCCAATTCTTGGGGAGAGGTCAGATCAGAGTCTACCAGGTACTGGTGCAACAAATCAGACACACAATTATTAAGTATATTCTCTCTCAGGATTGTGTTATACAGGCTTTCATAATCAGTAACTTTACTGCCATGTAACCACCCCTCCAAGGCCTTCACTGAATGGTCAATGAAATCAACCCAGTCTTGTGAAGACTCCTTTTTGGTCTCTCTGAACTTTATCCTGTACTGTTCAGTGGTTAAGCCATAACCATCCAGGAGTGCATTCTTAAGAACTGTAAAATTATTGGCATCATTTTCTTTCACAGTAAGGAGCCTATCCCTACCTTTTCCACTAAATGATAGCCATAGGATAGCAGCCCACTGCTTTTGAGGGACATCCTGTACAACACAGGCCCTCTCAAGTGCAGCAAACCACTTGTTAATGTCATCCCCCTCCTTATAAGGGGGAACTATCTTGTGCAGATTCCTGGAATCATGCTCTTTTACAGGATGACTATGGGGAATACTGCTGCTGCCACCATGGGTATCTAAACCCAACTTCTGTCTTTCCTTCTCTAATTCTAAAGACTGTCTATCCAAATCCAGCTGTTGCTTCTTGAGCTTCAGTCTGGTTTGTTCCACTCTCAATCTATTGAGCTCCCTTTCTAACAATCTGTCATCAGGGTGGGTGGGAGGGACATTTCTAGATACAGAGGTATGATGGGAATGAACAGAAGGAGACCTGTCCCTTACAGAGGGCACCCTAACAGCTTGGCTAGCAGTATAATGTGAGAGCACACCATCAGTATGGTGTGATTCAACCTCTGTACCAACTATGCTAGACTGTCTAGTAATGGGCAGGCTGAGAAGTTTCTTTCCTGAATCTTTTCCTGGGGGAGTCCCTGGATCAGATTGAGAACCATTAGCTACTTTTTCACCAGATTGGGCACTTATGGCCTTATCCTGTACTCTAAGCATGTTAATTAACAGTTCTAAGGAAGGATTCTTCCCTACACTCAAACCTCTCTCTATGCAGAGACTCCTTGCTCCTTTCCAGCTAAGGTGATCATATGCAAGTTTGGACAGTTCAACATTTTGGCCTGTGCCAGACATTTTTTAGAGAGAGTTAAAGTGATAGAAAAAGAGAAAAATGTTTTCAGAACTTTTTGGAAAGACAGAAAAAAAACTTTTTAAACTTTTAAGAACTTTTTGAAAGTTTAGGAGTACTTTTCAGCACTTAGAAAAGAGTAAAAAAAGGAAATGCAAAACTTTTTGACTATGTGTATATACACTGACCTTGTTTTGTATATTTTTCTCTTATGAAAAGTACAATGACAAGAGTGGTAAGTAGTCTCAAAGCACTTATCCCACCACTGCACAACCAATGTAGGAGGCTGGACTGGCTTGTAGTGAGTACCAAGGGGTACTTGCACCTTGCACCAGGCCCAGTTATCCCTTATTAGTGTATAGGGTGTCTAGCAGCTTAGGCTGATAGATAATGGTAGCTTAGCAGAGCAGCTTAGGCTGAACTAGGAGACGTGTGAAGCTACTACAGTACCACTTAGTGTCATATGCACAATATCATAAGAAAACACAATACACAGTTATACTAAAAATAAAGGTACTTTATTTTTATGACAATATGCCAAAGTATCCTAGAGTGTACCCTCAGTGAGAGGATAGGAAATACACACAAGATATATATACACAATAGCAAAAATATGCAGTATAGTCTTAGAAAACAGTGCAAACAATGTATAGTTACAATAGGATGCAATGGGGAAACATAGGGATAGGGGCAACACAAACCATATACTCCAGAAGTGGAATGCGAACCACGAATGGACCCCAAACCTATGTGACCTTGTAGAGGGTCGCTGGGACTATTAGAAAATAGTGAGAGTTAGAAAAATAACCCTCCCCAAGACCCTGAAAAGTGAGTGCAAAGTGCACTAAAGTTCCCCTAAGGACAAAAGAGTTGTGTTAGAGGAATAATGCAGGAAAGACACAAACCTGCAATGCAACAACTGTGGATTTCCAATCTAGGGTACCTGTGGAACAAGGGGACCAAGTCCAAAAGTCACAAGCAAGTCGGAGATGGGCAGATGCCCAGGAAATGCCAGCTGCGGGTGCAAAGAAGCTTCGACTGGACAGAAGAAGCTGAGGTTTCTGCAGGAACGAAAAGGGCTAGAGACTTCCCCTTTGGTGGACGGATCCCTCTCGCCTTGGAAAGTCGTGCAAAAGTGTTTTCCTGCCGGGAGGACGCCAACAAGCCTTGCTACACGCAAATCGTGCGTTTGGCGTTTTTGGACGCTGCTGGGGCCCAGGAGGGACCAGGAGGTCGCAAATTGGACCTGAAGAGTGAAGGGACATCGAGCAAGACAAAGAGCCCTCACTGAAGCAGGTAGCACCCAGAGAAGTGCCACAAACAGGCACTACGAGGAAGCGTGAAACGGTGCTCGCCGAAGTTGCACAAAGGAGTCCCACGTCGCCGGAGACCAACTTAGAAAGTCGTGCAATGCAGGTTAGAGTGCCGTGGACCCAGGCTTGGCTGTGCACAAAGGATTTCCGCCGGAAGTGCACAGGGGCCGGAGTAGCTGCAAAGTCGCGGTTCCCAGCAATGCAGCCCAGCGAGGTGAGGCAAGGACTTACCTCCACCAAACTTGGGCTGAAGAGTCACTGGACTGTGGGGGTCACTTGGACAGAGTCGCTGGATTCGAGGGACCTCGCTTGTCGTGCTGAGAGGAGACCCAAGGGACCGGTAATGCAGCTTTTTGGTGCCTGCGGTTGCAGGGGGAAGATTCCGTCGACCCACGGGAGATTTCTTCGGAGCTTCTGGTGCAGAGAGGAGGCAGGCTACCCCCACAGCATGCACAAGCAGGAAAACAGTCGAGAAGGCGGCAGGATCAGCGTTACAGAGTTGCAGTAGTCGTCTTTGCTACTATGTTGCAGGTTTGCAGGCTTCCAGCGCGGTCAGCGGTCGTTTCCTTATCAGAAGGTGAAGAGAGAGATGCAGAGGAACTCGGCTGAGCTCATGCATTCGTTATCTAAAGTTTCCCCAGAGACAGAGACCCTAAATAGCCAGAAAAGAGGGTTTGGCTACCTAGGATAGAGGATAGGCTACTAACACCTGAAGGAGCCTATCAGCAGGAGTCTCTGACGTCACCTGGTGGCACTGGCCACTCAGAGCAGTCCAGTGTGCCAGCAGCACCTATGTTTCCAAGATGGCAGAGGTCTGGAGCACACTGGAGGAGCTCTGGACACCTCCCAGGGGAGGTGCAGGTCAGGGGAGTGGTCACTCCCGTTTCCTTTGTCCAGTTTCGCGCCAGAGCAGGGGCTAAGGGGTCCCTGAACCGGTGTAGACTGGCTTATGCAGAATTGGGCACATCTGTGCCCAAGAAAGCATTTCCAGAGGCTGGGGGAGGCTACTCCTCCCCTGCCTTCACACCATTTTCCAAAGGGAGAGGGTGTCACACCCTCTCTCAGAGGAAGTTCTTTGTTCTGCCATCCTGGGCCAGGCCTGGCTGGACCCCAGGAGGGCAGATGCCTGTCTGAGGGGTTGGCAGCAGCAGCTGCAGTGAAACCCCAGGAAGGGCAGTTTGGCAGTACCAGGGTCTGTGCTACAGACCACTGGGATCATGGGATTGTGCCAACTATGCCAGGATGGCATAGAGGGGGCAATTCCATGATCATAGACATGTTACATGGCCATATTCGGAGTTACCATTGTGAAGCTACATATAGGTAGTGACCTATATGTAGTGCACGCGTGTAATGGTGTCCCCGCACTCACAAAGTTCAGGGAATTGGCTCTGAACAATGTGGGGGCACCTTGGCTAGTGCCAGGGTGCCCTCACACTAAGTAACTATGCACCTAACTTTTACCAGGTAAAGGTTAGACATATAGGTGACTTATAAGTTACTTAAGTGCAGTGTAAAATGGCTGTGAAATAACGTGGACGTTATTTCACTCAGGCTGCAGTGGCAGGCCTGTGTAAGGATTGTCAGAGCTCCCTATGGGTGGCAAAAGAAATGCTGCAGCCCATAGGGATCTCCTGGAACCCCAATACCCTGGGTACCTCAGTACCATTTACTAGGGAATTATAAGGGTGTTCCAGTAAGCCAATGTAAATTGGTAAAAATGGTCACTAGCCTGTTAGTGACAATTTGGAAAGAAATGAGAGAGCATAACCACTGAGGTTCTGGTTAGCAGAGCCTCAGTGAGACAGTTAGGCACCACACAGGGAACATATACATGCACACCTATGAGCACTGTGGCCCTGTGTGACAGGGTCCCAGTGACACATACATATAGGCCACAAACCTATGAGCACTGGGGTCCTGACCAGCAGGATCCCAGTGACACATAACAACCATTCTGAAAACATAGTGTTTTCACTATGAGCACTGAGGCCTGGCTATCAGGATCCCAGTGAGACAGTGAAAACAGTGACAAACACCCTGACATACACTCACAAACAGGCCAAAAGTGGGGGTAACAAGGCTAGAAAGAGGCTACCTTCTCACAGTCCCCACACAATTGTTGAAAAGAAGGGAGAAGTCACCTATTTAGTTGACTTAGGCACTGCCAGGAGTCCCCTTAGGGTGCTCCATGTCAACCGCCTGAAACCCTACTATGACAGGGCTGATCTCACCCTGCTCATGGCAACTGATGAGGGACAGGAAGAAGACAGTGATCCTCTACCTGATCTCTTCTCTTCCACAGAACAAGATGCTCTTGTGGAAGGTGTAGTTTTGGCTGATTGTCTTACTGCTGAGCAGAAAGATAATTGCATAAATCTCCTAGGACAATTTTCAGAACTCTTCTCTACTGTGCCAGGCACCACTTCTTGGTGTGAGCACACTATAGATACTGGAGACAGTTTACCTGTCAAAAGTAATATCTATAAGCAGCCTGACCATGTCAGGGACTGCATAAAGCAAGAAGTTCAGAAAATGTTGGAACTAGGAGTGGTTGAGCACTCTTACAGTCCATGGGCTTCTCCTGTGGTACTGGTACCAAAACAAAATTCGAAAGATGGAAAGAAGGACATTTCCTTTTTTTGTGTAGATTATAGAGGTCTCAACTTGGTAACCAAAACTGATGCTCACCCTATACCCAGGGCAGATGAGCTCATAGATACACTGGCATCTGCCAAGTATCTAAGCACTTTTGATTTGACTGCAGGGCATTGGCAGATCAAATTGTCAGAAGATGCTAAACCTAAGACTGCATTTTCTACCATTGGAGGACATTACCAGTTTACTGTAATGCCTTTTGGTTTGAAAAATGCACCTGCCACTTTTCAGAGGTTGGTGAACACAGTCCTGCAAGGGCTGGAAGCTTTCAGTGCAGCATATTTGGACGATATAGCTGTCTTTAGCTCCAGCTGGGATGATCACCTGGTCCACCTATGGAAAGTTTTGGAGGCCCTGCAAAAGGCAGGCCTCACTATCAAGGCTTCAAAGTGCCAGATAGGGCAGGGTAAGGTGGTTTATCTGGGACACCTTGTTGGTGGGGAACAGATTGCACCACTTCAGGGGAAAATCCAAACTATTATTGATTGGGTTCCCCCTACCACTCAGACTCAGGTGAGAGCCTTCCTAGGCCTCACTGGGTATTACAGGAGGTTCATTAAGAACTATGGCTCCATTGCAGCCCCTCTTAATGACCTCACATCCAAGAAAATGCCTAAAAAGGTATTATGGACAGCAAACTGTCAGAAAGCTTTTGAGGAGCTGAAGCAGGCCATGTGCTCTGCACCTGTCCTGAAAAGCCCTTGTTACTCTAAAAAATTCTATGTCCAAACTGATGCATCTGAATTAGGAGTAGGGGCAGTCCTATCACAACTTAATTCTGAGGGCCAGGATCAACCTGTTGCTTTTATTAGTAGGAGGTTGACCCCTAGAGAAAAGCGTTGGTCTGCCATTGAGAGGGAGGCCTTTGTTGTGGTCTGGGCTCTGAAGAAGTTGAGGCCATACCTGTTTGGCACTCACTTCATTGTTCAGACAGACCACAAACCTCTACTTTGGCTAAAACAAATGAAAGGTGAAAATCCTAAATTGTTGAGGTGGTCCATATCCCTACAGGGAATGGACTATACAGTGGAACATAGACCTGGGAGTAGCCACTCCAATGCAGATGGACTCTCCAGATATTTCCACTTAGACAATGAAGACTCATCAGGTCATGGCTAGTCTTATTGTCCTTCGTTTGGGGGGGGGGTTGTGTAGGAAAGTACCATCTTGCCTGGCATGTTACCCCCATTTTTCACTGTATATATGTTGTTTTAGTTGTATGTGTCACTGGGACCCTGGTAACCCAGGGCCCCAGTGCTCATAAGTGTGCCTGAATGTGTTACCTGTGTAGTGACTAACTGTCTCACTGAGGCTCTGCTAATCAGAACCTCAGTGGTTATGCTCTCTCATTTCTTTCCAAATTGTCACTAACAGGCTAGTGACCATTTTTACCAATTTACATTGGCTTACTGGAACACCCTTATAATTCCCTAGTATATGGTACTGAGGTACCCAGGGTATTGGGGTTCCAGGAGATCCCTATGGGCTGAAGCATTTCTTTTGCCACCCATAGGGAGCTCTGACAAATCTTACACAGGCCTGCCACTGCAGCCTGATGGAAATAACGTCCACGTTATTTCACAGCCATTTTACACTGCACTTAAGTAACTTATAAGTCACCTATATGTCTAACCTTTACCTGGTAAAGGTTAGGTGCAAAGTTACTTAGTGTGAGGGCACCCTGGCACTAGCCAAGGTGCCCCCACATTGTTCAGAGCCAATTCACTGAACTTTGTGAGTGCGGGGACACCATTACACGCGTGCACTACATATAGGTCACTACCTATATGTAGCTTCACCATGGTAACTCCGAATATGGCCATGTAACATGTCTATGATCATGGAATTGCCCCCTCTATGCCATCCTGGCATTGTTGGTACAATTCCATAATCCCAGTGGTCTGTAGCACAGACCCTGGTACTGCCAGACTGCCCTTCCTGGGGTTTCACTGCAGCTGCTGCTGCTGCCAACCCCTCAGACAGGCAGCTGCCCTCCTGGGGTCCAGCCAGGCCTGGCCCAGGATGGCAGAACAAAGAACTTCCTCTGAGAGAGGGTGTAACACCCTCTCCCTTTGGAAAATGGTGTGAAGGCAGGGGAGGAGTAGCCTCCCCCAGCCTCTGGAAATGCTTTGTTGGGCACAGAGGTGCCCAATTCTGCATAAGCCAGTCTACACCGGTTCAGGGACCCCTTAGCACCTGCTCTGGCGCGAAACTGGACAAAGGAAAGGGGAGTGACCACTCCCCTGACCTGCACCTCCCCTGGGAGGTGTCCAGAGCTCCTCCAGTGTGCTCCAGACCTCTGCCATCTTGGAAACAGAGGTGCTGCTGGCACACTGGACTGCTCTGAGTGGCCAGTGCCACCAGGTGACGTCAGAGACTCCTGCTGATAGGCTCCTTCAGGTGTTAGTAGCCTATCCTCTCTCCTAGGTAGCCAAACCCTCTTTTCTGGCTATTTAGGGTCTCTGTCTCTGGGGAAACTTTAGATAATGAATGCATGAGCTCAGCCGAGTTCCTCTGCATCTCTCTCTTCACCTTCTGATAAGGAAACGACCGCTGACCGCGCTGGAAGCCTGCAAACCTGCAACATAGTAGCAAAGACGACTACTGCAACTCTGTAACGCTGATCCTGCCGCCTTCTCGACTGTTTTCCTGCTTGTGCATGCTGTGGGGGTAGCCTGCCTCCTCTCTGCACCAGAAGCTCCGAAGAAATCTCCTGTGGGTCGACGGAATCTTCCCCCTGCAACCGGAGGCACCAAAAAGCTGCATTACCGGTCCCTTGGGTCTCCTCTCAGCACGACGAGCGAGGTCCCTCGAATCCAGCGACACTGTCCAAGTGACCCCCACAGTCCAGTGACTCTTCAGCCCAAGTTTGGTGGAGGTAAGTCCTTGCCTCACCTCGCTGGGCTGCATTGCTGGGAACCGCGACTTTGCAGCTACTCCGGCCCCTGTGCACTTCCGGTGGAAATCCTTTGTGCACAGCCAAGCCTGGGTCCACGGCACTCTAACCTGCATTGCACGACTTTCTAAGTTGGTCTCCGGCGACGTGGGACTCCTTTGTGCAACTTCGGCGAGCACCGTTTCACGCATCCTCGTAGTGCCTGTTTCTGGCACTTCTCCGGGTGCTACCTGCTTCAGTGAGGGCTCTTTGTCTTGCTCGATGTCCCCTCTCTCTTCAGGTCCAATTTGCGACCTCCTGGTCCCTCCTGGGCCCCAGCAGCGTCCAAAAACGCTAACCGCACGATTTGCAGCTAGCAAGGCTTGTTAGAGTCCTTTAGCGGGAAAACACTTCTACACGACTCTCCACGGCGAGAGGGATCCGTCCACCAGAGGGGAAGTCTCTACTCCTTTGCGTTCCTGCAGAAACCTCAGCTTCTTCTGTCCAGTCGAAGCTTCTTTGCACCCGCAGCTGGCATCTGCCCATCTCCGACTTGCTTGTGACTTTTGGACTTGGTCCCCTTGTTCCACAGGTACCCTAGATTGGAAATCTACCATTGTTGCATTGCTGGTTTGTGTCTTTCCTGCATTATTCCTCTAACACGACTCTTTTGTCCTTAGGGGAACTTTAGTGCACTTTGCACTCACTTTTCAGGGTCTTGGGGAGGGTTATTTTTCTAACTCTCACTATTTTCTAATAGTCCCAGCGACCCTCTACAAGGTCACATAGGTTTGGGGTCCATTCGTGGTTCGCATTCCACTTTTGGAGTATATGGTTTGTGTTGCCCCTATCCCTATGTTTCCCCATTGCATCCTATTGTAACTATACATTGTTTGCACTGTTTTCTAAGACTATACTGCATATTTTTGCTATTGTGTATATATATCTTGTGTATATTTCCTACCCTCTCACTGAGGGTACACTCTAAGATACTTTGGCATATTGTCATAAAAATAAAGTACCTTTATTTTTAGTATAACTGTGTATTGTGTTTTCTTATGATATTGTGCATATGACACTAAGTGGTACTGTAGTAGCTTCACACGTCTCCTAGTTCAGCCTAAGCTGCTCTGCTAAGCTACCATTATCTATCAGCCTAAGCTGCTAGACACCCTATACACTAATAAGGGATAACTGGGCCTGGTGCAAGGTGCAAGTACCCCTTGGTACTCACTACAAGCCAGTCCAGCCTCCTACAGTAGGGGGAACCCAATCAATAATTGTTTGGATTTTCTCCTGAAGTGGTGCAATCTGTTCCCCACCAACAAGGTGTCCCAGATAAACCACCTTACCCTGCCCTATCTGGCACTTTGAAGCCTTGATAGTGAGGCCTGCCTTTTGCAGGGCCTCCAAAACTTTCCATAGGTGGACCAGGTGATCATCCCAGCTGGAGCTAAAGACAGCTATATCGTCCAAATATGCTGCACTGAAAGCTTCCAGCCCTTGCAGGACTGTGTTCACCAACCTCTGAAAAGTGGCAGGTGCATTTTTCAAACCAAAAGGCATTACAGTAAACTGGTAATGTCCTCCAATGGTAGAAAATGCAGTCTTAGGTTTAGCATCTTCTGATAATTTGATCTGCCAATACCCTGCAGTCAAATCAAAAGTGCTTAGATACTTGGCAGATGCCAGTGTATCTATGAGCTCATCTGCCCTGGGTATAGGGTGAGCATCAGTTTTGGTTACCAAGTTGAGACCTCTATAGTCTACACAAAACCGCATTTCCTTCTTTCCATCTTTGGAATGGGGTTTTGGTACCAGTACCACAGGAGAAGCCCATGGACTGTCAGAGTGCTCAACTACTCCTAGTTCTAACATTTTCTGGACCTCTTGCTTTATGCAGTCCCTGACATGGTCAGGCTGCCTATAGATCTTACTTTTGACAGGTAAACTGTCTCCAGTATCTATAGTGTGCTCACACCAAGAAGTGGAACCTGGCACAGTAGAGAAGAGTTCAGAGAATTGATCTAGGAGATTTATGCAATTATCTTTCTGCTCAGCAGTAAGACAATCAGCCAAAACTACACCTTCCACAAGAGCATCTTGATCTGTGGAAGAGAAGAGATCAGGTAGAGGATCACTGTCTTCTTCCTGTCCCTCATCTGTTGCCATGAGCAGGGTGAGATCAGCCCTGTCATAGTAGGGTTTCAGGCGGTTGACATGGAGCACCCTAAGGGGACTCCTGGCAGTGCCTAAGTCAACTAAATAGGTGATTTCTCCCTTCTTTTCAACAATTGTGTGGGGACCACTCCATTTATCTTGGAGTGCTCTTGGGGCCACAGGCTCCAAGACCCACACTTTCTGCCCTGGTTGGTACTGAACCAAAACAGCCTTCTGATCATGCCATTGCTTCTGGAGCTCTTGGCTGGCCTGAAGGTTTTTACTGGCCTTTTTCATGTACTCAGCCATCCTTGATCTGAGGCCAAGTACATAATCCACAATATCCTGCTTAGGAGCTTTTAAAGGTTGTTCCCAACCCTCCTTTACAAGTGTGAGTGGACCCCTAACAGGGTGTCCAAAAAGAAGTTCAAAGGGGCTGAAGCCCACTCCTTTCTGGGGTACCTCCCTGTAGGCAAAAAGGAGGCATGGTAGAAGGATATCCCATCTCCTGCGGAGTTTTTCAGGGAGACCCATAATCATGCCTTTGAGAGTTTTATTAAATCTCTCCACCAGTCCATTTGTTTGTGGATGATATGGTGTTGTGAACTTGTACGTTACACCACACTCCTTCCACATGGCCTTTAAGTATGCAGACATGAAATTGCTTCCCCTGTCTGATACCACTTCCTTTGGGAAGCCCACCCTGGAAAATATTCCCAGGAGGGCCTCTGCCACTGCAGGTGCTGTAGTGGTCCTTAAAGGAATAGCTTCAGGATATCTTGTGGCATGGTCCACTACCACTAAGATAAATCTATTGCCTGAAGCGGTAGGAGGGTCAAGGGGGCCAACTATGTCAACCCCTACCCTTTCAAAGGGAACCCCAACCACAGGCAGTGGAGCAGTGGAATAAGGGGTGCCTTTGGGGTGCCACCTGTCTTGCCACTGGCTTGACAGGTTTCATAGGACTTACAAAATTCCTTTGTGTCCTCAGACATCCTAAGCCAATGAAACAGGGGAACAAGCCTGTCCCAAGTTTTCATTTGTCCTAGGTGCCCAGCTAAGGGAATGTCATGTGCCAGTGTTAGGAAGAACTTTCTGTACTCCTGAGGAATCACTAATCTCCTGGCAGCTCCAGGTTTAGGATCCCTATGCTCAGTGTACAAGAGGTTGTCCTCCCAGTAAACTCTGTGAGAGTCACTGACATCCCCATTAGCCTGTTTGACAGCTTGCTGTCTGAGACCCTCTAATGTGGGACAGGTTTGCTGTGCCACACTCAGCTCCTCTCTGGCAGGCCCCCCTTCACCCAAAAGCTCAGCAGTGTCTGCTTCCAGCTCCTCTGGTGTAGGTTCTGCACAGGGAGGGAATTCTTCTTCCTCAGAAGTAGAATCCACTGTAGAGGGAGGGATAGTAGGAAGTGGTTTGCTTCTACTAGCCCTAGCTTTAGGGAGCACTTGGTCCATTGTTCCAGGATCCAAGCTTCCCTGTCCTTTTTGCTTTTTGGCCTGAGCCCTTGTCAAAGCAAAAATATGCCCTGGGATGCCCAGCATTGCTGCATGGGCCTCCAACTCCACATCTGACCAAGCTGATGTCTCCAAATCATTCCCTAATAGACAGTCTACAGGTAAATCTGAAGCTACCAAAACTTTCTTTGGACCAGTAACCCCCCCCAGTTGAGATTAACAACAGCCATGGGGTGGCTAAGTGTGTTGTTGTGAGCATCGGTTACTTGGTACTGGTGACCAAGTAGGTGTTGTTCAGGGTGGACCAGTTTCTCTATGACCATAGTCACACTGGCACCAGTGTCCCTGTAGGCCTGAACCTCAACACCATTTATTAGGGGTAGCTGCTTGTACTTATCCATATTAAGGGGACAAGCAACTAAGGTGGCTAAATCAATAGCCCCCTCAGAGACTAACACAGCCTCTGTGGCCTCCCTAACAAGGCCAACCCCAACTAAATTACCAAAAGTGAGCCCAGCTACTCCCTTGGATTGGCTATTAGTAGGTTTGCTCCCACCACCACTGCTATTAGTAGGGACACTAGGTGTAGCAGTAGGGGTTGTAGTGGTAGGAGCAGTGGTGCCTTTCTTTGGACAACTGGGATCTGTTGTCCAATGGCCTTTTATTTTACATAAATAGCACCATGGTTTCTTTTCCTTGTTCTGATTAAAGGAGGATTTGGACCCACCACCCCCACCAGTGTGTTTTTGTGGGCCTGATGAAGACTCATTTTTAGATTTGTCCCCACCCTTGTCTGAAGACTTACCATCCTTCTTTTTGTTGCCATCTTTGTCACCCCCTGTATGAACTTTTCTGTTCACTCTTGTTCTGACCCATTTGTCTGCCTTCTTTCCCAATTCTTGGGGAGAGGTCAGATCAGAGTCCAACAAGTACTGGTGCAACAAATCAGACACACAATTATTAAGAATATGCTCTCTCAGGATTAAGTTATACAGGCTGTCATAATCAGTAACTTTACTGCCATGTAACCACCCCTCCAAGGCCTTCACTGAATGGTCAATGAAATCAACCCAGTCTTGTGAAGACTCCTTTTTGGTCTCTCTGAACTTTATCCTGTACTGTTCAGTGGTTAAGCCATAACCATCCAGGAGTGCATTCTTAAGAACTTGGAAATTATTAGCATCATTTTCTTTCACAGTAAGGAGCCTATCCCTACCTTTTCCACTAAATGATAGCCATAGGATAGCAGCCCACTGCCTTTGAGGGACATCCTGTACAACACAGGCCCTCTCAAGTGCAGCAAACCACTTGTTAATGTCATCCCCCTCCTTATAAGGGGGATCTATCTTGTGCAGATTCCTGGAATCATGCTCTTTTGCAGGATGACTATGGGGAATACTGCTGCTGCCACCATGGGTTTCTAAACCCAACTTCTGTCTTTCCTTCTCTAGTTCAAAAGACTGTCTATCCAAATCCAGCTGTTGCTTTTTAAGATTCAGTCTGGTTTGTTCCACCCTCAACTTATTGAGTTCCCTCTCTAACATTCTGTCATCAGGGTTGGTGGGAGGGACATTCCTAGAAACAGAGGTATGATGGGAATGAACAGAAGGAGACCTGTCCCTTACAGAAGCCACCCTAACAGCTTGGTTAACAGAAACATTACTACCAGTATGGTGAGAATAAATGCTTTTGCTATGATGTGAGACAACACTATTTGTATGGTGTGGCTCATCATCATTACCAACTATGCTAGACTGCCTAGTAATGGGCAGGCTAGGAAGTTTCTTTCCTGAATCTTTTCCTGGGGGAGTCTGTGAATCAGATTGAGAACTATTAGGTACTTTTTCAACAGATGAGGCACCTCTGGCCTTATCCTGTTCTCTAAGCATGTTAAGTAACAGTTCCAAGGAAGGATTCTTCCCTACACTCAAACCTCTCTCTATACAGAGACTCCTTGCTCTTTTCCAGCTAAGGTTGTCATATGCAAGTTTGGACAGATCAACATTTTGGCCTGTGCCAGACATTTTTAGAGAGAGTTAAAGTGATAGTAAAAGATAAAAAGTTTGTCAGAGCTTTTAGAAAGACAGAGAAAAAAACTTTTAAAACTTTTTAGAACTTTTTAGAAAGTTAGAAGTACTTTTCAGCACTTAGAAAAGAGTGAAAAGAGGAAATGCAAAACTTTTTGGCTATGTGTATATACACTGACCTTGTTTTGTATATTTTTCTCTTATGAAAAGTACAATGACAAGAGTGGTAAGTAGTCTCAAAGCACTTATCCCACCACTGCACAACCAATGTAGGAGGCTGGACTGGCTTGTAGTGAGTACCAAGGGGTACTTGCACCTTGCACCAGGCCCAGTTATCCCTTATTAGTGTATAGGGTGTCTAGCAGCTTAGGCTGATAGATAATGGTAGCTTAGCAGAGCAACTTAGGCTGAACTAGGAGACGTGTGAAGCTACTACAGTACCACTTAGTGTCATATGCACAATATCATAAGAAAACACAATACACAGTTATACTAAAAATAAAGGTACTTTATTTTTATGACAATATGCCAAAGTATCTTAGAGTGTACCCTCAGTGAGAGGATAGGAAATATACACAAGATATATATACACAATAGCAAAAATATGCAGTATAGTCTTAGAAAACAGTGCAAACAATGTATAGTTACAATAGGATGCAATGGGGAAACATAGGGATAGGGGCAACACAAACCATATACTCCAAAAGTGGAATGCGAACCACGAATGGACCCCAAACCTATGTGACCTTGTAGAGGGTCGCTGGGACTATTAGAAAATAGTGAGATTTAGAAAAATAACCCTCCCCAAGACCCTGAAAAGTGAGTGCAAAGTGCACTAAAGTTCCCCTAAGGACAAAGAAGTCGTGTTAGAGGAATAATGCAGGAAAGACACAAACCAGCAATGCAACAACTGTGGATTTCCAATCTAGGGTACCTGTGGAATAAGGGGACCAAGTCCAAAAGTCACAAGCAAGTCGGAGATGGGCAGATGCCCAGGGAGTGCCAGCTGCGGGTGCAAAGAAGCTTCTACTGGACAGAAGAAGCTGAGGTTTCTGCCGGAACGAAAAGGGCTAGAGACTTCCCCTTTGGTGGACGGATCCATCTCGCCTTGGAGAGTCGTGCAAAAGTGTTTTCCAGCTGAAAGGACGCCAACAAGCCTTGCTAGTTGCAAATCGTGCGTTTAGCGTTTTTGGACGCTGCTGGGGCCCAGGAGGGACCAGGAGGTCGCAAATTGGACCTGAAGAGAGAGGGGACAACGAGCAAGACAAAGAGCCCTCACTGAAGCAGGTAGCACCCGGAGAAGTGCCACAAACAGGCACTACGAGGATGCGTGAAACGGTGCTCACCCGAAGTCGCACAAAGGAGTCCCACGTCGCCGGAGACCAACTTAGAAAGTCGTGCAATGCAGGTTAGAGTGCCATGGACCCAGGCTTGGCTGTGCACAAAGGATTTCTGCCGGAAGTGCACAGGGGCCGGAGTAGCTGCAAAAGTCGCGGTTCCCAGCAATGCAGCCCAGCGAGGTGAGGCAAGGACTTACCTCCACCAAACTTGGATTGAAGAGTCACTGGACTGTGGGGGTCACTTGGACAGAGTCGCTGGATTCGAGGGACCTCGCTCGTCGTGCTGAGAGGAGACCCAAGGGACCGGTAATGCAGCTTTTTGGTGCCTGCGGTTGCAGGGGGAAGATTCCGTCGACCCACGGGAGATTTCTTCGGAGCTTCTGGTGCAGAGAGGAGGCAGACTACCCCAACAGCATGCACAAGCAGGAAAACAGTCGAGAAGGCGGCAGGATCAGCGTTACAGAGTTGCAGTAGTCGTCTTTGCTACTATGTTGCAGGTTTGCAGGCTTCCAGCGCGGTCAGCGGTCGATTCCTTATCAGAAGGTGAAGAGAGAGATGCAGAGGAACTCGGATGAGCTCATGCATTCGTTATCTGAAGTTTCCCCAGAGACAGAGACCCTAAATAGCCAGAAAAGAGGGTTTGGCTACCTAGGAGAGAGGATAGGCTACTAACACCTGAAGGAGCCTATCAGCAGGAGTCTCTGACGTCACCTGGTGGCACTGGCCACTCAGAGCAGTCCAGTGTGCCAGCAGCACCTCTGTTTCCAAGATGGCAGAGGTCTGGAGCACACTGGAGGAGCTCTGGACACCTCCCAGGGGAGGTGCAGGTCAGGGGAGTGGTCACTCCCCTTTCCTTTGTCCAGTTTCGCGCCAGAGCAGGGGCTAAGGGGTCCCTGAACCGGTGTAGACTGGCTTATGCAGAATTGGGCACCTCTGTGCCCAACAAAGCATTTCCAGAGGCTGGGGGAGGCTACTCCTCCCCTGCCTTCACACCATTTTCCAAAGGGAGAGGGTGTCACACCCTCTCTCAGAGGAAGTTCTTTGTTCTGCCATCCTGGGCCAGGCCTGGCTGGACCCCAGGAGGGCAGATGCCTGTCTGAGGGGTTGGCAGCAGCAGCAGCTGCAGTGAAACCCCAGGAAGGGCAGTTTGGTAGTACCAGGGTCTGTGCTACAGACCACTGGGATCATGGGATTGTGCCAACTATGCCAGGATGGGATAGAGGGGGCAATTCCATGATCATAGACATGTTACATGGCCATTTTCGGAGTTACCATTGTGAAGCTACATATAGGTAGTGACCTATATGTAGTGCACGCGTGTAATGGTGTCCCCGCACTCACGAAGTTCAGGGAATTGGCTCTGAACAATGTGGGGGCACCTTGGCTAGTGCCAGGGTGCCCACACACTAAGTAACTTTGCACCTAACCTTTACCAGGTAAAGGTTAGACATATAGGTGACTTATAAGTTACTTAAGTGCAGTGTAAAATGGCTGTGAAATAACGTGGACGTTATTTCACTCAGGCTGCAGTGGCAGGCCTGTGTAAGAATTGTCAGAGCTCCCTGGGTGGCAAAAGAAATGCTGCAGCCCATAGGGATCTCCTGGAACCCCAATACCCTGGGTACCTCAGTACCATATACTAGGGAATTATAAGGGTGTTCCAGTAAGCCAATGTAAATTGGTAAAAATGGTCACTAGCCTGTTAGTGACAATTTGGAAAGAAATGAGAGGAGGCAGACTACCCCCACAGCAAGCACCACCAGGAAAACAGTCGAGAAGGCGGCAGGATCAGCGTTACAAGGTCGCAGTAGTCGTCTTTGCTACTTTGTTGCAGTTTTGCAGGCTTCCAGCGCGGTCAGCAGTCGATTCCTTGGCAGAAGGTGAAGAGAGAGATGCAGAGGAACTCTGATGAGCTCTTGCATTCGTTATCTAAGGAATTCCCTTAGCAGAGACCCTAAATAGCCAGAAAAGGAGGTTTGGCTACTTAGGAGAGAGGATAGGTTAGCAACACCTGAAGGAGCCTATCAGAAGGAGTCTCTGACGTCACCTGCTGGCACTGGCCACTCAGAGCAGTCCAGTGTGCCAGCAGCACCTCTGTTTCCAAGATGGCAGAGGTCTGGAGCACACTGGAGGAGCTCTGGGCACCTCCCAGGGGAGGTGCAGGTCAGGGGAGTGGTCACTCCTCTTTCCTTTGTCCAATTTTGCGCCAGAGCAGGGCTGAGGGATCCCTGAACCGGTGCAGACTGGCTTATGCAGAGATGGGCACCATCTGTGCCCAACAAAGCATTTCCAGAGGCTGGGTGAGGCTACTCCTCCCCAGCCCTGACACCTTTTTCCAAAGGGAGAGGGTGTAACACCTTCTCTCTGAGGAAGTCCTTTGTTCTGCCTTCCTGGGCCAAGCCTGGCTGGACCCCAGGGGGGCAGAAACCTGTCTGAGGGGTTGGCAGCAGCAGTAGCTGCAGTGAAACCCCGGGAAAGGTAGTTTGGCAGTACCCGGGTCTGAGCTAGAGACTCGGGGGATCATGGAATTGTCTCCCCAATGCCAGAATGGCATTGGGGTGACAATTCCATGATCTTAGACATGCTACATGGCCATGTTCGGAGTTACCATTGTGACGCCATACATATGTCGTGACATATGTAATGTGCACGCGTGTAATGGTGTCCCCGCACTCACAAAGTCCGGGGAATTTGCCCTGAACAATGTGGGAGCACCTTGGCTAGTGCCAGGGTGCCCACACACTAAGTAACTGTGAGAAAGTAGCCTCTTTCTAGCCTTGTTACCCCCACTTTTGGCCTGTTTGTGAGTGTATGTCAGGGTGTTTTCACTGTCTCACTGGGATCCTGCTAGCCAGGGCCCAGTGCTCATAGTGAAAACCCTATGTTTTCAGTATGTTTGTTATGTGTCACTGGGACCCTGCTAGTCAGGACCCCAGTGCTCATAAGTTTGTGGCTTATATGTATGTGTTCTCTGTGTGGTGACTAACTGTCTCACTGAGGCTCTGCTAACCAGAACCTCAGTGGTTATGCTCTCTCATTTCTTTCCAAATTGTCACTAACAGGCTAGTGACCAATTTTACCAATTTACATTGGCTTACTGGAACACCCTTATAATTCCCTAGTATATGGTACTAAGGTACTCAGGGTATTGGGGTTCCAGGAGATCCCTATGGGCTGCAGCATTTCTTTTGCCACTCATAGGGAGCTCTGACAATTCTTACACAGGCCTGCCACTGCAGCCTGAGTGAAATAACGTCCACGTTATTTCACAGCCATTTTAAACTGCACTTAAGTAACTTATAGGTCACCTATATGTCTAACCTTTACCTGGTAAAGGTTAGGTGCAAAGTTACTTAGTGTGAGGGCACCCTGGCACTAGCCAAGGTGCCCCCACATTGTTCAGGGCCAATTCCCCGGACTTTGTGAGTGCGGGGACACCATTACACGCGTGCACTACATATAGGTCACTACCTGTATGTAGCTTCACAATGGTAACTACGAATATGGCCATGTAACATGTCTATGATCATGGAATTGCCCCCTCTATGGCATCCTGGCATAGTTGGCACAATCCCATGATCCCAGTGGTCTGTAGCACAGACCCTGGTACTGCCAAACTGCCTTTCCTGGGGTTTCACTGCAGCTGCTGCTGCTGCCAACCCCTCAGACAGGTTTCTGCCCCCCTGGGGTCAAGCCAGGCTTGTCCCAGGATGACAGAACAAAGGACTTCCTCTGAGAGAGGGTGTTACACCCTCTCCCTTTGGAAAATGGTGTAAAGGCAGGGGAGGAGTAGCCTCCCCCAGCCTCTAGAAATGCTTTCATGGGCACAGATGTGCCCAATTCTGCATAAGCCAGTCTACACTGGTTCAGGGGACCCCTTAGCCCTGCTCTGGCGCGATACTGGACAAAGGAAAGGGGAGTGACCACTCCCCTGACCTGCACCTCCCCTGGGAGGTGTCCAGAGCTCCTCCAGTGTGCTCCAGACCTCTGCCATCTTGGAAACAGATGTGCTGCTGGCACACTGGACTGCTCTGAGTGGCCAGTGCCACCAGGTGACATCAGAGACTCCTTCTGATAGGCTCCTTCAGGTGTTGCTAGCCTATCCTCTCTCCTAGGTAGCCAAACCCTCTTTTCTGGCTATTTAGGGTCTCTGTCTCTGGGGAAACTTTGGATAACGAATGCAAGAGCTCATCCGAGTTCCTCTGCATCTCTCTCTTCACCTTCTGCCAAGGAATCGACGGCTGACCGCGCTGGAAGCCTGCAAACCTGCAACATAGTAGCAAAGACGACTACTGCAACTCTGTAACGCTGATCCTGCCGCCTTCTCGACTGTTTTCCTGCTTGTGCATGCTGTGGGGGTAGTCTGCCTCCTCTCTGCACCAGAAGCTCCGAAGAAATCTCCCGTGGGTCGACGGAATCTTCCCCCTGCAACCGCAGGCACCAAAAAGCTGCATTACCTGTCCCTTGGGTCTCCTCTCAGCACGACAAGCGAGGTCCCTTGAATCCAGAGATTCTGTTCTAGTGACTCCCACAGTCCAGTGACTCTTCAGTCCAAGTTTGGTGGAGGTAAGTCCTTGCCTCACCTCGCTGGGCTGCATTGCTGGGAACCGCAACTTTTGCAGCTACTCCGGCCCCTGTGCACTTCCGGCAGAAATCCTTTGTGCACAGCCAAGCCTGTGTCCACGGCACTCTAACCTGTATTGCACAACTTTCTAAGTTGGTCTCCGGCGACGTGGGACTCCTTTGTGCAACTTCGGTGAGCACCGTTTCACGCATCCTTGTAGTGCCTGTTTCTGGCACTTCTCCAGGTGCTACCTGCTTCAGATAGGGCTCCTTGTCGTGCACGACGTCCCCTCTCTCTGCTGGTCCAATTTGCGACCTCCTGGTCCCTCCAGGGCCGCAGCAGCGTCCAAAAACACTAACTGCACGATTTGCAGCTAGCAAGGCTTGTTGGCATTCTTTCGGCGAGAAATTACTTCTGCACGACTCTCCACGGCAAGGGGGATTGGTCCACCAAAGGGGAAGTCTCTAGCCCTTTTCGTTCCTGCAGAAACCGCAGCTTCTTCTGTCCAGTCGAAGCTTCTATGCACCCGAAGCTGGCATTTCCTGGGCATCTGCCCATCTCCGACTTGCTTGTGACTTTTGGACTTGGTCCCCTTGTTCCACAGGTACCCTAGATTGGAAATCCACAGTTGTTGCATTGCTGGTTTGTGTCTTTCCTGCATTATTCCTCTAACACGACTTCTTTGTCCTTAGGGGAACTTTAGTGCACTTTGCACTCACTTTTCAGGGTCTTGGGGAGGGTTATTTTTCTAACTCTCACTATTTTCTAATAGTCCCAGCGACCCTCTACAAGGTCACATAGGTTTGGGGTCCATTCGTGGTTCGCATTCCACTTTTGGAGTATATGGTTTGTGTTGCCCCTATCCCTATGTTTCCCCATTGCATCCTATTGTAACTATACATTGTTTGCACTGTTTTCTAAGACTATACTGCATATTTTTGCTATTGTGTATATATATCTTGTGTATATTTCCTATCCTCTCACTGAGGGTACACTCTAAGATACTTTGGCATATTGTCATAAAAATAAAGTACCTTTATTTTTAGTATAACTGTGTATTGTGTTTTCTTATGATATTGTGCATATGACACTAAGTGGTACTGTAGTAGCTTCACACGTCTCCTAGTTCAGCCTAAGCTGCTCTGCTAAGCTACCATTATCTATCAGCCTAAGCTGCTAGACACCCTATACACTAATAAGGGATAACTGGGCCTGGTGCAAGGTGCAAGTACCCCTTGGTACTCACTACAAGCCAGTCCAGCCTCCTACATTGGTTGTGCAGCGGTGGGATAAGTGCTTTGAGACTACTTACCACTCTTGTCATTGTACTTTTCATAAGAGAAAAATATACAAAACAAGGTCAGTGTATATACACATAGCCAAAAAGTTTTGCATTTCCTCTTTTCACTCTTTTGTAAGTGCTGAAAAGTACTTCTAACTTTCTAAAAAGTTCCAAAAAGTTTTAAAAGTTTTTTTTCTCTGTCTTTCTAAAAGCTCTGACAAACTTTTTAGCTTTTACTATCACTTTAACTCTCTCTAAAAAATGTCTGGCACAGGCCAAAATGTTGATCTGTCCAAACTTGCATATGATCACCTTAGCTGGAAAGGAGCAAGGAATCTCTGCATAGAGAGAGGTTTGAGTGTAGGGAAGAATCCTTCCTTAGAACTGTTAATTAACATGCTTAGAGTACAGGATAAGGCCATAAGTGCCCAATCTGTAGAAAAAGTAGCTAATGGTTCTCAATCAGATCCAGGGACTCCCCCAGGAAAAGATTCAGGAAAGAAACTTCCTAGCCTGCCCATTACTAGACAGTCTAGCATAGTTGGTAATGATGATGAGCCACACCATATAAATAGAGTTGTCTCACATCATAGCACAAGCATTTATTCTCACCATACTGGTAGTGATGTTTCTGTTAGCCAAGCTGTTAGGGTGGCTTCTGTAAGGGACAGGTCTCCTTCTGTCCATTCTCACCATTCTTCTGTTTCAAGGCATGTCCCTCACACCCACCCTGATGACAGATTGTTAGAAAGGGAGCTCAATAGATTGAGAGTAGAACAAACCAGACTGAAGCTCAAGAAGCAACAGCTGGATTTGGATAGACAGACTTTAGAAGTAGAGAAGGAGAGACAGAAACTGGGTTTAGAAACCCATGGTGGCAGCAGCAGTATTCCCCATAGTCATCCTGCAAAAGAGCATGATTCCAGGAATCTGCACAAGATAGTTCCCCCTTACAAGGAGGGGGATGACATTAACAAGTGGTTTGCTGCACTTGAGAGGGCCTGTGTTGTACAGGATGTCCCTCAAAGGCAGTGGGCTGCTATCCTATGGCTATCATTTAGTGGAAAAGGTAGGGATAGGCTCCTTACTGTGAAAGAAAATGATGCTAATAATTTCCAAGTTCTTAAGAATGCACTCCTGGATGGTTATGGCTTAACCACTGAACAGGACAGGATAAAGTTCAGAGAGACCAAAAAGGAGTCTTCACAAGACTGGGTTGATTTCATTGACCATTCAGTGAAGGCCTTGGAGGGGTGGTTACATGGCAGTAAAGTTACTGATTATGACAGCCTGTATAACTTGATCCTGAGAGAGCATATTCTTAATAATTGTGTGTCTGATTTGTTGCACCAGTACTTGGTGGACTCTGATCTGACCTCTCCCCAAGAATTGGGAAAGAAGGCAGACAAATGGGTCAGAACAAGGGTGAACAGAAAAGTTCATACAGGGGGTGACAAAGATGGCAACAAAAAGAAGGATGGTAAGTCTTCTGACAAGGGTGGGGACAAATCTAAAAAAGAGTCTTCATCAGGCCCACAAAAACACTCTGGTGGGGGTGGTGGGCCCAAATCCTCTTTTAATCAGAACAAGGAAAAGAAACCATGGTGCTATTTATGTAAAATAAAAGGCCATTGGACAACAGATCCCAGTTGTCCAAAGAAAGGCACCAAGCCTCCTACCACTACAACCCCTACTGCTATACCTAGTGTCCCTACTAATAGCAATGGTGGTGGGAGCTAACCTACTAATAGCCAATCCAAGGGAGTAGCTGGGCTCACTATTGGTAACTTAGTTGGGGTTGGCCTTGTTAGGGAGGCCACAGAGGCTGTTTTAGTCTCTGAGGGGGCTATTGATTTAGCCACCTTAGTTGCTTGTCCCCTTAATATGGATAAGTACAAGCAACTACCCCTAATAAATGGTGTTGAGGTTCAGGCCTACAGGGACACTGGTGCCAGTGTGACTATAGTCATAGAGAAACTGGTCCACCCTGAACAACACCTACTTGGTCACCAGTACCAAGTAACCGATGCTCACAACAACACACTTAGCCACCCCATGGCTGTTGTAAATCTCAACTGGGGGGGGGGTTACTGGTCCAAAGAAAGTTGTGGTAGCTTCAGATTTACCTGTAGACTGTCTATTAGGGAATGATTTGGAGACATCAGCTTGGTCAGATGTGGAGTTGGAGGCACATGCAGCAATGCTGGGCATCCCAGGGCATATTTTTGCTTTGACAAGGGCTCAGGCCAAAAAGCAAAAAGGACAGGGAAGCTTGGATCTTGGAACAATGGACCAAGTGCTCCCTAAAGCTAGGGCTAGTAGAAGCAAACCACTTCCTACTATCCCTCCCTCTACAGTGGATTCTACTTCTGAGGAAGAAGAATTCCCTCCCTGTGCAGAACCTACACCAGAGGAGCTGGAAGCAGACACTGCTGAGCTTTTGGGTGAAGGGGGGCCTGCCAGAGAGGAGCTGAGTGTGGCACAGCAAACCTGTCCCACATTAGAGGGTCTCAGACAGCAAGCTGTCAAACAGGCTAATGGGGATGTCAGTGACTCTCACAGAGTTTACTGGGAGGACAACCTCTTGTACACTGAGCATAGGGATCCTAAACCTGGAGCTGCCAGGAGATTAGTGATTCCTCAGGAGTACAGAAAGTTCCTCCTAACACTGGCACATGACATTCCCTTAGCTGGGCATCTAGGACAAATGAAAACTTGGGACAGGCTTGTTCCCCTGTTTCATTGGCCTAGAATGTCTGAGGACACAAAGGAATTTTGTAAGTCCTGTGAAACCTGTCAAGCCAGTGGCAAGACAGGTGGCACCCCAAAGGCACCCCTTATCCCACTGCCTGTGGTTGGGGTTCCCTTTGAAAGGGTTGGGGTTGACATAGTTGGCCCCCTTGACCCTCCTACTGCTTCAGGCAATAGGTTTATCTTGGTGGTAGTGGACCATGCCACAAGATATCCTGAAGCTATTCCTTTAAGGACCACTACAGCACCTGCAGTGGCAAAGGCCCTCCTGGGAATATTTTCGAGGGTGGGCTTCCCAAAGGAAGTAGTATCAGACAGGGGCAGCAATTTCATGTCTGCATACTTAAAGGCCATGTGGAAGGAGTGTGGTGTAACGTACAAGTTCACAACACCCTATCATCCACAAACAAATGGACTGGTGGAGAGATTTAATAAAACTCTCAAAGGCATGATTATGGGTCTCCCTGAAAAACTCCGCAGGAGATGGGATATCCTTCTACCATGCCTCCTTTTTGCCTACAGGGAGGTACCCCAGAAAGGAGTGGGCTTCAGCCCCTTTGAACTTATTTTTGGACACCCTGTTAGGGGTCCACTCACACTTGTAAAGGAGGGTTGGGAACAACCTTTAAAAGCTCCTAAGCAGGATATTGTGGATTATGTACTTGGCCTCAGATCAAGGATGGCTGAGTACATGAAAAAGGCCAGTAAAAACCTTCAGGCCAGCCAAGAGCTCCAGAAGCAATGGCATGATCAGAAGGCTGTTTTGCTTCAGTACCAACCAGGGCAGAAAGTGTGGGTCTTGGAGCCTGTGGCCCCAAGAGCACTCCAAGATAAATGGAGTGGTCCCCACACAATTGTTGAAAAGAAGGGAGAAGTCACCTATTTAGTTGACTTAGGCACTGCCAGGAGTCCCCTTAGGGTGCTCCATGTCAACCGCCTGAAACCCTACTATGACAGGGCTGATCTCACCCTGCTCATGGCAACTGATGAGGGACAGGAAGAAGACAGTGATCCTCTATCTGATCTCTTCTCTTCCACAGAACAAGATGCTCTTGTGGAAGGTGTAGTTTTGGCTGATTGTCTTACTGCTGAGCAGAAAGATAATTGCATAAATCTCCTAGATCAATTCTCTGAACTCTTCTCTACTGTGCCAGGTACCACTTCTTGGTGTGAGCACACTATAGATACTGGAGACAGTTTACCTGTCAAAAGTAAGATCTATAGGCAGCCTGACCATGTCAGGGACTGCATAAAGCAAGAGGTCCAGAAAATGTTAGAACTAGGAGTGGTTGAGCACTCTGACAGTCCATGGGCTTCTCCTGTGGTACTGGTACCAAAACCCCATTCCAAAGATGGAAAGAAGGAAATGTGGTTTTGTGTAGACTATAGAGGTCTCAACTTGGTAACCAAAACTGATGCTCACCCTATACCCAGGGCAGATGAGCTCATAGATACACTGGCATCTGCCAAGTATCTAAGCACTTTTGACTTGACTGCAGGGTATTGGCAGATCAAATTGTCAGAAGATGCTAAACCTAAGACTGCATTTTCAACCATTGGAGGACATTACCAGTTTACTGTAATGCCTTTTGGTTTGAAAAATGCACCTGCCACTTTTCAGAGGTTGGTGAACACAGTCCTGCAAGGGCTGGAAGCTTTCAGTGCAGCATATTTGGACGATATAGCTGTCTTTAGCTCCAGCTGGGATGATCACCTGGTCCACCTATGGAAAGTTTTGGAGGCCCTGCAAAAGGCAGGCCTAACTATCAAGGCTTCAAAGTGCCAGATAGGGCAGGGTAAGGTGGTTTATCTGGGACACCTTGTTGGTGGGGAACAGATTGCACCACTTCAGGGGAAAATCCAAACAATTATTGATTGGGTTCCCCCTACCACTCAGACTCAGGTGAGAGCCTTCCTAGGCCTCACTGGGTATTACAGGAGGTTCATTAAGAACTATGGCTCCATTGCAGCCCCTCTTAATGACCTCACATCCAAGAAAATGCCTAAAAAGGTATTATGGACAGCAAACTGTCAGAAAGCTTTTGAGGAGCTGAAGCAGGCCATGTGCTCTGCACCTGTCCTGAAAAGCCCTTGTTACTCTAAAAAATTCTATGTCCAAACTGATGCATCTGAATTAGGAGTAGGGGCAGTCCTATCACAACTTAATTCTGAGGGCCAGGATCAACCTGTTGCTTTTATTAGTAGGAGGTTGACCCCTAGAGAAAAGCGTTGGTCTGCCATTGAGAGGGAGGCCTTTGCTGTGGTCTGGGCACTGAAGAAGTTGAGGCCATACCTGTTTGGCACTCACTTCATTGTTCAGACAGACCACAAACCTCTACTTTGGCTAAAACAAATGAAAGGTGAAAATCCTAAATTGTTGAGGTGGTCCATATCCCTACAGGGAATGGACTATACAGTGGAACATAGACCTGGGAGTAGCCACTCCAATGCAGATGGACTCTCCAGATATTTCCACTTAGACAATGAAGACTCATCAGGTCATGGCTAGTCTTATTGTCCTTCGTTTGGGGGGGGGTTGTGTAGGAAAGTACCATCTTGCCTGGCATGTTACCCCCATTTTTCACTGTATATATGTTGTTTTAGTTGTATGTGTCACTGGGACCCTGGTAACCCAGGGCCCCAGTGCTCATAAGTGTGCCTGAATGTGTTACCTGTGTAGTGACTAACTGTCTCACTGAGGCTCTGCTAATCAGAACCTCAGTGGTTATGCTCTCTCATTTCTTTCCAAATTGTCACTAACAGGCTAGTGACCATTTTTACCAATTTACATTGGCTTACTGGAACACCCTTATAATTCCCTAGTATATGGTACTGAGGTACCCAGGGTATTGGGGTTCCAGGAGATCCCTATGGGCTGCAGCATTTCTTTTGCCACCCATTGGGAGCTCTGACAATTCTTACACAGGCCTGCCACTGCAGCCTGAGTGAAATAACGTCCACGTTATTTCACAGCCATTTTACACTGCACTTAAGTAACTTATAAGTCACCTATATGTCTAACCTTTACCTGGTAAAGGTTAGGTGCAAAGTTACTTAGTGTGAGGGCACCCTGGCACTAGCCAAGGTGCCCCCACATTGTTCAGAGCCAATTCCCTGAACTTTGTGAGTGCGGGGACACCATTACACGCGTGCACTACATATAGGTCACTACCTATATGTAGCTTCACAATGGTAACTCCGAATATGGCCATGTAACATGTTATGATCATGGAATTGCCCCCTCTATACCATCCTGGCATAGTTGGCACAATCCCATGATCCCAGTGGTCTGTAGCACAGACCCTGGTACTGCCAAACTGCCCTTCCTGGGGTTTCACTGCAGCTGCTGCTGCTGCCAACCCCTCAGACAGGCATCTGCCCTCCTGGGGTCCAGCCAGGCCTGGCCCAGGATGGCAGAACAAAGGACTTCCTCTGAGAGAGGGTGTTACACCCTCTCCCTTTGGAAAATGGTGTGAAGGCAGGGGAGGAGTAGCCTCCCCCAGCCTCTGGAAATGCTTTGTTGGGCACAGATGTGCCCAATTCTGCATAAGCCAGTCTACACCGGTTCAGGGGACCCCTTAGCCCTGCTCTGGCGCGAAACTGGACAAAGGAAAGGGGAGTGACCACTCCCCTGACCTGCACCTCCCCTGGGAGGTGTCCAGAGCTCCTCCAGTGTGCTCCAGACCTCTGCCATCTTGGAAACAGAGGTGCTGCTGGCACACTGGACTGCTCTGAGTGGCCAGTGCCACCAGGTGACGTCAGAGACTCCTTCTGATAGGCTCCTTCAGGTGTTAGTAGCCTATCCTCTCTCCTAGGTAGCCAAACCCTCTTTTCTGGCTATTTAGGGTCTCTGTCTCTGGGGAAACTTTAGATAACGAATGCAAGAGCTCATCCGAGTTCCTCTGCATCTCTCTCTTCACCTTCTGCCAAGGAATCGACTGCTGACCGCGCTGAAAGCCTGCAAACCTGCAACATAGTAGCAAAGACGACTACTGCAACTCTGTAACGCTGATCCTGCCGCCTTCTCGACTGTTTTCCTGCTTGTGCATGCTGTGGGGGTAGTCTGCCTCCTCTCTGCACCAGAAGCTCCGAAGAAATCTCCAGTGGGTCGACGGAATCTTCCCTCTGCAACCGCAGGCACCAAAAAGCTGCATTACCGGTCCCTTGGGTCTCCTCTCAGCACAACGAGCGAGGTCCCTCGAATCCAGCGACTCTGTCCAAGTGACCCCAACAGTCCAGTGACTCTTCAGTCCAAGTTTGGTGGAGGTAAGTCCTTGCCTCACCTCGCTGGGCTGCATTGCTGGGAACCGCGACTTTTGCAGCTACTCCGGCCCCTGTGCACTTCCGGCGGAAATCCTTTGTGCACAGCCACGCCTGGGTCCACGGCACTCTAACCTGCATTGCACGACTTTCTAAGTTGGTCTCCGGCGACGTGGGACTCCTTTGTGCAACTTCGGCAAGCACCGTTTCACGCATCCTTGTAGTGCCTGTTTCTGGCACTTCTCCGGGTGCTACCTGCTTCAGAGAGGGCTCGTTGTCTTGCTCGACGTCCCCTCTCTCTGCTGGTCCAAATTGCGACCTCCTGGTCCCTCCAGGGCCGCAGCAGCGTCCAAAAACGGTAACCGCACGATTTGCAGCTAGCAAGGCTTGTTGGCATTCTTTCGGCGGGAATATACTCCTGCACGACTCTCCAGGGCAAGAGGGATCCGTCCACCAAAGGGGAAGTCTCTAGCCCTTTTCGTTCCTGCAGAAACCGCAGCTTCTTCTGTCCAGTCGAAGCTTCTTTGCACCCGCAGCAGGCATTTCCTTGGCATCTGCCCATCTCCGACTTGCTTGTGACTTTTGGACTTGGTCCCCTTGTTCCACAGGTACCCTAGATTGGAAATCCACAGTTGTTGCATTGCTGGTTGGTGTCTTTCCTGCATTATTCCTCTAACACGACTTCTTTATCCTTAGGGGAACTTTAGTGCACTTTGCACTCACTTTTCAGGGTCTTGGGGAGGGTTATTTTTCTAACTCTCACTATTTTCTAATAGTCCCAGCGACCCTCTACAAGGTCACATAGGTTTGGGGTCCATTCGTGGTTCGCATTCCACTTTTGGAGTATATGGTTTGTGTTGCCCCTATCCCTATGTTTCCCCATTGCATCCTATTGTAACTATACATTGTTTGCACTGTTTTCTAAGACTATACTGCATATTTTTGCTATTGTGTATATATATCTTGTGTATGTTTCCTATCCTCTCACTGAGGGTACACTCTAAGATACTTTGGCATATTGTCATAAAAATAAAGTACCTTTATTTTTAGTATAACTGTGTATTGTGTTTTCTTATGATATTGTGCATATGACACTAAGTGGTACTGTAGTAGCTTCACACGTCTCCTAGTTCAGCCTAAGCTGCTCTGCTAAGCTACCATTATCTATCAGCCTAAGCTGCTAGACACCCTATACACTAATAAGGGATAACTGGGCCTGGTGCAAGGTGCAAGTACCCCTTGGTACTCACTACAAGCCAGTCCAGCCTCCTACATTGGTTGTGCAGCGGTGGGATAAGTGCTTTGAGACTACTTACCACTCTTGTCATACTTTTCATAAGAGAAAAATATACAAAACAAGGTCAGTGTATATACACATAGCCAAAAAGTTTTGCATTTCCTCTTTTCACTCTTTTCTAAGTGCTGAAAAGTACTTCTAAACTTTCAAAAAGTTCTAAAAAGTTTAAAAAGTTTTTTTCTCAGTCTTTCTAAAAGCTCTGACAAACTTTTTCTCTTTTTCTATCACTTTAACTCTCTCTAAAAATGTCTGGCACAGGCCAAAATGTTGATCTGTCCAAACTTGCATATGATCACCTTAGCTGGAAAGGAGCAAGGAGTCTCTGCATAGAGAGAGGTTTGAGTGTAGGTAAGAATCCTTCCTTGGAATTGTTACTTAACATGCTTAGAGAACAAGATAAGGCAAGAAGTGCCCCATCTGTTGAAAAAGTAGCTAATGGTTCTCAATCTGATCCAGGGACTCCCCGAGGAAAAGATTCAGGAAAGAAAATTCCTAGCCTGCCCATTACTAGACAGTCTAGCATAGTTGGTAATGATGTTGGGTCACACCATACAAATAGTGTTGTCTCACATCATAGCAAAAGCATTTACTCACACCACAGTGGTACTGATGTTTCTGTTAGCCAAGCTGTTAGGGTGCCCTCTGTAAGGGACAGGTCTCCTTCTGTCCATTCTCACCATACTTCTGTTTCAAGGCATGTCCCTCCCACCCACCCTGATGACAGATTGTTAGAAAGGGAGCTCAATAGATTGAGAGTGGAACAAACCAGACTGAAGCTTAAAAAGCAACAGCTGGATTTGGATAGACAGTCTTTAGAATTAGAGAAGGAAAGACAGAAGTTGGGTTTAGAAACCCATGGTGGCAGCAGCAGTATTCCCCATAATCATCCTGCAAAAGAGCATGATTCCAGGAATCTGCATAAGATAGTTCCCCCTTATAAGGAGGGGGATGACATTAACAAGTGGTTTGCTGCACTTGAGAGGGCCTGTGTTGTACAGGATGTCCCTCAAAGGCAGTGGGCTGCTATCCTATGGCTATCATTTAGTGGAAAGTGTAGGGATAGACTCCTTACTGTGAAAGAAAGTGATGCCAATAATTTTACAGTTCTTATGAATGCACTCCTGGATGGTTATGGCTTAACCACTGAACAATACAGGATAAAGTTCAGAGAGACCAAAAAGTAGTCTTCACAAGACTGGGTTGATTTCATTGACCATTCAGTGAAGGCCTTGGAGGGGTGGTTACATGGCCGTAAAGTTACTGATTATGAAAGCCTGTATAACACAATCCTGAGAGAGCATATACTTAATAATTGTGTGTCTGATTTGTTGCACCAGTACCTGGTAGACTCTGATCTGACCTCTCCCCAAGAATTGGGAAAGAAGGCAGACAAATGGGTCAGAACAAGGGTGAACAGAAAAGTTCATACAGGGGGTGACAAAGAGAGCACTAAGAAGAAAGATGGTGAAAAATCTCAAGATAAGCATGGGGATAAGGGTAAAACCAAAGATCCCACTTCAAATCTTAAACACTCTTCAGAGGGTGGGAATAAAACTAATTCTTCCTCTTCTTCTCAACCTGCACACATTAAAAAGCCTTGGTGCTTTGTGTGTAAAAACAGAGGCCATAGGCCAGGGGATAAGTCATGTCCAGGTAAACCCCCTGAGCCTACCACCACTAATACATCAAGCTCTAGTGCCCCTAGCAGTAGTGGTACTAGTGGTGGGACTGCTGGCAACAGTCAAGTTAAGGGTGTAGTTGGGTTCACTTATGGGTCCATAGTAGAAACTGGGGTAGTCAGTCCCAAGACAGTTTCTGTCACACCTAGTGGCATTGGCCTTGCCACACTGGCTGCTTGTCCCCTTACAATGGATAAGTACAGGCAGACAATTTCAATAAATGGTGTTGAGGCCTTGGCCTACAGGGACACATGTGCCAGTATCACTTTGGTGACTGAAAACCTAGTGGCTCCTGAACAACACATCATTGGACAACAGTATAAGATTATTGATGTCCATAACTCCACTAAGTTTCTTCCCTTAGCTATAATTCAGTTTAGTTGGGGTGGAGTTACTGGTGGTATCACCTAGCTTACCTGTAGACTGTCTCTTAGGTAATGACCTAGAGGCCTCATGTTGGGCTGATGTAGAGTTTTATGCCCATGCAGCCATGCTGGGCATCCCAGAGGAATTGTTCCCTCTCATTTCTACTGAAATGAAAAAGCAAAGGAGAGAAGGCCTGAAAACTCAGGATCCCTCTCCATCAACAGGTAAAAAGGGTATCACAGTATCCCCTAACCACCCTACCATTCAGGATACCATTCCTGTGGTGGGAGAAATCTCTCCTGGGGTGGCACCTGTTTCAAGGGAATCATCAGCTGGCAAAGCTGGACTCCCTGAGGTAGAAGTACCTCTCTGTGGGATAACTAACATTGGTGACAAAAAGAGCACCATTTTAGTTAACATGGAGCATCCCTCCAACCCTCCCAGAGAAACTTTAGTGCAGAAACTCTGCACTGCCTCACAACACTTAGGACAGCATCCCTGCCCTGCTCCAACTCAAGAGAAACAGCATCCCTGTTCTCTCTTCCAGCCATATGGACAAAGTTTTTGCCCAGCTATGGCTTTACTGAGACAGCATCCCTGTCTAGCATTTCCATCATTACAAATAGGTTCAGGGGATAATTCCCACTGCTCTAAACTAAAACTTACTGATAGAAACTCTGAAAATACATCTTCACATTGTTGCTTAGCTAAAAAACTTCAAACAGGGTGGTTTACATCCCCACAGGGAAGTAACCATATAGTGGATGATAAAGGGAGTAACCAGTCTATTGCAGAGCTACTCTCTACTTATCACCACTTAGACAATAAAGTCTCAACTGGCCAAGGTTAGCCTTATTGTCCTTCGTTTGGGGGGGGGTTGTGTGAGAAAGTAGCCTCTTTCTAGCCTTGTTACCCCCACTTTGGGCCTGTTTGTGAGTGTAGGTCAGGGTGTTTTCACTGTCTCACTGGTATCCTGCTTGCCAGGGCCCAGTGCTCATAGTGAAAACCCTATGTTTTCAGTATGTTTGTTATGTGTCACTGGGACCCTGCTAGTCAGGACCCCAGTGCTCATAAGTTTGTGGCCTATATGTATGTGTTCCTTGTGTGGTGCCTAAATGTCTCACTGAGGCTCTGCTAACCAGAACCTCAGTGGTTATGCTCTCTCATTTATTTCAAATTGTCACTAACAGGCTAGTGACCATTTTTACCAATTTACATTGGCTTACTGGAACACCCTTATAATTCCCTAGTAGATGGTACTGAGGTACCCAGGGTATTGGAGTTCCAGGAGATCCCTATGGGCTGGAGCATTTCTTTTGCCACCCATAGGGAGCTCTGACAATTCTTACACAGGCCTGCCACTGCAGCCTGAGTGAAATAACGTCCACGTTATTTCACAGCCATTTTACACTGCACTTAAGTAACTTATAAGTCACCTATATGTCTAACCTTTACCTGGTAAAGGTTAGGTGCAAAGTTACTTAAGTGTGAGGGCACCCTGGCACTAGCCAAGGTGCCCCCACATTGTTCAGAGCCAATTCCCTGAGCTTTGTGAGTGCGGGGACACCATTACACGCGTGCACTACATATAGGTCACTACCTATATGTAGCTTCACAATGGTAACTCCGAATATGGCCATGTAACATGTCTATGATCATGGAATTGTCCCCTCTATACCATCCTGGCATAGTTGGCACAATCCAATGATCCCAGTGGTCTGTAGCACAGACCCTGGTACTGCCAAACTGCCCTTCCTGGGGTTTCACTGCAGCTGCTGCTGCTGCCAACCCCTCAGACAGGCATCTGCCCTCCTGGGGTCCAGCCAGGCCTGGCCCAGGATGGCAGAACAAAGAACTTCCTCTGAGAGAGGGTGTTACACCCTCTCCCTTTGGAAAATGGTGTGAAGGCAGGGGAGGAGTAGCCTCCCCCAGCCTCTGGAAATGCTTTGTTGGGCACAGATGTGCCCAATTCTGCATAAGCCAGTCTACACCGGTTCAGGGACCCCTTAGCCCCTGCTCTGGTGCGAAACTGGACCAAGGAAAGGGGAGTGACCACTCCCCTGACCTGCACCTCCCCTGGGAGGTGTCCAGAGCTCCTCCAGTGTGCTCCAGACCTCTGCCATCTTGGAAACAGAGGTGCTGCTGGCACACTGGACTGCTCTGAGTGGCCAGTGCCACCAGGTGACGTCAGAGACTCCTTCTGATAGGCTCCTTCAGGTGTTGCTAGCCTATCCTCTCTCCTAAGTAGCCAAACCCTCTTTTCTGGCTATTTAGGGTCTCTGTCTCTGGGGAAACTTTAGATAACGAATGCAAGAGCTCATCAGAGTTCCTCTGCATCTCTCTCTTCACCTTCTGCCAAGGAATCGACTGCTGACCGCGCTGGAAGCTTGCAAAACTGCAACATAGTAGCAAAGACGACTACTGCAACTCTGTAACGCTGATCCTGCCGCCTTCTCGACTGTTTTCCTGGTGGTGCATGCTGTGGGGGTAGTCTGCCTCCTCTCTGCACTAGAAGCTCCGAAGAAATATCCCGTGGGTCGACGGAATCTTCCCCCTGCAACCGCAGGCACCAAAAAGCTGCATTACCGGTCCCTTGGGTCTCCTCTCAGCACGACGAGCGAGGTCCCTCGAATCCAGCAACTCTGTCCAAGTGACTCCCACAGTCCAGTGACTCTTCAGTCCAAGTTTGGTGGAGGTAAGTCCTTTCCTCCCCACGCCAGACTGCATTGCTGGGAACCGCGACTGTTGCAGCTACTCCGGCCCCTGTGCACTTTCGGCGGAAATCCTTTGTGCACAGCCAAGCCTGGGTCCACGGCACTCTAACCTGCATTGTACGACTTTCTAAGTTGGTCTCCGGCGACGTGGGACTCCTTTGTGTAACTTCGGGTGAGCACCGTTTCACGCATCCTCGTAGTGCCTGTTTCTGGCACTTCTCCGGGTGCTACCTACTGCTGAGAGGGCTTCTTTTCTTGCTCGACATCCCCTCTCTCTCCTGACTTAATTTGCGACATTCTGGTCCCTCCTGGGCCATAGCAGCATCCAAAAACGCTTACCACACAATTTGCAGCTAGCAAGGCTGGTTGGTGTTCTTTCGGTGGGAAAACACTTCTGCACTACTCTCCACGGTGAGTGGGATCCTTCCACCAAAGGGGAAGTCTCTAGCCCTTTTCGTTCCTGCAGAAACCTCAGCTTCTTCTGTCCAGTAGAAGCTTCTTTGCATCCACAACTGGCATTTCCTGGGCATATGCCCATCTCCGACTTGCTTGTGACTTTTGGACTTGGTCCCCTTGTTCCACAGTGTAGGAAAGTACCATCTTGCCTGGCATGTTACCCCCATTTTTCACTGTATATATGTTGTTTTAGTTGTATGTGTCACTGGGACCCTGGTAACCCAGGGCCCCAGTGCTCATAAGTGTGCCTGAATGTGTTACCTGTGTAGTGACTAACTGTCTCACTGAGGCTCTGCTAATCAGAACCTCAGTGGTTATGCTCTCTCATTTCTTTCCAAATTGTCACTGACAGGCTAGTGACCATTTTTACCAATTTACATTGGCTTACTGGAACACCCTTATAATTCCCTAGTGTATGGTACTGAGGTACCCAGGGTATTGGGGTTCCAGGAGATCCCTATGGGCTGCAGCATTTCTTTTGCCACCCATAGGGAGCTCTGACAATTCTTACACAGGCCTGCCACTGCAGCCTGAGTGAAATAACGTCCACGTTATTTCACAGCCATTTTACACTGCACTTAAGTAACTTATAAGTCACCTATATATCTAACCTTTACCTGGTAAAGGTTAGGTGCAAAGTTACTTTGTGTGAGGGCACCCTGGCACTAGCCAAGGTGCCCCCACATTGTTCAGAGCCAATTCACTGAACTTTGTGAGTGCGGGGACACCATTACACGCGTGCACTACATATAGGTCACTACCTATATGTAGCTTCACCATGGTAACTCCGAATATGGCCATGTAACATGTCTATGATTATGGAATTGCCCCCTCTATGCCATCCTGGCATTGTTGGTACAATTCCATGATCCCAGTGGTCTGTAGCACAGACCCTGGTACTGCCAGACTGCCCTTCCTGGGGTTTCACTGCAGCTGCTGCTGCTGCCAACCCCTCAGACAGGCAGCTGCCCTCCTGGGGTCCAGCCAGGCCTGGCCCAGGATGGCAGAACAAAAAACTTCCTCTGAGAGAGGGTGTGACACCCTCTCCCTTTGGAAAATGGTGTGAAGGCAGGGGAGGAGTAACCTCCCCCAGCCTCTGGAAATGCTTTGTTGGGCACAGATGTCCCCAATTCTGCATAAGCCAGTCTACACCGGTTCAGGGACCCCTTAGCCCCTGCTCTGGCGCGAAACTGGACAAAGGAAAGGGGAGTGACCACTCCCCTGACCTGCACCTCCCCTGGGAGGTGTCCAGAGCTCCTCCAGTGTGCTCAAGACCTCTGCCATCTTGGAAACAGAGGTGCTGCTGGCACACTGGACTGCTCTGAGTGGCCAGTGCCACCAGGTGACGTCAGAGACTCCTGCTGATAGGCTCCTTCAGGTGTTAGTAGCCTTTCCTCTCTCCTAGGTAGCCAAACCCTCTTTTCTGGCTATTTAGGGTCTCTGTCTCTGGGGAAACTTTAGATAACGAATGCATGAGCTCAGCCGCGTTCCTCTGCATCTCCCTCTTCACCTTCTGATAAGGAATCGACCGCTGACCGCGCTGGAAGCCTGCAAACCTGCAACATAGTAGCAAAGACGACTACTGCAACTCTGTAACGCTGATCCTGCCGCCTTCTCGACTGTTTTCCTGCTTGTGCATGCTGTGGGGGTAGTCTGCCTCCTCTCTGCACCAGAAGCTCCGAAGAAATCTCCCGTGGGTCGACGGAATCTTCCCCCTGCAACCGCAGGCACCAAAAAGCTGCATTACCGGTCCCTTGGGTCTCCTCTCAGCACGACGAGCGAGGTCCCTCGAATCCAGCGACACTGTCCAAGTGACCCTCACAGTCCAGTGACTCTTCAGCCCAAGTTTGGTGGAGGTAAGTCCTTGCCTCACCTCGCTGGGCTGCATTGCTGGGAACCGCGACTTTGCAGCTACTCCGGGCCCTGTGCACTTCCGGCGGAAATCCTTTGTGCACAGCCAAGCCTGGGTCCACGGCACTCTAACCTGCATTGCACGACTTTCTAAGTTGGTCTCCGGCGACGTGGGACTCCTTTGTGCAACTTCGGTGAGCACCGTTTCACACATCCTCGTAGTGCCTATTTCTGGCACTTCTCCGGGTGCTACCTGCTTCAGTGAGGGCTCTTTGTCTTGCTCGTCGTCCCCTCTCTCTTCAGGTCCAATTTGCGACCTCCTGGTCCCTCCTGGGCCCCAGCAGCGTCCAAAAACGCCAAACGCACGATTTGCGTGTAGCAAGGCTTGTTGGCGTCCTTCCGGCGGGAAAACACTTTTGCACAACTCTACAAGGCGAGAGGAATCGGTCCACCAAAGGGGAAGTCTCTAGACCTTTTCGTTCCTGCAGAAACCTCAGCTTCTTCTGTCCAGTCGAAGCTTCTTTGCACCCGCAGCTGGCATTTCCTGGGCATCTGCCCATCTCCGACTTGCTTGTGACTTTTGGACTTGGTCCCCTTGTTCCACAGGTACCCTAGATTGGAAATCCACAGTTGTTGCATTGCTGGTTTGTGTCTTTCCTGCATTATTCCTCTAACACAACTCTTTTGTCCTTAGGGGAACTTTAGTGCACTTTGCACTCACTTTTCAGGGTCTTGGGGAGGGTTATTTTTCTAACTCTCACTATTTTCTAATAGTCCCAGCGACCCTCTACAAGGTCACATAGGTTTGGGGTCCATTCGTGGTTCGCATTCCACTTCTGGAGTATATGGTTTGTGTTGCCCCTATCCCTATGTTTCCCCATTGCATCCTATTGTAACTATACATTGTTTGCACTGTTTTCTAAGGCTATACTGCATATTTTTGCTATTGTGTATATATATCTTGTGTATATTTCCTATCCTCTCACTGAGGGTACACTCTAAGATACTTTGGCATATTGTCATAAAAATAAAGTACCTTTATTTTTAGTATAACTGTGTATTGTGTTTTCTTATGATATTGTGCATATGACACTAAGTGGTACTGTAGTAGCTTCACACGTCTCCTAGTTCAGCCTAAGCTGCTCTGCTAAGCTACCATTATCTATCAGCCTAAGCTGCTAGACACCCTATACACTAATAAGGGATAACTGGGCCTGGTGCAAGGTGCAAGTACCCCTTGGTACTCACTACAAGCCAGTCCAGCCTCCTACATTGGTTGTGCAGTGGTGGGATAAGTGCTTGAGACTACTTACCACTCTTGTCATTGTACTTTTCATAAGAGAAAAATATACAAAACAAGGTCAGTGTATATACACATAGCCAAAAAGTTTTGCATTTCCTCTTTTCACTCTTTTCTAAGTGCTGAAAAGTACTCCTAAACTTTCAAAAAGTTCTTAAAAGTTTAAAAAGTTTTTTTCTGTCTTTCCAAAAAGTTCTGAAAACTTTTTTCTCTTTTTCTATCACTTTAACTCTCTCTAAAAAATGTCTGGTACAGGCCAAAATGTTGAACTGTCCAAAATTGCATATGATCACCTTAGCTGGAAAGGAGCAAGGAGTCTCTGCATAGAGAGAGGTTTGAGTGTAGGGAAGAATCCTTCCTTAGAACTGTTAATTAATATGCTTAGAGTACAGGATAAGGCCATAAGTGCCCAATCTGGTGAAAAAGTAGCTAATGGTTCTCAATCTGATCCAGGGACTCCCCCAGGAAAAGGTTCAGGAAAGAAACTTCTCAGCCTGCCCATTACTAGACAGTCTAGCATAGTTGGTACAGAGGTTGAATCACACCATACTGATGGTGTGCTCTCACATTATGCTGGTAGCCAAGCTGTTAGGGTGCCCTCTGTAAGGGACAGGTCTCCTTCTGTTCATTCCCATCATACCTCTGTATCTAGAAATGTCCCTCCCACCCACCCTGATGACAGATTGTTAGAAAGGGAGCTCAATAGATTGAGAGTGGAACAAACCAGACTGAAGCTCAAGAAGCAACAGCTGGATTTGGATAGACAGTCTTTAGAATTAGAGAAGGAAAGACAGAAGTTGGGTTTAGATACCCATGGTGGCAGCAGCAGTATTCCCCATAGTCATCTTGCAAAAGAGCATGATTCCAGGAATCTGCACAAGATAGTTCCCCCTTGTAAGGAGGGGGATGACATTAACAAGTGGTTTGCTGCACTTGAGAGGGCCTGTGCTGTACAGGATGTCCCTCAAAAGCAGTGGGCTGCTATCCTATGGCTATCATTTAGTGGAAAAGGTAGGGATAGGCTCCTTACAGTGAAAGAAAATGATGCCAATAATTTCCAAGTTCTTAAGAATGCACTCCTGGATGGTTATGGCTTAACCACTGAACAGTACAGGATAAAGTTCAGAGAGACCAAAAAGGAGTCTTCACAAGACTGGGTGGATTTCATTGACCATTCAGTGAAGGCCTTGGAGGGGTGGTTACATGGCAGTAAAGTTACTGATTATGACAGCCTGTATAACTTAATCCTGAGAGAGCATATTCTTAATAATTGTGTGTCTGATTTGTTGCACCAGTACTTGGTGGACTCTGATCTGACCTCTCCCCAAGAATTGGGAAAGAAGGCAGACAAATGGGTCAGAACAAGAGTGAACAGAAAAGTTCATACACGGGGTGACAAAGATGGCAACAAAAAGAAGGATGGTAAGTCTTCTGACAAGGGTGGGGACAAATCTAAAAATGAGTCTTCATCAGGCCCACAAAAACACTCTGGTGGGGGTGGTGGGTCCAAATCCTCCTTTAATCAGAACAAGGAAAAGAAACCATGGTGCTATTTATGTAAAATAAAAGGCCATGGGACAACAGATCCCAGTTGTCCAAAGAAAGGCACCACAGCTCCTACCACTACAACCCCTACTGCTACACCTAGTGTCCCTACTAATAGCAGTGGTGGTGGGAGCAAACCTACTAATAGCCAATCCAAGGGAGTAGCTGGGCTCACTTTTGGTAGTTTAGTTGGGGTTGGTCTGATTAGGGAGACCACAGAGGCTACTTTAGTCTCTGAAGGGGCTATTGATTTAGCCACTTTGGTTGCTTGCCCCCATAACTTGGAGAAGTACAAGCAACTAACCCTAATAAATGGTGTTGAGGTCCAGGCCTACAGGGACACAGGTGCCAGTGTCACAATGGTGATTGAGAAACTGGTGCACCCTGAACAACACATACTTGGACACCAGTACCAAGTAACCGATGCTCACAACATAACACAAAGCCACCCCATGGCTGTTGTAAATCTCAACTGGGGGGGGGTAACTGGTCCAAAGAAAGTTGTGGTAGCTTCAGATTTACCTGTAGACTGTCTATTAGGGAATGATTTGGAGACATCAGTTTGGTCAGATGTGGAGTTGGAGGCCCATGCAGCAATGCTGGGCATCCCAGGGCATATTTTAGCTTTGACAAGGGCTCAGGCCAAAAAGCAAAAAGGACAGGGAAGCTTGGATCCTGGAACAATGGACCAAGTGCTCCCTAAAGCTAGGGCTAGTAGAAGCAAACCACTTCCTACTATCCCTCCCTCTACAGTGGATTCAACTTCTGAGGAAGAAGAATTCCCTCCCTGTGCAGAACCTACACCAGAGGAGCTGGAAGCAGACACTGCTGAGCTTTTGGGTGAAGGGGGGCCTGTCAGGGAGGAGCTGAGTGTGGCACAGCAAACCTGTCCCACATTAGAGGATCTCAGACAGCAAGCTGTCAAACAGGCTAATGGGGATGTCAGTGACTCTCACAGAGTTTACTGGGAGGACAACCTCTTGTACACTGAGCATAGGGATCCTAAACCTGGAGCTGCCAGGAGATTAGTGATTCCTCAGGAGTACAGAAAGTTCCTCCTAACACTGGCACATGACATTCCCTTAGCTGGGCACCTGGGTCAAATGAAAACTTGGGACAGATTGGTACCATTGTTTCATTGGCCTAGGATGTCTGACGACACAAAGGAATTTTGTAAGTCCTGTGAAACCTGTCAAGCCAGTGGCAAGACAGGTGGCACTCCAAAGGCACCCCTTATCCCACTGCCTGTGGTTGGGCTTCCCTTTGAAAGGGTAGGAGTTGACATAGTTGGCCCCCTTGACCCTCCTACTGCTTCAGGCAATAGGTTTATCTTAGTGGTAGTGGACCATGCCACAAGATATCCTGAAGCTATTCCTTTAAGGACCACTACAGCTCCTGCAGTGGCAAAGGCCCTCCTGGGAATATTTTCCAGGGTGGGCTTCCCAAAGGAAGTAGTATCAGACAGAGGAAGCAATTTCATGTCTGCATACTTAAAGGCCATGTGGAAGGAGTGTGGTGTAACTTACAAGTTCACAACACCCTATCATCCACAAACAAATGGACTGGTGGAGAGATTTAATAAAACTCTCAAAGGCATGATTATGGGTCTCCCTGAAAAACTCCGCAGGAGATGGGATATCCTTCTACCATGCCTCCTTTTTGCCTACAGGGAGGTACCCCAGAAAGGAGTGGGCTTCAGCCCCTTTGAGCTTCTTTTTGGACACCCTGTTAGGGGTCCACTCACACTTGTAAAGGAGGGTTGGGAACAACCTTTAAAAGCTCCTAAACAGGATATTGTGGACTATGTACTTGGCCTCAGATCAAGGATGGCTGAGTACATGAAAAAGGCCAGTAAAAACCTTCAGGCCAGCCAAGAGCTCCAGAAGCAATGGCATGATCAGAAGGCTGTTTTGGTTCAGTACCAACCAGGGCAGAAAGTGTGGGTCTTGGAGCCTGTGGACCCAAGAGCACTCCAAGACAAATGGAGTGGACCCCACCTTATTGTTGAAAAGAAGGGAGAAATCACCTACTTAGTTGACTTAGGCACTGCCAGGAGTCCCCTTAGGGTGCTCCATGTCAACCGCCTGAAACCCTACTATGACAGGGCTGATCTCACCCTGCTCATGGCAACAGATGAGGGACAGGAAGAAGACAGTGATCCTCTACCTGATCTCTTCTCTTCCACAGAACAAGATGCTCTTATGGAAGGTGTAGTTTTGGCTGATTGTCTTACTGCTGAGCAGAAAGATAATTGCATAAATCTCCTAGGACAATTTTCAGAACTCTTCTCTATTGTGCCAGGCACCACTTCTTGGTGTGAGCACACTATAGATACTGGAGACAGTTTACCTGTCAAAAGTAAGATCTATAGGCAGTCTGACCATGTCAGGGACTGCATAAAGCAAGAAGTTCAGAAAATGTTGGAACTAGGAGTGGTTGAGCACTCTGACAGTCCATGGGCTTCTCCTGTGGTACTGGCACCAAAACCCAATTCTAAAGATGGAAAGAAGGAAATGAGGTTTTGTGTAGACTATAGAGGTCTCAACTTGGTAACCAAAACTGATGCTCACCCTATACCCAGGGCAGATGAGCTTATAGATACACTGGCATCTGCCAAGTATCTAAGCACTTTTGATTTGACTGCAGGGTATTGGCAGATCAAATTGTCAGAAGATGCTAAACCTAAGACTGCATTTTCTACCATTGGAGGACATTACCAGTTTACTGTAATGCCTTTTGGTTTGAAAAATGCACCTGCCACTTTTCAGAGGTTGGTGAACACAGTCCTGCAAGGGCTGGAAGCTTTCAGTGCAGCATATTTGGATGATATAGCTGTCTTTAGCTCCAGCTGGGATGATCACCTGGTCCACCTGTGGAAAGTTTTGGAGGCTCTGCAAAAGGCAGGTCTCACTATCAAGGCTTCAAAGTGCCAGATAGGGCAGGGTAAGGTGGTTTATCTGGGACACCTTGATGGTGGGGAACAGATTGCACCACTTCAGGGGAAAATCCAAACTATTATTGATTGGGTTCCCTCTACCACTCAGACTCAGGTGAGAGCCTTCCTAGGCCTCACTGGGTATTACAGGAGGTTCATTAAGAACTATGGCTCCATTGCAGCCCCTCTTAATGACCTCACATCCAAGAAAATGCCTAAAAAGGTATTATGGACAGCAAGCTGTCAGAAAGCTTTTGAGGAGCTGAAGCAGGCCATGTGCTCTGCACCTGTCCTGAAAAGCCCTTGTTACTCTAAAAAATTATATGTCCAAACTGATGCATCTGAATTAGGAGTAGGGGCAGTCCTATCACAACTTAATTCTGAGGGCCAGGATCAACCTGTTGCTTTTATTAGTAGGAGGTTGACCCCTAGAGAAAAGCGTTGGTCTGCCATTGAGAGGGAGGCCTTTGCTGTGGTCTGGGCTCTGAAGAAGTTGAGGCCATACCTGTTTGGCACTCACTTCATTGTTCAGACAGACCACAAACCTCTACTTTGGCTAAAACAAATGAAAGGTGAAAATCCTAAATTGTTGAGGTGGTCCATATCCCTACAGGGAATGGACTATACAGTGGAACATAGACCTGGGAGTAGCCACTCCAATGCAGATGGACTCTCCAGATATTTCCACTTAGACAATGAAGACTCATCAGGTAATGGCTAGTCTTATTGTCCTTCGTTTGGGGGGGGGTTGTGTAGGAAAGTACCATCTTGCCTGGCATGTTACCCCCATTTTTCACTGTATATATGTTGTTTTAGTTGTATGTGTCACTGGGACCCTGGTAACCCAGGGCCCCAGTGCTCATAAGTGTGCCTGAATGTGTTACCTGTGTAGTGACTAACTGTCTCACTGAGGCTCTGCTAATCAGAACCTCAGTGGTTATGCTCTCTCATTTCTTTCCAAATTGTCACTGACAGGCTAGTGACCATTCTTACCAATTTACATTGGCTTACTGGAACACCCTTATAATTCCCTAGTATATGGTACTGAGGTACCCAGGGTATTGGGGTTCCAGGAGATCCCTATGGGCTGCAGCATTTCTTTTGCCACCCATAGGGAGCTCTGACAATTCTTACACAGGCCTGCCACTGCAGCCTGAGTGAAATAACGTCCACGTTATTTCACAGCCATTTTACACTGCACTTAAGTAACTTATAAGTCACCTATATATCTAACCTTTACCTGGTAAAGGTTAGGTGCAAAGTTACTTAGTGTGAGGGCACCCTGGCACTAGACAAGGTGCCACCACATTGTTCAGAGCCAATTCACTGAACTTTGTGAGTGCGGGGACACCATTACACGCGTGCACTACATATAGGTCACTACCTATATGTAGCTTCACCATGGTAACTCCGAATATGGCCATGTAACATGTCTATGATCATGGAATTGCCCCCTCTATGCCATCCTGGCATTGTTGGTACAATTCCATGATCCCAGTGGTCTGTAGCACAGACCCTGGTACTGCCAGACTGCCCTTCCTGGGGTTTCACTGCAGCTGCTGCTGCTGCCAACCCCTCAGACAGGCAGCTGCCCTCCTGGGGTCCAGCCAGGCCTGGCCCAGGATGGCAGAACAAAGAACTTCCTCTGAGAGAGGGTGTGACACCCTCTCCCTTTGGAAAATGGTGTGAAGGCAGGGGAGGAGTAGCCTCCCCCAGCCTCTGGAAATGCTTTGTTGGGCACAGATGTGCCCAATTCTGCATAAGCCAGTCTACACCGGTTCAGGGACCCCTTAGCCCCTGCTCTGGCGCGAAACTGGACAAAGGAAAGGGGAGTGACCACTCCCCTGACCTGCACCTCCCCTGGGAGGTGTCCAGAGCTCCTCCAGTGTGCTCCAGACCTCTGCCATCTTGGAAACAGAGGTGCTGCTGGCACACTGGACTGCTCTGAGTGGCCAGTGCCACCAGGTGACGTCAGAGACTCCTGCTGATAGGCTCCTTCAGGTGTTAGTAGCCTATCCTCTCTCCTAGATAGCCAAACCCTCTTTTCTGGCTATTTAGGGTCTCTGTCTCTGGGGAAACTTTAGATAACGAATGCATGAGCTCAGCCGAGTTCCTCTGCATCTCTCTCTTCACCTTCTGATAAGGAATCGACCGCTGACCGCGCTGGAAGCCTGCAAACCTGCAACATAGTAGCAAAGACGACTACTGCAACTCTGTAACGCTGATCCTGCCGCCTTCTCGACTGTTTTCCTGCTTGTGCATGCTGTGGGGGTAGTCTGCCTCCTCTCTGCACCAGAAGCTCCGAAGAAATCTCCCGTGGGTCGACGGAATCTTCCCCCTGCAACCGCAGGCACCAAAAAGCTGCATTACCGGTCCCTTGGGTCTCCTCTCAGCACGACGAGCGAGGTCCCTCGAATCCAGCGACACCGTCCAAGTGACCCCCACAGTCCAGTGACTCTTCAGCCCAAGTTTGGTGGAGGTAAGTCCTTGCCTCACCTCGCTGGGCTGCATTGCTGGGAACCGCGACTTTGCAAGCTACTCCGGCCCCTGTGCCCTTCCGGCGGAAATCCTTCGTGCACAGCCAAGCCTGGGTCCACGGCACTCTAACCTGCATTGCACGACTTTCTAAGTTGGTCTCCGGCGACGTGGGACTCCTTTGTGCAACTTCGGCGAGCACCGTTTCACGCATCCTCGTAGTGCCTGTTTCTGGCACTTCTCCGGGTGCTACCTGCTTCAGTGAGGGCTCTTTGTCTTGCTCGACGTCCCCTCTCTCTGCAGGTCCAATTTGCGACCTCCTGGTCCCTCCTGGGCCCCAGCAGCGTCCAAAAGCGCCAAACGCACGATTTGCGTGTAGCAAGGCTTGTTGGCGTCCATCCGGCGGGAAAACACATCTGCACGACTCTCCAAGGCGTGGGGGATCCATCCTCCAAAGGGGAAGTCTCTAGCCCTTGTCGTTCCTGCAGTATTCACAGTTCCTCAGCCTAATAAGAGCTTCTTTGCACCAACCGCTGGCATTTCTTGGGCATCTGCCCATCTCCGAGTTGCTTGTGACTTTTGGACTTGGTCCCCTTGTTCCACAGGTACCCTCAGTCAGGAATCCATCGTTGTTGCATTGCTGATTTGTGTTTTCCTTGCATTTTCCCTCTAACACGACTATTTTGTCCTTAGGGGAACTTTGGTGCACTTTGCACTCACTTTTCAGGGTCTTGGGGAGGGTTATTTTGCTAACTCTCACTATTTTCTAATAGTCCCAGCGACCCTCTACAAGGTCACATAGGTTTGGGGTCCATTCGTGGTTCGCATTCCACTTTTGGAGTATATGGTTTGTGTTGCCCCTATCCCTATGTTTCCCCATTGCATCCTATTGTAACAATACATTGTTTGCACTGTTTTCTAAGACTATACTGCATATTTTTGCTATTGTGTATATATATCTTGTGTATATTTCCTATCCTCTCACTGAGGGTACACTCTGAGATACTTTGGCATATTGTCATAAAAATAAAGTACCTTTATTTTTAGTATAACTGTGTATTGTGTTTTCTTATGATATTGTGCATATGACACTAAGTGGTACTGTAGTAGCTTCACACGTCTCCTAGTTCAGCCTGAGCTGCTCTGCTAAGCTACCATTATCTATCAGCCTAAGCTGCTAGACACCCTATACACTAATAAGGGATAACTGGGCCTGGTGCAAGGTGCAAGTACCCCTTGGTACTCACTACAAGCCAGTCCAGCCTCCTACATTGGTTGTGCAGTGGTGGGATAAGTGCTTGAGACTACTTACCACTCTTGTCATTGTACTTTTCATAAGAGAAAAATATACAAAACAAGGTCAGTGTATATACACATAGCCAAAAAGTTTTGCATTTCCTCTTGTCACTCTTTTCTAAGTGCTGAAAAGTACTTCAAAACTTTCAAAAAGTTCTTAAAAGTTTAAAAAAGTTTTTCTGTCTTTCCAAAAAAGTTCTGAAAACTTTTTTCTCTTTTTCTATCACTTTAACTCTCTCTAAAAAATGTCTGGCACAGGAAAAAATGTTGAACTGTCCAAACTTGCATATGATCACCTTAGCTGGAAAGGAGCAAGGAGTCTCTGCATAGAGAGAGGTTTGAGTGTAGGGAAGAATCCTTCCTTAGAACTGTTAATTAATATGCTTAGAGTACAGGATAAGGCCATAAGTGCCCAATCTGTAGAAAAAGTAGCTAATGGTTCTCAATCTGATCCAGGGACTCCCCCAGGAAAAGGTTCAGGAAAGAAACTTCTCAGCCTGCCCATTACTAGACAGTCTAGCATAGTTGGTACAGAGGTTGAATCACACCATACTGATGGTGTGCTCTCACATTATGCTGGTAGCCAAGCTGTTAGGGTGCCCTCTGTAAGGGACAGGTCTCCTTCTGTTCATTCCCATCATACCTCTGTATCTAGAAATGTCCCTCCCACCCACCCTGATGACAGATTGTTAGAAAGGGAGCTCAATAGATTGAGAGTGGAACAAACCAGACTGAAGCTCAAGAAGCAACAGCTGGATTTGGATAGACAGTCTTTAGAAATAGAGAGGGAAAGACAGAAGTTGGGGTTAGATACCCATGGTGGCAGCAGCAGTATTCCCCATAGTCATCCTGCAAAAGAGCATGATTCAAGGAATCTGCACAAGATAGTTCCCCCTTATAAGGAGGGGGATGACATTAACAAGTGGTTTGCTGCACTTGAGAGGGCCTGTGCTGTACAGGATGTCCCTCAAAAGCAGTGGGCTGCTATCCTATGGCTATCATTTAGTGGAAAAGGTAGGGATAGGCTCCTTACTGTAAAAGAAAATGATGCTAATAATTTCCAAGTTCTTAAGAATGCACTCCTGGATGGTTATGGCTTAACCACTGAACAGTACAGGATAAAGTTCAGAGAGACCAAAAAGGAGTCTTCACAAGACTGGGTTGATTTCATTGACCATTCAGTGAAGGCCTTGGAGGGGTGGTTACATGGCAGTAAAGTTACTGATTATGAAAGCCTGTATAACACAATCCTGAGAGAGCATATACTTAATAATTGTGTGTCTGATTTGTTGCACCAGTACCTGGTAGACTCTGATCTGACCTCTCCCCAAGAATTGGGAAAGAAGGCAGACAAATGGGTCAGAACAAGGGTGAACAGAAAAGTTCATACAGGGGGTGACAAAGATGGCAATAAGAAGAAAGATGGTGAAAAATCTCAAGATAAGCATGGGGATAAGGGTAAAACCAAAGATCCCACTTCAAATCTTAAACACTCTTCAGAGGGTGGGGATAAAACAAATTCTTCCTCTTCTTCCCAACCTGCACACATTAAAAAGCCTTGGTGCTTTGTGTGTAAAAATAGAGGCCATAGGCCAGGGGATAAGTCCTGTCCAGGTAAACCCCCTGAGCCTACCACCACTAATACATCAAGCTCTAGTGCCCCTAGCAGTAGTGGTACTAGTGGTGGGACTGCTGGCAACAGTCAAGCAAAGGGTGTAGTTGGGTTCACTTATGGGTCCATAGTGGAAACTGATGTAATCAGTCCCAAGACAGTTTCTGTCACACCTAGTGGCATTGGCCTTGCCACACTGGCTGCTTGTCCCCTTACAATGGATAAGTACAGGCAGTCAGTTTCAATAAATGGTGTTGAGGCCTTGGCCTACAGGGACACAGGTGCCAGTTTCACTTTGGTGACTGAAAACCTAGTGCCTCCTGAACAACACATCATTGGACAACAGTATAAGATTATTGATGTCCATAACTCCACTAAGTTTCTTCCCTTAGCTATAATTCAGTTTAGTTGGGGTGGAGTTACTGGCCCTAAGCAGGTGGTGGTATCACCTAGCTTACCTGTAGACTGTCTCTTAGGTAATGACCTAGAGGCCTCAGGTTGGGCTGATGTAGAGTTTTATGCCCATGCAACCATGCTGGGCATCCCTGAGGAATTGTTCCCTCTCATTTCAAGTGAAATGAAAAAGCAAAGGAGAGAAGGCCTGAAAACTCAGGATCCCTCTCCATCAACAGGTAAAAAGGGTATCACAGTATCCCCTAACCACCCTACCATTCAGGATACTATTCCTGTGGTGGGAGAAACCTCTCCTAGGGTGGCACCTGTTCCAAGGGAATCATCAGCTGGCAAAGCTGGACTCCCTGAGGTAGAAGTACCTCTCTGTGGGATAACTAACATTGGTGAGAAAAAGAGCACCATTTTAGTTAACATGGAGCATCCTTCCAACCCTCCCAGAGAAACTTTAGTGCAGAAACTCTGCACTGCCTCACAACACTTAGGACAGCATCCCTGCCCTAGTGTGGAGCTGATAGGACAGCATCCCTGCCCTGCTCCAACTCAAGAGAAACAGCATCCCTGTTCTCTCTTCCAGCCAGATGGACAAAGTTTTTGCCCAGCTATGGCTTTTCTGAGACAGCATCCCTGTCTGGCATTTCCATCACTACAAATAGGTTCAGTGGACAATTCCCACTGCTCTAAACTAAAACTTACTGATAGAAACTCTGAAAATACATCTTCACATTGTTGCTTAGCTAAAAAACTTCAAACAGGGTGGTTTACATCCCCACAGGGAAGTAACCATATAGTGGATGATAAAGGGAGTAACCAGTATATTGCAGAGCTACTCTCTACTTATCACCACTTAGACAATAAAGACTCAACTGGCCAAGGTTAGCCTTATTGTCCTTCGTTTGGGGGGGGGGTTGTGTGAGAAGGTAGCCTCTTTCTAGCCTTGTTATCCCCACTTTTGGCCTGTTTGTGAGTGTATTTCAGGGTGTTTGTCACTGTTTTCACTGTCTCACTGGGATCCTGATAGCCAGGCCTCAGTGCTCATAGTGAAAACACTATGTTTTCAGTATGGTTGTTATGTGTCACTGGGATCCTGCTGGTCAGGACCCCAGTGCTCATAGGTTTGTGGCCTATATGTATGTGTCACTGGGACCCTGTCACAGAGGGCCCCAGTGCTCATAGGTGTGCATGTATATGTTCCCTGTGTGGTGCCTAACTGTCTCACTGAGGCTCTGCTAACCAGAACCTCAGTGGTTATGCTCTCTCATTACTTTCAAATTGTCACTAACAGGCTAGTGACCATTTTTACCAATTTACATTGGCTTACTGGAACACCCTTATAATTCCCTAGTATATGGTACTGAGGTACCCAGGGTATTGGGGTTCCAGGAGATCCCTATGGGCTGCAGCATTTCTTTTGCCACCCATAGGGAGCTCTGACAATTCTTACACAGGCCTGCCACTGCAGCCTGAGTGAAATAACGTCCACATTATTTCACAGCCATTTTTCACTGCACTTAAGTAACTTATAAGTCACCTATATGTCTAACCTTTACCTGGTAAAGGTTAGGTGCAAAGCTACTTAGTGTGAGGGCACCCTGGCACTAGCCAAGGTGCCCCCACATTGTTCAGAGCCAATTCCCTGAAATTTGTGAGTGCGGGGACACCATTACACGCGTGCACTACATATAGGTCACTACCTATATGTAGCTTCACCATGGTAACTCCGAATATGGCCATGTAACATGTCTATGATCATGGAATTGCCCCCTCTAAGCCATCCTGGCATTGTTGGTACAATTCCATGATCCCAGTGGTCTGTAGCACAGACCCTGGTACTGCCAAACTGCCCTTCCTGGGGTTTCACTGCAGCTGCTGCTGCTGCCAACCCCTCAGACAGGCATCTGCCCTCCTGGGGTCCAGCCAGGCCTGGCCCAGGATGGCAGAACAAAGAACTTCCTCTGAGAGAGGGTGTAACACCCTCTCCCTTTGGAAAATGGTGTGAAGGCAGGGGAGGAGTAGCCTCCCCCAGCCTCTGGAAATGCTTTGTTGGGCACAGATGTGCCCAATTCTGCATAAGCCAGTCTACACCGGTTCAGGGACCCCTTAGCCCCTGCTCTGGCTCGAAACTGGACAAAGGAAAGGGGAGTGACCACTCCCCTGACCTGCACCTCCCCTGGGAAGTGTCCAGAGCTCCTCCAGTGTGCTCCAGACCTCTGCCATCTTGGAAACAGAGGTGCTGCTGTCACACTGGACTGCTCTGAGTGGCCAGTGCCACCAGGTGACGTCAGAGACTCCTGCTGATAGGCTCCTTCAGGTGTTAGTAGCCTATCCTCTCTCCTAGGTAGCCAAACCCTCTTTTCTGGCTATTTAGGGTCTCTGTCTCTGGGGAAACTTTGGATAACGAATGCAAGAGCTCATCCGAGTTCCTCTGCATCTCTCTCTTCACCTTCTGCCAAGGAATCGACGGCTGACCGCGCTGGAAGCCTGCAAACCTGCAACATAGTAGCAAAGACGACTACTGCAACTCTGTAACGCTGATCCTGCCGCCTTCTCGACTGTTTTCCTGCTTGTGCATGCTGTGGGGGTAGTCTGCCTCCTCTCTGCACCAGAAGCTCCGAAGAAATCTCCCGTGGGTCGACGGAATCTTCCCCCTGCAACCGCAGGCACCAAAAAGCTGCATTACCGGTCCCTTGGGTCTCCTCTCAGCACGACAAGCGAGGTCCCTTGAATCCAGAGATTCTGTTCTAGTGACTCCCACAGTCCAGTGACTCTTCAGTCCAAGTTTGGTGGAGGTAAGTCCTTGCCTCACCTCGCTGGGCTGCATTGCTGGGAACCGCAACTTTTGCAGCTACTCCGGCCCCTGTGCACTTCCGGCAGAAATCCTTTGTGCACAGCCAAGCCTGTGTCCACGGCACTCTAACCTGCATTGCACGACTTTCTAAGTTGGTCTCCGGCAACGTGGGACTCCTTTGTGCAACTTCGGTGAGCACCGTTTCACGCATCCTTGTAGTGCCTGTTTCTGGCACTTCTCCAGGTGCTACCTGCTTCAGATAGGGCTCCTTGTTGTGCACGACGTCCCCTCTCTCTGCTGGTCCAATTTGCGACCTCCTGGTCCCTCCTGGGCCCCAGCAGCGTCCAAAAGCGCCAAACGCACGATTTGCGTGTAGCAAGGCTTGTTGGCGTCCGTCCGGCGGGAAAACACATCTGCACGACTCTCCAAGGCGTGGGGGATCCATCCTCCAAAGGGGAAGTCTCTAGCCCTTGTCGTTCCTGCAGTATTCACAGTTCCTCAGCCTAATAAGAGCTTCTTTGCACCAACCGCTGGCATTTCTTGGGCATCTGCCCATCTCCGAGTTGCTTGTGACTTTTGGACTTGGTCCCCTTGTTCCACAGGTACCCTCAGTCAGGAATCCATCGTTGTTGCATTGCTGATTTGTGTTTTCCTTGCATTTTCCCTCTAACACGACTATTTTGTCCTTAGGGGAACTTTGGTGCACTTTGCACTCACTTTTCAGGGTCTTGGGGAGGGTTATTTTGCTAACTCTCACTATTTTCTAATAGTCCCAGCGACCCTCTACAAGGTCACATAGGTTTGGGGTCCATTCGTGGTTCGCATTCCACTTTTGGAGTATATGGTTTGTTTTGCCCCTATCCCTATGTTTCCCCATTGCATCCTATTGTAACTATACATTGTTTGCACTGTTTTCTAAGACTATACTGCATATTTTTGCTATTGTGTATATATATCTTGTGTATATTTCCTATCCTCTCACTGAGGGTACACTCTGAGATACTTTGGCATATTGTCATAAAAATAAAGTACCTTTATTTTTAGTATAACTGTGTATTGTGTTTTCTTATGATATTGTGCATATGACACTAAGTGGTACTGTAGTAGCTTCACACGTCTCCTAGTTCAGCCTGAGCTGCTCTGCTAAGCTACCATTATCTATCAGCCTAAGCTGCTAGACACCCTATACACTAATAAGGGATAACTGGGCCTGGTGCAAGGTGCAAGTACCCCTTGGTACTCACTACAAGCCAGTCCAGCCTCCTACACAGTATGCCAATGTAAATTTGTGAAATTGGTCACTAGCCTGTTAGTGACAATTTGGAAAGAAATGAGAGAGCATAACCACTGAGGTTCTGGATAGCAGAGCCTCAGTGAGACAGTTAGTCATAACACAGGTAACACATACAGGGCACACTTATGAGCACTGGGGCCCTGGCTGGCAGGGTCCCAGTGACACATACAACTAAAACAACATATATACAGTGAAATATGGGGGTAACATGCCAGGCAAGATGGTACTTTCCTACAATCCCCCTCTCAAGGGCTATTTAGGGTCTCTCCTCAGATTCGGTTTGCAAGATTCCTCTAGGACTCCTCTGCATCCTCTGCTTCAGCTTCTGACCATCGGATCAACAGCAGACTGCTCCAGGAACTACTGTAACTGCAACAAAGTATCCAGGATGACTCCTGTGACCTGCAACTTCAGCTCCAGCCAGCATTTGCAACAGTTTCCAAGGTGTGCACGCTCTGAGGACTGCCTGTCTTCACCCTGAACCAGAAGAACCAAAGGAATCTTCTGTGGAGTGACGGAGTGACTTCCCTGCTTCAGCAGGCACCTCTCTGCTATGACAACTGGCACTTTGATACTCCTCTCCTGTTGATGAGTGTGATCCCTGGAAATCAGGTGATGGATCAAAGTGACCCAGACTGTCCAAAGGTCTAGCTGTCCAAATTTGGTGGGGGTAAGAGCTTGCCTCCCCGTGCTGCGACAGTACCCCTGCGCACCAAGTCTGCTGGAGCTCCTTGTGCTTCTGTGCACTTCTTCCAATAGTTCTTTATGAACAGCGTATCCCAAGTCCCCAGCACTCCATTCTGCGACGCACAGCTCTTTGAGTTGTTCTCTGGCTGCGTGGGATCCTCCAGTGTAGTGCTGCGAGAAACGCACTTTGCATCTTCTTTGTCCCTGTGTTCTGGGACTCCCGTGGGTAATGTCTGGTCTTCAGAGAGCTCTCTGAGGTGCAGAGAGCCCCCTCTGTCTCCTCAGTCTGAGTTGTGACCCCCAGGTCCCTCCTGGGTACGGACAGCTCTTATTTGATGCAAAACGCATTCTTGCGTGAACCAATGCTTGTTTGCAGAATCCAGTGACGCAAATAGCCTGCATCCAACAACTCGACGTGGGACATCTCTTGCACCAAGCAGGAATCCACAGCTATCTTTTTTGGTGCCTTTCTGAACTTTTCTTCCAAACGGAGAATCCACTTTTTCACCTTCTTCCAAGTGGTCAGGGGCTCCTGTTCTTCCTGGACTCTTCATCGACTTCTGGACTTGGTCTCCTCTCTCCACAGGTCTTCAGGTCCAGGAATCCATCATTGGTTGCTTGCAGACTTGCTTGGTTCTTGCATAATTCTTCATCACAACTTATAGTGTGTTCTGAGGAAACTTGCTGTACTTTACTCCTACTTTCCTGGGCTCTGGGTTGGGGTGCTTTACTTACCTTTGGTGTTTTCTTACACTCCAGTGTACACTCTACACACTACACTTCTCTAGGTGGGAATCCGACCTTCGAATTTCACTATTTTAGTATATGGTTTGTGTCGCCCCAAGGCTTATTGCAATCTATTGCTTTTTTCACTGTTTGCACTATTCTATTTACTTGCCTGAATTTGGTTACTAGTGTATATATTGTGTATAATACTTTCCTCCAGAAGGTGTATTTCGCCTAAGATATTTTTGGCCTTGTATCGCTAAAATAAAGTGACTTTATTTTTGGTAACACTGAGTATTGTCTTTTATTGTGTATAAGTAGTGTGTGACTATAGTGGTATTGCAAAAGCTGTACATGACTCCTAGTTCAGCCTTGGGTGCTCTGCTACAGCTACCCCTAGACAGCCTAAGCTGCTAAACACTGCCTACATTTCACAAAAAAATGATAACTAGACCTGGTATGAGGTGTAAGTACCTTACGTACCCATTGCAAACCAGGCCTCCCTCCTACGCCAATCAGGAGTATACCAATCTTACAATATGGAAAGGAGAAACACCAGCACTTTGCCATTGGTTAGCAGGGGTAATGTGCACAGAATTCTATCTGCTGCAAAAGCAAGGTTTAGCAAAAAGACAAAACAATCTGTGTGGAGGGGGACGAAGAAAGGGCCCAATTCCAACACAATGCTATTAGTCTTTAGACCTAACACTGTGTCAATGTTGGTGTTTAGCATTGGTAACTGAAGAAAAAATATATACATTTTATACATTGTTGATAGGTAATAATAACTGGCAAGCATTTTTCAAAACAAATAATTGTAATCTAATGCAGATTCTTGTAGAAAGTTTATTATGCTATGTTTTAATTTTGGAAAATGTACATGAATAAAAGACAGTTTATACTCCATTCTTCAGCATACATTCTTAGCTTCCTAAGTAGCAGTCTTTATTGTTGATTAGCTACTATTATAAATGTTTCACACTCATTATTTGTACTGATTTACTGGGGCAAAAACAATTCAGCCATCTTCAATGAAAATTAGTTTTTTCTGGATAGGTCCTTTCTTGAAGCTTTCGATGCATAAGTAGAGCAACACCACCAACTAAGATGCAGAGCAGAGCCAGAAATCCAACCGTAATTCCCAGTCCGACAGCTGTGCTGACAACCTCTTGAGAACTGACTGCAGCTATCGCTAGACAGGTAAAGAAAGAAACCATTTTAGAAAGGTAATTTATGATTGAATGTCTGATTTTAAAACAAATTCGTTTGTAACACCCATCTACGTTAAAACGTGCCTAATCGTTTTTACTGTATGTTTGCCATGTAGGCAGGAGCCATATATAATTTGTCCCACGCTGCACAATCCACTTAAGTATTTTTATAAGAAACTAAAACAACCATGCCTCTAATAAACTTGGTTTGATGTAAAAATGATCTAAGTGTCTGCAGGGCCGGCTTTATGGCTGTGCAACTGGTGCGGTCTGTAGGAGGCTGGCCTGGCTTATAGTGGGTACATGATGGTACTTTCACCTTGTGCCAGGTCCAATTATCCCTTATTAGTAGATAAGTAGTGTTCTAGCAGCTTAGGCTGCTAGAGGTAGCTATAGCAGAGGAGCTTAGGCTGAGATAGGAGACATGCAAAGCTCCTTATATACCACTTATATCATATAGCACAATATCATAAGAATCACAATACTCAGAGTTACTAAAAATGAAGGTACTATATTTTAGTGACAATGTGCCAAAAATATCTCAGAGGATATACTCCCTTAGGAGGAAAGTAAAAAACACAAAATACACACACAAACCAAAAACAGTTAAGTAAACAGTTAGAAGAGTAGTGCAAACACAGTAGAATACAATAGGATGCAATAGGCCTAGGGGCAACACAAACCATATACTAGGAAAGTGGAATGCGAACCACATAGGGACCCCAGGCCTAGTGTAGTTTGTAGAGGGTAACTGGGAGTGTAAGAAAACACTAAGGGTGTCCAAGATACCTGTGAGAAAGTAGCCTCTTTCTAGTCTTGTTACCCCCACTTTTGGCCTGTTTGTGAGTATATGTCAGGGTGGTTTCACTGTTTCACTGGGATCCTGCTAGCCAGGTCCCACTGCTCATACTGAAGACCCTATGTTGTAAGTGTGGTTGTTATGTGTCACTGGGATCCTGCTAGCCAGGACCCAAGTGCTCAGATGTTTGTGGCCTATATGTATGTGTTCCCTGTGTGATGCCTAACTGTCTCACTGAGGATCTGCTAACCAGAACCTCAGTGGTTATGCTCTCTCTGCTTTCCAAATTTGTCACTAACAGGCTAGTGACTAAATTTGCCAATTCACATTGGCATACTGGAACACCCTTATAATTCCCTAGTATATGGTACTGAGGTACCCAGGGTATTGGGGTTCCTGGAGATCCCTGTGGGCTGCAGCATTTCTTTTGCCACCTATAGGGAGATCTGACAATTCTTACACAGGCCTGCCAGTGAAGCCTGAGTGAAATAATGCCCACATTATTTCACAGCCATTTTATACTGCACATAAGTAACTTTTAAGTCACCTATATGTCTAACCTTCCCCTGGTGAAGGTTGGGTGCAAAGTTACTTAGTGTGTGGGTACCCTGGCACTAGCCAAGGTGCCCGCACATCGTTCAGGGCTAATTCCCCATTTCACGCGTGCACTATACATAGGTCACAACATATGTTTAGCGTCACAATGGTAACTCCGAAAATGGCCATGTAACATGTCTAAGAACATGGAATTGTCACCCCAATGCCATTCTGGCATTGGGGAGACAATTCCATGATCCCCCGGTTCTTTAGCACAGAACCCGAGTACTGCCAAACTGCCTTTCGCGGGGTTTCACTGCAGCTGCTGCTGCTGTCAACCCCTCAGACAGGTTTCTGCCCTCCTGGGGTCCAGCCAGGCCTGGTCCAGGAAGGCAGAACAAAGGACTTCCTCAGAGAGAGGGTGTTACACCCTCTCCCTTTGGAAATAGGTGTCAGGGCTGGGGCGAAGTAGCCTCCCCCAGCCTCTGGAAATGCTTTGATGGGCACAGATGCTGCCCATCTCTGCATAAGCCAGTCTACACCGGTTTAGGGATCCCCCAGCCCTGCTCTGGCGCAAAACTGGACAAAGGGAAGAGGAGTGAGCACTCCCCTGACCTGAACCTCCCCTGGGAGGTGCCCGGAGCTCCTCCAGTGTGCCCCAGACCTCTGCCATCTTGGAAACAGAGGTGTTGCTAGCACACTGGACTGCTCTGAGTGGCCAGTGCCATCAGGTGACGTCAGAGACTCCTTCTGATAGGCTCTTACCTTTCTTACTAGCCTATCCTCCTTCCTAGGTAGCCAAATCTCCTTTTCTGGCTATTTAGGGTTTCTGCTTTGGGGAATTCTTCAGATACCGAATGCAAGAGCTCACCAGAGTTCCTCTGCATCTCCCTCTTTCCCTTCTGCCAAAGGATCGACGCTGACTGCTCAGGACGCCTGCAAAACCGCAGCAAAGTAGCAAAGACGACTACTGCAACCTTGTATCGCTTCATCCTGACGGCTTTCTCGACTGTTTCCTGGTGGTGCATGCTCTGGGGTTAGCCTGCCTCCTTCTTGCAAAAGGAGCTCTGAAGAAATCTCCCGTGGGTTGACGGAATCTTCCCCCTGCAACCGCAGGCAACAAAAGACTGCATCACCAATCCTCTGGGTCCCCTCTCAGCACAACGAGCGTGGTCCCTGGAACTCAGCAACTCTGTCCAAGTGACTCCCACAGTCCAGTGTCTCTTCAGTCCAAGTTTGGTGGAGGTAAGTCCTTGCCTCCCCACGCCAGACTGCATTGCTGTGTACCGCATGATTTGCAGCTACTCCGGCTCCTGTGCACTCTTCTAGGATTTCCTTTGTGCACAGCCAAGCCAGGGTCCCCGACACTCTAACCTGCAGTGCACAACCCACTAAGTTGTCCTCCGGTGTCGTGGGACTCCCTTTTCTGACTTTGGGTGGACTCCGGTTCACTCCTCTTCTAAGTGCCTGATCCGGTACTTCTGCGGGTGCTGCCTGCTTCTGTGAATGCTCCCTGACTTGCTGGGCGCAAACTCTGTCTCCTCATCCAAGAGGCAACATCCTGGTCCCTCCTGGGCCACAGCAGCATCCAAAAACACTAACCGCGACCCTTGCAGCTAGCAAGGCTTGTTTGCGGTCTTTCTGCGTGGGAATACATCTGCAAGCTTCTTCACGACGTGTGACATCCATCATCCTAAGGGGAAGTTCCTAGTCCTCTTCGTTCTTGCAAAACACCAAGCTTCTTCCATCCGGTGGCAGCTTCCTTGGACCCTCAGCTGGCATTTCCTGGGCATCTGCCCACTCTCGACACTGTCGCGACTCTTGGACTTGGTCCCCTTGTTTTACAGGTACTCAGGTCCAGAAATCCACTGTTGTTGCATTGCTGGTGTTGGGTTTCCTTGCAGAATCCCCCTATCACGACTTCTGTGTTCTCTGGGGGTTGTAGGTGCACTTTACACCTACCTTACAGGGTCTTGGGGTGGGCTATTTTTCTAACCCTCACTGTTTTCTTACAGTCCCGTTGACCCTCTACAAGCTCCCATAAGTTTGGGGTCCATTCGTGGTTCGCATTCCACTTTTAGAGTATATGGTTTGTGTTGTCCACATACCTATGTGCTCCTATTGCAATCTATTGTAACTTTACACTGCTTGCATTACCTCCTTTTGCTATTACTGCATCATTTTGGTATTGTGTACATATATCTTGTGTATATTTGGCATCCTCATACTGAATGTACTCACTGAGATACTTTTGGCATATTGTCATAGAAATAAAGTACCTTTATTTTTAGTATATCTGTGTATTGTGTTTTCTTATGATATTGTGCATATGACACCAGTGGTATAGTAGGAGCTTTGCATGTCTCCTAGTTCAGCCTAAGCTGCTCTACCTTCTATCAGCCTAAGCTGCTAGAAACACCTTGTCTACACTAATAAGGGATAACTGGACCTAGCACAAGGTGTAAGTACCTCTGGTACCCATTACAAGCCAGGCCAGCCTCCTACAAGGGGACCAAGACCAACAGTCGCGACAGTGTCAAGAGTGGGCAGGAGCCCAGGAAATGCCAGCTGAGGGTGCAAGGAAGCTGCCACCTGATGGAAGAAGCTTGGAGTTCTGCAAGAAAGAAGAGAGCTAGGGACTTCTCCTTTGGAGACGGATGTCCCATGCAGAGGTGTTCCCACGCAGAAAGACCGCAAACAAGCCTTGCTAGCTGCAAGGGTAGCAGTAAAGGTTTTTGGCTGCTGCTGTGACCCAGGAGGGACCAGGATGTCGCCACTTGGAGGAGGAGACAGAGGGGGCACGCAGTAACTCAGGGAGCCCTCATAGAGCAGGCAGCACACGCAAAACTACCTGAACAGGCACTTGGAAGGAAAGTGAACCGGAGTCCACGCGAAGTTACAAAAGGGAGTCCCACGATACCGGAGGACCACTCAGAAGGTTATGCACTGCAGGTTAGAGTGTCAGGGACCCAGGCTTGGCTGTGCACAAAGGAAATACTGGAAGAGCCAGAGCAGCTGCAAATCACGCTGTACTCAGCAATGCAGTCTAGCGTGGGGAGGCAAGGACTTACCTCCACCAAACTTGGACTAAAGAGTCACTTGACTGTGGGAGTCACTTGGGCAGAGTTGCTGAGTTCCAGGGACCATGCTCGTCAGACTGAGAGGGGACCCAGAGGACCAGTGATGCAGTCTTTTGGTGCCTGCGTTAGCAGGGGGAAGATTCCGATGACCCACAGGAGATTTCTTCAGAGCTCCTGGTGCAGGGAGGAGGCAGGCTACCCCCAGAGCATGCACCATCTGGAAACAGTCGAGAAAACTGGCAGAATGAGGCAATACAAGGTTGCTAGTAGTCGTCTTGCTACTTTTTTGCAGTTTTGCAGGCGTCCTGAGCAGTCAGAGGTCGATCCTTTGGCAGAAGGTGAAGAGAGAGATGCAGAGGAACTCTGGTGAGCTCTTGCATTCGTTATCTGAAGAATTCCCCAAAGCAGAGACCCTAAATAGCCAGAAAAGGAGGTTTGGCTACAAAGGAAGGAGGATTGGCTACCAAGAGAGGTAAGAGCCTATCAGAAGGAGCCTCTGGCATCACCTGCTGGCACTGGCCACTCAGTGTAGTCCAGTGTGCCCCCAACACCTCTGTTTCCAAGATGGCAGAGGTCTGGGACACACTGGAGGAGCTCTGGGCACCTCCCCAGGGAGGTGCAGGTCAGGGGAGTGGTTACTCCCCTTTCCTTTGTCCAGTGTTGCGCCAGAGCAGGGTTGGGGGATCCCTCAACTGGTGTAGACTGGCTTATGCAGAGATGGTGTAGGAAAGTACCATCTTGCCTGGCATGTTACCCCCATTTTTCACTGTATATATGTTGTTTTAGTTGTATGTGTCACTGGGACCCTGGTAACCCAGGGCCCCAGTGCTCATAAGTGTGCCTGAATGTGTTACCTGTGTAGTGACTAACTGTCTCACTGAGGCTCTGCTAATCAGAACCTCAGTGGTTATGCTCTCTCATTTCTTTCCAAATTGTCACTAACAGGCTAGTGACCATTTTTACCAATTTACATTGGCTTACTGGAACACCCTTATAATTCCCTAGTATATGGTACTGAGGTACCCAGGGTATTGGGGTTCCAGGAGATCCCTATGGGCTGCAGCATTTCTTTTGCCACCCATAGGGAGCTCTGACAATTCTTACACAGGCCTGCCACTGCAGCCTGAGTGAAATAACGTCCACGTTATTTCACAGCCATTTTACACTGCACTTAAGTAACTTATAAGTCACCTATATGTCTAACCTTTACCTGGTAAAGGTTAGGTGCAAAGTTACTTAGTGTGAGGGCACCCTGGCACTAGCCAAGGTGCCCCCACATTGTTCAGAGCCAATTCCCTGAACTTTGTGAGTGCGGGGACACCATTACACGCGTGCACTACATATAGGTCACTACCTATATGTAGCTTCACAATGGTAACTCCGAATATGGCCATGTAACATGTCTATGATCATGGAATTGCCACCTCTATGCCATCCTGGCATAGTTGGCACAATCCCATGATCCCCGTGGTCTGTAGCACAGACCCTGGTACTGCCAAACTGCCCTTCCTGGGGTTTCACTGCAGCTGCTGCTGCTGCCAACCCCTCAGACAGGCATCTGCCCTCCTGGGGTCAAGCTTCTTCACGACGTGTGACATCCATCCTCCAAAGGGGAAGTTCCTAGTCCTCTTCGTTCTTGCAAAACACCAAGCTTCTTCCATCCGGTGGCAGCTTCCTTGCACCCTCAGCTGGCATGTCCTGGGCATCTGCCCACTCTCGACAATGTCCCGACTCTTGGACTTGGTACTCTTGTCTTACAGGTACTCAGGTCCGGAAATCCACTGTTGTTGCATTGCTGGTGTTGGTCTTCCTTGCAGAATCTCCCTATCACGAATTCTGTGCTCTCTAGGGGTTGTAGGTGCACTTTACACCTACCTTACAGGGTCTTGGGGTGGGCTATTTTTCTAACCCTCACTGTTTTCTTACAGTCTCAGCGACCCTCTACAAGCTCACATAAGTTTGGGGTCCATTCGTGGTTCGCATTCCACTTTTGGAGTATATGGTTTGTGTTGCCCCTATTCCTATGTGCTCCTATTGCAATGTATTGTAACTTTACACTGTTTGCATTACTTCCTTTTGCTATTACTGCATATTTTTGGTATTGTGTACATATATCTTGTGTATATTTGTCATCCTCATACTGAGGGTACTCACTGAGATACTTTTGGCATATTGTCATACAAATAAAGTACCTTTATTTTTAGTATTTCAGTGCATTGTGTTTTCTTATGATATTGTGTATATGACACCAGTGGTATAGTAGGAGCTTTGCATGTCTCCTAGTTCAGCCTAAGCTGCCCTGCTATAGCTACCTTCTATCAGCCTAAGCTGCTAGAAACAACTCTTCTACACTAATAAGGGATAACTGGACCTGGTACAGAGTGTAAGTACCCCTTGGTACCCACTACAAGCCAGGCCAGCCTCCTACAGTCATAAAAATAAAGTACCTTTATCTTTAGTATATCTGTGTATTGTGTTTTCTTATGATATTGTGCATATGACACCAGGGGTATAGTAGGAGCTTTGCATGTCTCCTAGTTCAGCCTAAGCTGCTCTACTAAGCTACCATTATCTATCAGCCTAAGCTGCTAGACACCCTATACACTAATAAGGGATAACTGGGCCTGGTGCAAGGTGCAAGTACCCCTTGGTACTCACTACAAGCCAGTCCAGCCTCCTACATTGGTTGTGCAGCGGTGGGATAAGTGCTTTGAGACTACTTACCACTCTTGTCATTGTACTTTTCATAAGAGAAAAATATACAAAACAAGGTCAGTGTATATACACATAGCCAAAAAGTTTTGCATTTCCTCTTTTCACTCTTTTCTAAGTGCTGAAAAGTACTTCTAAACTTTCAAAAAGTTCCAAAAAGTTTAAAAAGTTTTTTTTCTCTGTCTTTCTAAAAGCTCTGACAAACTTTTTTCTCTTTTTCTATCACTTTAACTCTCTCTAAAAATGTCTGGCACAGGCCAAAATGTTGATCCGTCCAAACTTGCATATGACCACCTTAGCTGGAAAGGAGCAAGGAGTCTCTGTGTAGAGAGAGGTTTGAGTGTAGGGAAGAATCCTTCTTTGGAATTATTGCTTAACATGCTTAGAGAACAAGATAAGGCCATAGGGGCCACATCTGTTGAAAAAGTAGCAAATGGTTCCCAATCTGATCCAGGGACGCCCCCAGGAAAAGATTCAGGAAAGAAACTTCCTAGCCTGCCCATTACTAGACAGTCTAGCATAGTTGGTAATGATGGAGAGCCTCACCATAGAAATAGTGTTGTCTCACATCATAGCAAAAGCATTTATTCTCACCATACTGGTAGTGATGTTTCTGTTAGCCAAGCTGTTAGGGTGGCTTCTGTAAGGGACAGGTCTCCTTCTGTTCATTCTTCTGTGTCTAAGAATGTCCCTCCCACCAACCCTGATGACAGAATGTTAGAGAGGGAACTCAATAAGTAGAGAGTGGAACAAACCAGACTGAAGCTTAAAAAGCAACAGCTGGATTTGGATAGACAGTCTTTTGAACTAGAGAAAGAAAGACAGAAGTTGGGTTTAGATACCCATGGTGGCAGCAGCAGTATTCCCCCTAGTCATCCTGCAAAAGAGCATGATTCCAGGAATCTGCACAAGATAGTTTCCCCTTATAAGGAGGGGGATGACATTAACAAGTGGTTTGCTGCACTTGAGAGGGCCTGTGTTGTACAGGATGTCCCTCAAAGGCAGTGGGCTGCTATCCTATGGCTATCATTTAGTGGAAAAGGTAGGGATAGGCTCCTTACTGTGAAAGAAAATGATGCTAATAATTTCCAAGTTCTTAAGAATGCACTCCTGGATGGTTATGGCTTAACCACTGAACAGTACAGGATAAAGTTCAGAGAGACCAAAAAGGAGTCTTCACAAGACTGGGTTGATTTCATTGACCATTCAGTGAAGGCCTTGGAGGGGTGGTTACATGGCAGTAAAGTTACTGATTATGACAGCCTGTATAACTTGATCCTGAGAGAGCATATTCTTAATAATTGTGTGTCTGATTTGTTGCACCAGTACTTGGTGGACTCTGATCTGACCTCTCCCCAAGAATTGGGAAAGAAGGCAGACAAATGGGTCAGAACAAGGGTGAACAGAAAAGTTCATACAGTGGGTGACAAAGATGGCAACAAAAAGAAGGATGGTAAGTCTTCTGACAAGGGTGGGGACAAATCTAAAAATTAGCCTTCATCAGGCCCACAAAAACACTCTGGTGGGGGTGGTGGGCCCAAATCCTCTTTTAATCAGAACAAGGAAAAGAAACCATGGTGCTATTTATGTAAAATAAAAGGCCATTGGACAACAGATCCCAGTTGTCCAAAGAAAGGCACCAATGCTCCTACCACTACAACCCCTACTGCTACCCCTAGTGTCCCTACTAATAGCAGTGGTGGTGGGAGCAAACCTACTAATAGCCAATCCAAGGGAGTAGCTGGGATCACTATTGGTAACTTAGTTGGGGTTGGCGTTGTTAGGGAGGCCACAGAGGCTGTGTTAGTCTCTGAGGGGGCTATTGATTTAGCCACCTTAGTTGCTTGTCCCCTTAATATGGATAAGTACAAGCAGCTACCCCTAATAAATGGTGTTGAGGTTCAGGCCTACAGGGACACTGGAGCCAGTGTGACTATGGTCAGAGAAACTGGTCCACCCTGAACAACACCTACTTGGTAACCAGTACCAAGTAACCGATGCTCACAACAACACACTTAGCCACCCCATGGCTGTTGTTAATCTCAACTGGGGGGGGGTTACTGGTCCAAAGAAAGTTGTGGTAGCCACAGATTTACCTGTAGACTGTCTATTAGGGAATGATTTGGAGACATCAGCTTGGTCAGATGTGGAGTTGGAGGCCCATGCAGCAATGCTGGGCATCCCAGGGCATATTTTTGCTTTAACAAGGGCTCAGGCCAAAAAGCAAAAAGGACAGGGAAGCTTGTATCCTGGAACAATGGACCAAGTGCTCCCTAAAGCTAGGGCTAGTAGAAGCAAACCACTTCCTACTATCCCTCCCTCTACAGTGGATTCTACTTCTGAGGAAGAAGAATTCCCTCCCTGTGCAGAACCTACACCAGAGGAGCTGGAAGCAGACACTGCTGAGCTTTTGGGTGGAGGGGGGCCTGCCAGAGAGGAGCTGAGTGTGGCACAGCAAACCTGTCCTACATTAGAGGGTCTCAGACAGCAAGCTGTCAAACAGGCTAATGGGGATGTCAGTGACTCTCACAGAGTTTACTGGGAGGACAACCTCTTGTACACTGAGCATAGGGATCCTAAACCTGGAGCTGCCAGGAGATTAGTGATTCCTCAGGAGTACAGAAAGTTCCTCCTAACCCTGGCACATGACATTCCCCTAGCTGGACACCTAGGTCAAATGAGAACTTGGGACAGACTGGTTCCATTGTTTCATTGGCCTAGGATGTCTGAGGACACAAAGGAATTTTGTAAGTCCTGAGAAACCTGTCAAGCCAGTGGCAAGACAGGTGGCACCCCAAAGGCACCCCTTATTCCACTGCCTGTGGTTGGGGTTCCCTTTGAAAGGGTAGGGGTTGACATAGTTGGCCCCCTTGACCCTCCTACTGCTTCAGGCAATAGATTTATCTTGGTGGTAGTGGACCATGCCACAAGATATCCTGAAGCTATTCCTTTAAGGACCACTACAGCACCTGCAGTGGCAAAGGCCCTCCTGGGAATATTTTCCAGGGTGGGCTTCCCAAAGGAAGTAGTATCAGACAGGGGAAGCAATTTCATGTCTGCATACTTAAAGGCCATGTGGAAGGAGTGTGGTGTAACGTACAAGTTCACAACACCCTATCATCCACAAACAAATGGACTGGTGGAGAGATTTAATAAAACTCTCAAAGGCATGATTATGGGTCTCCCTGAAAAACTCCGCAGGAGATGGGATATCCTTCTACCATGCCTCCTTTTTGCCTACAGGGAGGTACCCCAGAAAGGAGTGGGCTTCAGCCCCTTTGAACTTCTTTTTGGACACCCTGTTAGGGGTCCACTCACACTTGTAAAGGAGGGTTGGGAACAACCTTTAAAAGCTCCTAAGCAGGATATTGTGGATTATGTACTTGGCCTCAGATCAAGGATGGCTGAGTACATGAAAAAGGCCAGTAAAAACCTTCAGGCCAGCCAAGAGCTCCAGAAGCAATGGCATGATCAGAAGGCTGTTTTGGTTCAGTACCAACCAGGGCAGAAAGTGTGGGTCTTGGAGCCTGTGGCCCCAAGAGCACTCCAAGATAAATGGAGTGGACCCCACACAATTGTTGAAAAGAAGGGAGAAGTCACCTATTTAGTTGACTTAGGCACTGCCAGGAGTCCCCTTAGGGTGCTCCATGTCAACCGCCTGAAATCCTACTATGACAGGGCTGATCTCACCCTGCTTATGGCAACAGATGAGGGACAGGAAGAAGACAGTGATCCTCTACCTGATCTCTTCTCTTCCACAGAACAAGATGCTCTGGTGGAAGGTGTAGTTTTGGCTGATTGTCTTACTGCTGAGCAGAAAGACAATTGCATAAATCTCCTAGATCAATTCTCTGAACTCTTCTCTACTGTGCCAGGTACCACTTCTTGGTGTGAGCACACTATAGATACTGGAGACAGCTTGCCTGTCAAAAGTAAGATCTATAGGCAGCCTGACCATGTCAGGGACTGCATAAAGCAAGAGGTCCAGAAAATGTTAGAACTAGGAGTGGTTGAGCACTCTGACAGTCCATGGGCTTCTCCTGTGGTACTGGTACCAAAACCCCATTCCAAAGATGGAAAGAAGGAAATGCGGTTTTGTGTAGACTATAGAGGTCTCAACTTGGTAACCAAAACTGATGCTCACCCTATACCCAGGGCAGATGAGCTCATAGATACACTGGCATCTGCCAAGTATCTAAGCACTTTTGATTTGACTGCAGGGTATTGGCAGATCAAATTGTCAGAAGATGCTAAACCTAAGACTGCATTTTCAACCATTGGTGGACATTTCCAGTTTACTGTAATGCCTTTTGGTTTGAAAAATGCACCTGCCACTTTTCAAAGGTTGGTGAACACAGTCCTGCAAGGGCTGGAAGCTTTCAGTGCAGCATATTTGGACGATATAGCTGTCTTTAGCTCCAGCTGGGATGATCACCTGGTCCACCTATGGAAAGTTTTGGAGGCCCTGCAAAAGGCAGGCCTCACTATCAAGGCTTCAAAGTGCCAGATAGGGCAGGGTAAGGTGGTTTATCTGGGACACCTTGTTGGTGGGGAACAGATTGCACCACTTCAGGGGAAAATCCAAACAATTTTTGATTGGGTTCCCCCTACCACTCAGACTCAGGTGAGAGCCTTCCTAGGCCTCACTGGGTATTACAGGAGGTTCATTAAGAACTATGGCTCCATTGCAGCCCCTCTTAATGACCTCACATCCAAGAAAATGCCTAAAAAGGTATTATGGACAGCAAACTGTCAGAAAGCTTTTGAGGAGCTGAAGCAGGCCATGTGCTCTTCACCTGTCCTGAAAAGCCCTTGTTACTCTAAAAAAATCTATGTCCAAACTGATGCATCTGAATTAGGAGTAGGGGCAGTCCTATCACAACTTAATTCTGAGGGCCAGGATCAACCTGTTGTTTTTATTAGTAGGAGGTTGACCCCTAGAGAAAAGCGTTGGTCTGCCATTGAGAGGGAGGCCTTTGCTGTGGTCTGGGCTCTGAAGAAGTTGAGGCCATACCTGTTTGGCACTCACTTCATTGTTCAGACAGACCACAAACCTCTACTTTGGCTAAAACAAATGAAAGGTGAAAATCCTAAATTGTTGAGGTGGTCCATATCCCTACAGGGAATGGACTATACAGTGGAACATAGACCTGGGAGTAGCCACTTGTAGGAGGCTGGACTGGCTTGTAGTGAGTACCAAGGGGTACTTGCACCTTGCACCAGGCCCAGTTATCCCTTATTAGTGTATAGGGTGTCTAGCAGCTTAGGCTGATAGATAATGGTAGTTTAGCAGAGCAGCTTAGGCTGAACTAGGAGACGTGTGAAGCTACTACAGTACCACCTAGTGTCATATGCACAATATCATAAGAAAACACAATACACAGTTATACTAAAAATAAAGGTACTTTATTTTTATGACAATATGCCAAAGTATCTTAGAGTGTACCCTCAGTGAGAGGATAGGAAATATACACAAGATATATATACACAATAGCAAAAATATGTAGTATAGTCTTAGAAAACAGTGCAAACAATGTATAGTTACAATAGGATGCAATGGGGAAACATAGGGATAGGGGCAACACAAACCATATACTCCAAAAGTGGAATGCGAACCACGAATGGACCCCAAACCTATGTGACCTTGTAGAGGGTCGCTGGGACTATTAGAAAATAGTGAGAGTTAGAAAAATAACCCTCCCCAAGACCCTGAAAAGTGAGTGCAAAGTGCACTAAACTTCCCCTAAGGACAAAGTAGTCGTGTTAGAGGAATAATGCAGGAAAGACACAAACCAGCAATGCAACAACTGTGGATTTCCAATCTAGGGTACCTGTGGAACAAGGGGACCAAGTCCAAAAGTCACAAGCAAGTCGGAGATGGGCATATGCCCAGGAAATGCCAGCTGCGGGTGCAAAGAAGCTTTGACTGGACAGAAGAAGCTGAGGTTTCTGCAGGAACGAAAAAGGCTAGAGACTTCCCCTTTGGTGGACGGATCTCTCTCGCCTTGGAGAGTCGTGCAGAAGTGTTTTCCCGCCGGAAGGACGCCAACAAGCCTTGCTACATGCAAATCGTGCATTTGGCGTTTTTGGACGCTGCTGGGGCCCAGGAGGGACCAGGAGGTCGCAAATTGGACCTGCAGAGAGAAGGGATGTCGAGCAAGACAAAGAGTCCTCACTGAAGCAGATAGCACCCGGAAAAGTGCCAGAAACAGGCACTACGAGGATGCGTGAAACGGTGCTCGCCGAAGTTGCACAAAGGAGTCCCACGTCGCCGGAGACCAACTTAGAAAGTCGTGCAATGCAGGTTAGAGTGCCGTGGACTCAGGCTTGGCTGTGCAGAAAGGATTTCCTCCGGAAGTGCACAGGGGCCGGAGTAGCTGCAAAGTCGCGGTTCCCAGCAATGCAGCCCAGCGAGGTGAGGCAAGGACTTACCTCCACCAAACTTGGGCTGAAGAGTCACTGGACTGTGGGGGTCACTTGGACAGAGTCGCTGGATTCGAGGGACCTCGCTCGTTGTGCTGAGAGGAGACCCAAGGGACCGGTGATGCAGCTTTTTGGTGCCTGCGGTTGCAGGGGGAAGATTCCGTCGAACCACGGGAGATTTCTTCGAAGCTTCTGGTGCAGAGAGGAGGCAGGCTACCCCCACAGCATGCACAAGCAGGAAAACAGTCGAGAAGGCGGCAGGATCAGCGTTACAGAGTTGCAGTAGTCGTCTTTGCTACTATGTTGCAGGTTTGCAGGCTTCCAGCGCGGTCAGCGGTCGTTTCCTTATCAGAAGGTGAAGAGGGAGATGCAGAGGAACTCGGATGAGCTCTTGCATTCGTTATCTAAAGTTTCCCCAGAGCCAGAGACCCTAAATAGCCAGAAAAGAGGGTTTGGCTACCTAGGAGAGAGGAAAGGCTACTAACACCTGAAGGAGCCTATCAGCAGGAGTCTCTGACGTCACCTGGTGGCACTGGCCACTCAGAGCAGTCCAGTGTGCCAGCAGCACCTCTGTTTCCAAGATGGCAGAGGTCTGGAGCACACTGGAGGAGCTCTGGACACCTCCCAGGGGAGGTGCAGGTCAGGGGAGTGGTCACTCCCCTTTCCTTTGTCCAGTTTCGCGCCAGAGCAGGGGCTTAGGGGTCCCTGAACCGGTGTAGACTGGCTTATGCAGAATTGGGCACATCTGTGCCCAACAAAGCATTTCCAGAGGCTGGGGGAGGCTACTCCTCCCCTGCCTTCACACCATTTTCCAAAGGGAGAGGGTGTCACACCCTCTCTCAGAGGAAGTTCTTTGTTCTGCCATCCTGGGCCAGGCCTGGCTGGACCCCAGGAGGGCAGCTGCCTGTCGGAGGGGTTGGCAGCAGCAGCAGCTGCAGTGAAACCCCAGGAAGGGCAGTCTGGCAGTACCAGGGTCTGTGCTACAGACCACTGGGATTATGGAATTGTACCAACAATGCCAGGATGGCATAGAGGGGGCAATTCCATGATCATAGACATGTTACATGGCCATATTCGGAGTTACCATGGTGAAGCTACATATAGGTAGTGACCTATATGTAGTGCACGCGTGTAATGGTGTCCCCGCACTCACAAAGTTCAGTGAATTGGCTCTGAACAATGTGGGGGCACCTTGGCTAGTGCCAGGGTGCCCTCACACTAAGTAACTTTGCACCTAACCTTTACCAGGTAAAGGTTAGACATATAGGTGACTTATAAGTTACTTAAGTGCAGTGTAAAATGGCTGTGAAATAACGTGGACGTTATTTCACTCAGGCTGCAGTGGCAGGCCTGTGTAAGAATTGTCAGAGCTCCCTATGGGTGGCAAAAGAAATGCTGCAGCCCATAGGGATCTCCTGGAACCCCAATACCCTGGGTACCTCAGTACCATATACTAGGGAATTATAAGGGTGTTCCAGTAAGCCAATGTAAATTGGTAAAAATGGTCACTAGCCTGTTAGTGACAATTTGAAAGTAATGAGAGAGCATAACCACTGAGGTTCTGGTTAGCAGAGCCTCAGTGAGACAGTTAGGCACCACACAGGGAACATATACATGCACACCTATGAGCACTGGGGCCCTGTGTGACAGGGTCCCAGTGACACATACATATAGGCCACACCTCTATGAGCACTGGGGTCCTGACCAGCAGGATCCCAGTGACACATAACAACCATACTGAAAACATAGGGGGTCATTCTGACCCTGGCGGCCGGTGGCCGCCAGGGCCACCGACCACGGGAGCACCGCCAACAGGCTGGCGGTGCTCCAACGAGCATTCTGACCGCGGCGGTTCAGCCGCGGTCAGAAGCGGAAAGTCAGCGGTCTCCCGCCGACTTTCCGCTGCTCGTTTGAATCCTCCATGGCTGCGGAGCGCGCTCCGCAGCCATGAGGATTCTGACCCCCCCTACCGCCATCCTGTTCATGGCGGGAAAGCCGCCATGAACAGGATGGCGGTAGGGGGGGTCGCGGGGCCCCTGGGGGCCCCTGCCGTGCCCATGCCAATGGCATGGGCACGGCAGGGGCCCACGTAAGAGGGCCCCGCAAGGTATTTCAGTGTCTGCCTTGCAGACACTGAAATACGCGACGGGTGCTACTGCACCCGTCGCACCTTCCCACTCCGCCGGCTCGATTACGAGCCGGCATCCTCGTGGGAAGGGAGTTTTTCCATGGGCTGGCGGGCGGTCTTTTGGAGACCGCCCGCCAGCCCAGGGAAAAACTCACAATACCCTCCGCGGTCTTCTGACCGCGGAGCGGTATTATGGGGGCGGAATTCTGGCGGGCGGCCTCCGCCGCCCGCCAGAATTAGAATCAGCCCTATAGTGTTTTCACTATGAGCACTGAGGCCTGGCTATCAGGATCCCAGTGAGACAGTGAAAACAGTGACAAACACCCTGACATACACTCACAAACAGGCCAAAAGTGGGGGTAACAAGGCTAGAAAGAGGCTACCTTCTCACACAACCCCCCCCCAAACGAAGGACAATAAGGCTAACCTTGGCCAGTTGAGACTTTATTGTCTAAGTGGTGATAAGTAGAGAGTAGCTCTGCAATAGACTGGTTACTCCCTTTATCATCCACTATATGGTTACTTCCCTGTGGGGATGTAAACCACCCTGTTTGAAGTTTTTTAGCTAAGCAACAATGTGAAGATGTATTTTCAGAGTTTCTATCAGTAAGTTTTAGTTTAGAGCAGTGGGAATTGTCCACTGAACCTATTTGTAGTGATGGAAATGCCAGACAGGGATGCTGTCTCAGAAAAGCCATAGCTGGGCAAAAACTTTGTCCATCTGGCTGGAAGAGAGAACAGGGATACTGTTTCTCTTGAGTTGGAGCAGGGCAGGGATGCTGTCCTATGAGCTCCACACTAGGGCAGGGATGCTGTCCTAAGTGTTGTGAGGTAGTGCAGGGTTTCTGCACTAAAGTTTCTCTGGGAGGGTTGGAGGGATGCTCCATGTTAACTAAAATGGTGCTGTTTTTCTCACCAATGTTAGTTATCCCACAGAGAGGTACTTCCACCTCAGGGAGTCCAGCTTTGCCAGCTGATGATTCCCTTGGAACAGGTGCCACCCCAGGAGAGGTTTCTCCCACCACAGGAATAGTATCCTGAATGGTAGGGTGGTTAGGGGATACTGTGATACCCTATTTACCTGTTGATGGAGAGGGATCCTCAGTTTTCAGGCCTTCTCTCCTTTGCTTTTTCATTTCACTTGAAATGAGAGGGAACAATTCCTCAGGGATGCCCAGCATGGCTGCATGGGCATAAAACTCTACATCAGCCCAACCTGAGGCCTCTAAGTCATTACCTAAGAGACAGTCTACAGGTAAGCTAGGTGATACCACCACCTGCTTAGGGCCAGTAACTCCACCCCAACTAAACTGAATTATAGCTAAGGGAAGAAACTTAGTGGAGTTATGGACATCAATAATCTTATACTGTTGTTCAATGATGTGTTGATCAGGGTGCACTAGGTTTTCAGTCACCAAAGTGAAACTGGCACCTGTGTCCCTGTAGGCCAAGGCCTCAACACCATTTATTGAAACTGTCTGCCTGTACTTATCCATTGTAAGGGGACAAGCAGCCAGTGTGGCAAGGCCAATGCCACTAGGTGTGACAGAAACTGTCTTGGGAGTGACTACCCCAGTTTCTACTATGGACCCAAAAGTGAACCCAACTACACCCTTTGCTTGACTGTTGCCAGCAGTCCCACCACTAGTACCACTACTGCTAGGGGCACTAGAGCTTGATGTATTAGTGGTGGTAGGCTCAGGGGGTTTACCTGGACAGGACTTATCCCCTGGCCTATGGCCTCTGTTTTTACACACAAAGCACCAAGGCTTTTTAATGTGTGCAGGTTGGGAAGAAGAGGAAGAATTTGTTTTATCCCCACCCTCTGAAGAGTGTTTAAGATTTGAAGTGGGATCTTTGGTTTTACCCTTATCCCCATGCTTATCTTGAGATTTTTCACCATCTTTCTTCTTATTGCCATCTTTGTCACCCCCTGTATGAACTTTTCTGTTCACTCTTGTTCTGACCCATTTGTCTGCCTTCTTTCCCAATTCTTGGGGAGAGGTCAGATCAGAGTCCACCAAGTACTGGTGCAACAAATCAGACACACAATTATTAAGTATATGCTCTCTCAGGATTGTGTTATACAGGCTTTCATAATCAGTAACTTTACTGCCATGTAACCACCCCTCCAAGGCCTTCACTGAATGGTCAATGAAATCAACCCAGTCTTGTGAAGACTCCTTTTTGGTCTCTCTGAACTTTATCCTGTACTGTTCAGTGGTTAAGCCATAACCATCCAGGAGTGCATTCTTAAGAACTGTAAAATTATTGGCATCATTTTCTTTCACAGTAAGGAGCCTATCCCTACCTTTTCCACTAAATGATAGCCATAGGATAGCAGCCCACTGCCTTTGAGGGACATCCTGTACAACACAGGCCCTCTCAAGTGCAGCAAACCACTTGTTAATGTCATCCCCCTCCTTATAAGGGGGAACTATCTTGTGCAGATTCCTGGAATCATGCTCTTTTGCAGGATGACTATGGGGAATACTGCTGCTGCCACCATGGGTATCTAAACCCAACTTCTGTCTTTCCTTCTCTAATTCAAAAGACTGTCTATCCAAATCCAGCTGTTGCTTTTTAAGCTTCAGTCTGGTTTGTTCCACCCTCAACTTATTGAGTTCCCTCTCTAACATTCTGTCATCAGGGTTGGTGGGAGGGACATTTCTAGAAACAGAGCTATGATGGGAATGAACAGAAGGAGACCTGTCCCTTACAGAAGCCAACTTAACAGCTTGGTTTACAGAAACATTACTACCAGTATGGTGAGAATAAATGCTTTTGCTATGATGTGAGACAACACTATTTCTTTGGTGTGGCTCATCATCATTACCATCTATGCTAGATTGTCTAGTAATGGGCAGGCTAGGAAGTTTCTTTCCTGAATCTTTTCCTGGGGGAGTCCCTGAATCAGATTGGGAACTATTAGGTACTTTTTCAAAAGATGGGGCACCTATGGCCTTATCCTGTTCTCTAAGCATGTTAATTAACAGTTCCAAGGCAGGATTCTTCCCTACACTCAAACCTCTCTCTATACAGAGACTCCTTGCTCTTTTCCAGCTAAGGTTGTCATATGCAAGTTTGGACAGATCAACACTTTGGCCTGTGCCAGACATTTTTTAGAGAGAGTTAAAGTGATAGAGAAAGAGACAAAAGTTTTCAGAACTTTTTGGAAAGACAGAAAAAAAACTTTTTAAACTTTTAAGAACTTTTTGAAAGTTTAGGAGTACTTTTCAGCACTTTAGAAAAGAGTGAAAAGAGGAAATGCAAAACTTTTTGGCTATGTGTATATACACTGACCTTGTTTTGTATATTTTTCTCTTATGAAAAGTACAATGACAAGAGTGGTAAGTAGTCTCAAGCACTTATCCCACCACTGCACAACCAATGTAGGAGGCTGGACTGGCTTGTAGTGAGTACCAAGGGGTACTTGCACCTTGCACCAGGCCCAGTTATCCCTTATTAGTGTATAGGGTGTCTAGCAGCTTAGGCTGATAGATAATGGTAGCTTAGCAGAGCAGCTTAGGCTGAACTAGGAGACGTGTGAAGCTACTACAGTACCACCTAGTGTCATATGCACAATATCATAAGAAAACACAATACACAGTTATACTAAAAATAAAGGTACTTTATTTTTATGACAATATGCCAAAGTATCTTAGAGTGTACCCTCAGTGAGAGGATAGGAAATATACACAAGATATATATACACAATAGCAAAAATATGCAGTATAGTCTTAGAAAACAGTGCAAACAATGTATAGTTACAATAGGATGCAATGGGGAAACATAGGGATAGGGGCAACACAAACCATATACTCCAAAAGTGGAATGCGAACCACGAATGGACCCCAAACCTATGTGACCTTGTAGAGGGTCGCTGGGACTATTAGAAAATAGTGAGAGTTAGAAAAATAACCCTCCCCAAGACCCTGAAAAGTGAGTGCAAAGTGCACTAAAGTTCCCCTAAGGACAAAGTAGTCGTGTTAGAGGAATAATGCAGGAAAAACACAAACCAGCAATGCAACAACTGTGGATTTCCAATCTAGGGTACCTGTGGAACAAGGGGACCAAGTCCAAAAGTCACAAGCAAGTCGGAGATGGGCATATGCCCAGGAAATGCCAGCTGCGGGTGCAAAGAAGCTTCGACTGGACAGAAGAAGCTGAGGTTTCTGCAGGAACAAAAAGGGCTAGAGACTTCCCCTTTGGTGGACTGATCCCTCTCGCCTTGGAGAGTCGTGCAGATGTGTTTTCCCGCCGGAAAGACGCCAACAAGCCTTGCTACACGCAAATCGTGCGTTTGGCGTTTTTGGACGCTGCTGGGGCCCAGGAGGGACCAGGAGGTCGCAAATTGGAGCTGCAGAGAGAAGGGACGTCGCGCAAGACAAAGAGTCCTCACTGAAGCAGGTAGCACCCGGAGAAGTGCCAGAAACAGGCACTACGAGGATGCGTGAAACGGTGCTTGCCAAAGTTGCACAAAGGAGTCCCACGTCGCCGGAGACCAACTTAGAAAGTCGTGCAATGCAGGTTAGAGTGCCGTTGACCCAGGCTTGGCTGTGCACAAAGGATTTCCGCCGGAAGTGCACAGGGGCTGGAGTAGCTGCAAAGTCGCGGTTCCCAGCAATGCAGCCCAGCGAGGTGAGGCAAGGACTTACCTCCACCAAACTTGGGCTGAAGAGTCACTGGACTGTGGGGGTCAATTGGACAGAGTCGCTGGATTCGAGGGACCTCGCTCGTCGTGCTGAGAGGAGACCCAAGGGACCGGTGATGCAGCTTTTTGGTGCCTGCGGTTGCAGGAGGAAGATTCCGTCGACCCACGGGAGATTTCTTCGGAGCTTCTGGTGCAGAGAGGAGGCAGGCTACCCCCACAGCATGCACAAGCAGGAAAACAGTCGAGAAGGCGGCAGGATCAGCGTTACAGAGTTGCAGTAGTCGTCTTTGCTACTATGTTGCAGGTTTGCAGGCTTCCAGCGCGGTCAGCGGTCGTTTCCTTATCAGAAGGTGAAGAGGGAGATGCAGAGGAACTCGGATGAGCTCTTGCATTCGTTATCTAAAGTTTCCCCAGAGCCAGAGACCCTAAATAGCCAGAAAAGAGGGTTTGGCTACCTAGGAGAGAGGAAAGGCTACTAACACCTGAAGGAGCCTATCAGCAGGAGTCTCTGACGTCACCTGGTGGCACTGGCCACTCAGAGCAGTCCAGTGTGCCAGCAGCACCTCTGTTTCCAAGATGGCAGAGGTCTGGAGCACACTGGAGGAGCTCTGGACACCTCCCAGGGGAGGTGCAGGTCAGGGGAGTGGTCACTCCCCTTTCCTTTGTCCAGTTTCACGCCAGAGCAGGGGCTAAGGGGTCCCTGAACCGGTGTAGACTGGCTTATGCAGAATTGGGCACATCTGTGCCCAACAAAGCATTTCCAGAGGCTGGGGGAGGCTACTCCTCCCCTGCCTTCACACCATTTTCCAAAGGGAGAGGGTGTCACACCCTCTCTCAGAGGAAGTTCTTTGTTCTGCCATCCTGGGCCAGGCCTGGCTGGACCCCAGGAGGGCAGCTGCCTGTCTGAGGGGTTGGCAGCAGCAGCAGCTGCAGTGAAACCCCAGGAAGGGCAGTCTGGCAGTACCAGGGTCTGTGCTACAGACCACTGGGATCATGGAATTGTACCAACAATGCCAGGATGGCATAGAGGGGGCAATTCCATGATCATAGACATGTTACATGGCCATATTCGGAGTTACCATGGTGAAGCTACATATAGGTAGTGACCTATATGTAGTGCACGCGTGTAATGGTGTCCCCGCACTCACAAAGTTCAGTGAATTGGCTCTGAACAATGTGGGGGCACTTTGGCTAGTGCCAGGGTGCCCTCACACTAAGTAACTTTGCACCTAACCTTTACCAGGTAAAGGTTAGACATATAGGTGACTTATAAGTTACTTAAGTGCAGTGTAAAATGGCTGTGAAATAACGTGGACGTTATTTCACTCAGGCTGCAGTGGCAGGCCTGTGTAAGAATTGTCAGAGCTCCCTATGGGTGGCAAAAGAAATGCTGCAGCCCATAGGGATCTCCTGGAACCCCAATACCCTGGGTACCTCAGTACCATATACTAGGGAATTATAAGGGTGTTCCAGTAAGCCAATGTAAATTGGTAAAAATGGTCACTAGCCTGTTAGTGACAATTTGAAAGTAATGAGAGAGCATAACCACTGAGGTTCTGGTTAGCAGAGCCTCAGTGAGACAGTTAGGCACCACACAGGGAACATATACATGCACACCTATGAGCACTGGGGCCCTGTGTGACAGGGTCCCAGTGACACATACATATAGGCCACACCTCTATGAGCACTGGGGTCCTGACCAGCAGGATCCCAGTGACACATAACAACCATACTGAAAACATAGTGTTTTCACTATGAGCACTGAGGCCTGGCTATCAGGATCCCAGTGAGACAGTGAAAACAGTGACAAACACCCTGACATACACTCACAAACAGGCCAAAAGTGGGGGTAACAAGGCTAGAAAGAGGCTACCTTCTCACACCACTCCAATGCAGATGGACTCTCCAGATATTTCCACTTAGACAATGAAGACTCATCAGGTCATGGCTAGTCTTATTGTCCTTCGTTTGGGAGGGGGTTGTGTAGGAAAGTACCATCTTGCCTGGCATGTTACCCCCATTTTTCACTGTATATATGTTGTTTTAGTTGTATGTGTCACTGGGACCCTGGTAACCCAGGGCCCCAGTGCTCATAAGTGTGCCTGAATGTGTTACCTGTGTAGTGACTAACTGTCTCACTGAGGCTCTGCTAATCAGAACCTCAGTGGTTATGCTCTCTCATTTCTTTCCAAATTGTCACTAACAGGCTAGTGACCATTTTTACCAATTTACATTGGCTTACTGGAACACCCTTATAATTCCCTAGTATATGGTACTGAGGTACCCAGGGTATTGGGGTTCCAGGAGATCCCTATGGGCTGCAGCATTTCTTTTGCCACCCATAGGGAGCTCTGACAATTCTTACACAGGCCTGCCACTGCAGCCTGAGTGAAATAACGTCCACGTTATTTCACAGCCATTTTACACTGCACTTAAGTAACTTATAAGTCACCTATATGTCTAACCTTTACCTGGTAAAGGTTAGGTGCAAAGTTACTTAGTGTGAGGGCACCCTGGCACTAGCCAAGGTGCCCCCACATTGTTCAGAGCCAATTCCCTGAACTTTGTGAGTGCGGGGACACCATTACACGCGTGCACTACATATAGGTCACTACCTATATGTAGCTTCACAATGGTAACTCCGAATATGGCCATGTAACATGTCTATGATCATGGAATTGCCCCCTCTATGCCATCCTGGCATAGTTGGCACAATCCCATGATCCCAGTGGTCTGTAGCACAGACCCTGGTACTGCCAAACTGCCCTTCCTGGGGTTTCACTGCAGCTGCTGCTGCTGCCAACCCCTCAGACAGGCATCTGCCCTCCTGGGGTCCAGCCAGGCCTGGCCCAGGATGGCAGAACAAAGAACTTCCTCTGAGAGAGGGTGTGACACCCTCTCCCTTTGGAAAATGGTGTGAAGGCAGGGGAGGAGTAGCCTCCCCCAGCCTCTGGAAATGCTTTGTTGGGCACAGAGGTGCCCAATTCTGCATAAGCCAGTCTACACCGGTTCAGGGGGCCCCTTAGCCCTGCTCTGGCGCGAAACTGGACAAAGGAAAGGGGAGTGACCACTCCCCTGACCTGCACCTCCCCTGGGAGGTGTCCAGAGCTCCTCCAGTGTGCTCCAGACCTCTGCCATCTTGGAAACAGAGGTGCTGCTGGCACACTGGACTGCTCTGAGTGGCCAGTGCCACCAGGTGACGTCAGAGACTCCTTGTGATAGGCCCCTTCAGGTGTTGCTAGCCTATCCTCTCTCCTAGGTAGCCAAACCCTCTTTTCTGGCTATTTAGGGTCTCTGTCTCTGGGGAAACTTTAGATAACGAATGCATGAGCTCAGCTGAGTTCCTCTGCATCTCTCTCTTCACCTTCTGATAAGGAATCGACTGCTGACCGCGCTGGAAACCTGCAAAACTGCAACATAGTAGCAAAGACGACTACTGCAACTCTGTAACGCTGATCCTGCTGCCTTCTCGACTGTTTTCCTGCTACTACCCACCCTATACACTAATAAGGGATAACTGGGCCTGGTGCAAGGTGCAAGTACCCCTTGGTACTCACTACAAGCCAGTCCAGCCTCCTACAGATGGGCACCATCTGTGCCCATCAAAGCATTTCCAGTGGCTGGGGGAGTCTACTCCTCCACAGCCTTCACACCTATTTCCAACGGGAGAGGGTGTAACACCCTCTCTCAGAGGAAATCCTTTGTTCTGCCTTCCTGGGCCAGGGCTGCCTGGACCCCAGGAGGGCAGAAACCTGTCTGAGGGGTTGGCAGCAGCAGCTGCAGTGGAGACCCCGGTAAGGCAGTTTGGCAGTACCCAGGTACTATGCTAGAGACCCGGGGGATCATGGAATTGTCCCCCCAATGCCAGAATGGCATTGGGGTGACAATTCATTGATCTTAGATATGTTACATGGCCATGTTCGGAGTTACCATTGTCACGCTATACATAGGTAGTGACCTATGTATAGTGCACATGTGTAATGGTGTCCCCTCACTCTCAAGTCCGGGGAATTTGCCCTGAACGATGTGGGGACACCTTGGCTAGTGCTAGGGTGCCCTCACACTAAGTAACTTTGCACCCAGCCTTCCCCAGGTGAAGGTTAGACATATAGGTGACTTATAAGTTACTTAAGTGCAGTGGTAAATTGCTGTGAAATAACGTGGACGTTATTTCACTCAGGCTGCACTGGCAGACCTGTGTAAGAATTGCCAGAGCTCCCAATGGGTGGCAAAAGAAATGCTGTAGCCCATAGGGATCTCCTGGAACCCCAATACCCTGGATACCTCAGTACCATATACTAGGGAATTATATGGGTTTACCAGTATGTCAATGTGAATTGGCAAATTTAGTCACTAGCCTGTTAGTGACAAATTTGGAAAGCAGAGAGAGCATAACCACTGAGGATCTGGTTAGCAGAGCCTCAGTGAGACAGTTAGGCATCACACAGGGAACACATACAGGGCACATACTTATGAGCACTGGGGCCCTGCCTGGCAGTGTCCCAGTGACACATAGACTAAAACAACATATATACAGTGAAATATGGGGGTAACATGCCAGGCAAGATGGTACTTTCCTACAGCCTGCAGTGACAAATTTAAAGGCAGAGAGAGCATAAGCACTGAGGTTCTGGTTAGCAGAGCCTCAGTGACACAGTTAATGACCCAGAGCTCCTCCAGTGTGTCCCAGACCTCTGCCATCTTGAATGCAGAGGTGTGAGGGCACAATGGAGGTGTCTGAGTGGCCAATGCCAGCAGGTGACGACAGAGACCCCTCCTGATAGGTGCTTACCTTACTAGGTGGCCAATCCTCCTCTGAGGGCTATTTAGGGTCTCTCCTGTGGGCTTCTGTTCAGATAACGAGACAGTAAAAACACCCTGACACATACTCACAAACAGGCCAAAAGTGGGGGTAACAAGGCTAAAAAGAGGCTACCTTCCTATATGGTCGCACTGAGTACTGACCTCCAAGGGGGGACACTGACCTCAGGAGGGTGCTGTGTTTAGAAGTAACTTGCACTATAAAACACCTGCTATGGAGTTCCTTGTGGGCCCAGCTTTCAGGCAGCAACAAAAATATCAAGTTAATATCAAGCAGGTGCTTGAGAGAGAGATCTAAGTTTGTCTAATGGCGGTTTTGACCCACCATAAAATAGTGCTGAAGGTTAATATGCCTGTTGCAAAGAACAGATTTGCATTTTATGTGGATAGCTGAGTGGATTAGTAAAGCCAGCATTTACTAGTGCTTTAAAACAAATGAAATGTATGTGAGAAAGGAGCAATGGAAAGACGAGGGGCAGTTTTGCTGGATGGTAATGAGGGAATCTGAAGAGGAGGCCACGGGGGATGCCGAAAGATTTTTGCACTGGGCACCACCGGCACTAAAGCCAGCCCCAGCCTCTGCTACATTACAGGCGACTCAAATTGTGAGTAGAAATAATAAATACAGATGAAAGGCACCCCCTCTGGACATCAAAACTAGATATTCTTCACACAACAGCTATTGTGGTCAGCTTGATACTGCCTTACTTTTCTCTACCTTGAAAATCATATTAAGACTTGCTGTGGTCCTTTAAAAAATAAACTATAGTTATCCAACTATTTTGAATTTGCTCAAAATGACTAAATAACTTACTAAATGTACAAAGTAAATGAACTTGACAGTACTCTGGGCATTCACGGAGACACCAAACTGCTTCCTACACTTGCTGCCAGTCACACAAAGGGCAAAGTGATGTCCAAATTTAAAATGGTCTACAGGTAATATCCTGAATATTTAAAATTCAAACCCAGAACCAATCCCAAATGTCTTGCAGGCAAAGTAAATTTTTCCTTCTGAACAAAATGTCACAGAGAGAAAGGAAACACCCCAACACCTCATTGGCATTTTAGACCACAATATTCTCCTCCTTTCCATAACAAAATAGATAAATTGAGTTTGAAAATTACTGCCCCAACGCAATCCTAAAGCCCAGGATATTAACTGTTGGTCCCTCTAATAACACTGAAGAAACACTGACCTTCAAACGAAGTTACATCTCAGCCAAAAGGAGCATCATTGCTCCCATTTTCCCCCAAAAATTCAAAAATACTAACTGAAACTAAACCTTTCACAGTTCCTATGATCCCATCCCCCATACCTGGACAGACAGCAAGCGGATAGGCTCACACGATTCTGGCCACACTGCATGAATGGCTCACTGAACAACTGTGTGGTCCCCAACAGTACATAAACTGGACATTTATGGCCCTTACTTCAAAAAAATCTGGTCCTAAACCCAACCAAATAGAGACAATTAGACCCATTATCACGAATCCATTCTAACAAAGATAAAAATGCTTTGCCATCTAACACAAAAAGATTCTCAACACACTTCAACTGCCTGGGCCCTTTCAGACAGGATTCAGGTCCAGGCAAAATGCAGGAACAAGTCTTATCAAAATTGGATATGACTAATTTCAACTCCTCAACAAAGGGAACACTAACTCTACACATCTTCAGCATTCAGCACGATAGACATATTCCTTAAGTCACCTGAGAACAACTTATCTTCAAATCTCACCCCTTTGGCATTTGGTGTGCCACAAGGCCTGATCCTAGCACTCCTCCTCTTCAATTATTTCATGAGATGAACTCTTGTAGAAGCATACTGTCTATGTAGGAAAGTACCATCTTTCTTGGCATGTTGCCCCCATTTTAGCCTGTATGTCAGTATGTTTTGCCCGTCTCACTGGGATCCTGCTGGTCAGGACCCCAGTGCTCATAATTTATGGCCTAATGTGTGTGTTGTCATTAGCGCTTGATTGTGTCACTGAGGCTCTGCTAATCAGAACCTCAGTGCTTATGCTCTTTCTGCTTTTAAATTTGTCACTATAGGCTAGTGACTTCATTTACCAATTTCAATTGGCACACTGGACCCTCTATGGGTGGCAAAAGAAATGCTGCAGCCCATATGGATCTCCTGGAACCCCAATGCCCTGGGTACATAGGTACCACATACTAGGGACTTATAAGGGGGGGGCAGTGTGCCAATTGAAATTGGTAAATGAAGTCACCAGCCTACAGTGACAAATATAAACGCAGAGATAGCATAAGCACTGAGGTTCTGGTTAGCAGAGATTCAGTGACACAGTCAAGCACTACTGACAACACATACATTAGGCCACAAACTATGAGCACTGGGATCCTGGCTAGCAGGAATCCAAGAGAAAATCTGGGGACATCTCCTGCAAAAAGCAGGACCCTGCACCCGGGCTCCTGTTCTTCCTGGACTCTTCATCAACCTCTGGATTTGGTCTCCTCTGTCCATAGGTCTTCAGGTTGAGGAATCCATCGTTGGTTTCTTGCAGTCTTGCTTGGCCCTTGAATAACCCTTCACCACAACTCCTAGTGTGTTCTGAGTAAACTTGCTGTACTTTACTTACCTTTGGTGTTTTCTTACACTCCCAGTGCCCCTTTACACACTACACTTGACTAGGTGCGAATCCGACTTTCGCATTCCACTATTTTAGTATATGGTTTGTGTTGCCCCGAGGCCCATTGCAATCTATTGTGTTTTTCACTGTTTGCACTATTCTATGACTGTTTACTTACCTGATTTTGGTTACTAGTGTATATATTGTGTAGAATACTTACCTCCAGAAGGAGTATTGTCTCTAAGATATTTTTGGCCTTGTGTCACTAAAATAAAGTACCTTTATTTTTGGTAACACTGAGGGGGTCATTACGACCCCGGCGGTCAGCAATAACAGGTTGGCGGTACTTATCACCACATGATGACATTGGGGTGTTGGCTGAAGCCAACACGCCAATGTACCAATCCGACCGACACGGCGGTAACAGCCGCCGGGCTGGAGATATCCATCTCCATCCCGGCGGCCGCCATTATACTGCCTGCAGGATTATGACCCCGCCTACCGTAGCATTAGTAACGCCACGAAAACCATGTCGGCAGGCCATATCAGTGACGGGGAATTCCTTCCCTGTAACTGATAGGGGTCCCCCCCACCTCTCCAGATAACCTCCCACCCTCCTACCTCTCCAAATCCCCCCTTGCCCTCCCTACATCCACGCCCCTTCACACACACACACATGCATACACACACTCATTCACAAATACATACATGCATGCATACATCCAATCACGAACACATCCGCACACACTTCCAAACATACACGCAGACACGCATTCACGTTTCACAACATACATGCACTCATGCGTCCGTACTTGCACACACCCATTCAACACTCAAAACACACCTGCATTCACGCACACATATACATTCACACCCCTCCACACACACACAACACCCCCCACCCCCTCCCCTGTCGGAGACCCAACTTACCTGGATCCAGGGGGTCCTCCGGCGGGACACTGGACAGGGCACTGCCACCGCCAGCAGCGCCTGCCAGCAGAACACCGCCAGGACGTATCATGTGTCATGATTCGGCTGGAGGCCGTCTACTGGCGTGGCGCTGCTGGTAGTAGCAACGTCACCTTACCGCCAACCGCCAGTATGGCCACAGCCGGATTTCTGCCATTCTTGTAGAGGTAATCCGGCTGTGGTCATATTATGGCAGACGGCTGATAGCCGCGGCGATGGTCTTTTGGCGGCTGTCGCCGCTGCAGTAGGCAGTTTTTACCACCATTCTTATAATGAGGGCCTGAGTATTGTCTTTTATTGTGTAGAAGTACTCTGTGACCCTAGCAGTATTGCAAGAGCTTTGCATGACTCCTAGTTCAGCCTTAGCTGCTCTGCTACAGCTACCTCTAGACAGCCTGGCTTCTAGACACTGCCTACATTTCACTAATAAGAGATAACTGGACCTGGTATAAGGTACCTTAGGAACTTACTACACACCAGGCCAGCCTCCTACAGTGGCCAAATGGGCTTCATGAGTTTTAAATGTAAATCTGTTATGACCTCCTTTGCCCCCCAGTCTACTGCAAGATGCATCAAATGGAGAACATTGTCTGCTTCCATGCACACTGCCTTAATTTAAAGAGATTTTCCAGGTGCATACAAATTTCACATTAAGGAAGGGATTTTAAATGTATATTTCAGCCACCAGGTTTCACTGTTGAATGGAAAGAGCTTCATGAATTAGACCAGCCATCTTTAGATGGCATCAAAGTCTCCTTTTGCATTTAACTTAAAAGCTGATTTCAATTCTATTTTGCACTTCCTCTGACTTTTACACTGTTTTTTTTAATAAGTCCTACTGAAATAGTTTTTCATCTTCTGCACTATATAGAAAACACAGCACACACCATCTATTTGTTTTTCCTATCAAACCAAAATGTAACTTACCTGTTTCTGGACTAGCCGGAATATCTGAAAAGATAAAAAAGAATACATCACATGAAAAGTCATTAAACATATTATTTTAGGATCATCTCAATATAATGTGTTGTTTCAGGACAGGGTTGTATTACAATCACAACTAGGCCCAAGTATTCCCAAAATAGAGTGGCTTACATTCCTGAATAATGCTGTTCCATGAAACACCAAAAACGATACTAAGGCCCATATTTATACTTTTTGACGCTAAACTGCGCTAACGCAGTTTAGCGTCAAAAAATTTAGCGCCGTCTAACGCCATTCTGAAGCGCCATGCGGGCGCCGTATTTATGGAATGGCGTTAGCCGGCGCAAGCAGACCGGCGCTGCCTGGTTTGCGTGGAAAAAAACCACGTACACCAGACAGCGCCGGCGTAGGGGGAAAATGGCGTATGGGCGTCTTAAAATGGGGCAAGTCAGGTTACGTCGAAAAAATCGTCGTAACCCGACTTGCGCCATTTTTTTTCGACGCCCATCCCCCATCAACATGACTCCTATCATTGTAAAGATAGGAGTCATGCCCCCTTGCCCAATGGCCATGCCCAGGGGACTTATGTCCCCTGGGCATGGTCATTGGGCATAGTGGCATGTAGGGGGGCACAAATCAGGCCCCCCTATGCCACAAAAAAAAAAAAAAAAAAATACTTACCTGAACTTACCTTAATGTCCATGGGATGGGTCCCTCCGTCCTTGGGTGTCCTCCTGGGGTGGGCAAGGGTGGCAGGGGGGGTCCCTGGGGGCAGGGGAGGGCACTCTGGGCTCATTTTGAGCCCACTTGTCCCTTAACGCCATGCCTGACCCAGGCGTTAAAAAGCGGCGCAAATGCGCCGTTTTTGGCCACGCCCACTCCCGGGCGTCATTTTTGCCCGGGAGTATAAATACCACGTAAAGGCCTGGGAGTCATTTTTTAAGACGGGAACGCCTCCCTTGCATATCATTAACGCAAGGAAGGGGTTCACGCTAAAAAATGACGCACACTCCGGGCACTTTGGCGCCCGAAGCGTCTAACGCCATAGTATAAATATGGCGTTAGTTGGCGTTAGTTTAGCGTCGAATTTGCGTCGAAAAAAACGACGCAAATTCGGCGCAACCAGAGTATAAATACGGCCCTAAGGGTGGACTATATAAGAGTAAATGGCGCTCTAACTCTCAAAATTATCCCTTACCTGTTCTACATTCAAACGGTGCTTCTAACTAGGGCTTCACCCCCAATTGTGCCCCATACGATAACCTCAAGCGATTATCCCAAATAAAACAGTTTGTAGTAGCACACGTTTATATCATAAAAATAATTCCATGACAATAACATAAGTAAATGTAAAGTCCATAATATATCTATTCCATGTGTTGAAGAAATGTTTATTCTAGGTATAATGCTGTGTTCCAAACAATAATCCACAACTCCAATCTTCAAATATGTTCCCAAATCCACTTGTTTGTCAACACGTGTTTTGTCAGGGGAGTGCCCCTTGACTTCCTCAGGACCTCCTTCTGCTTATACATTTTATTCCTATTCTCTCTCCAAATATCAAAGCGTATATCGATTCACTTGGCCATATATTCTTGACTCAATTAATTCACAATTGGATGCCTCGTTCGGAGAACGGCCAGCGTATCCTGTTTATTTTGTTCTATTGATTTCGACCACCGCGAGTACGTCGGATACCATGAAACACCATTTCGTTAGTCACATTGTGTAGTTGGCTGGCCTGGTTTGTAGTGGGTACCAAAGGTACTTACACTTTATACCAGGTCCAGGTATCCCTTATTATTAGAATGTAATCAGTCTCTAGAAGCCCTGCTGTCGAGAGGTAGATATAGGCAGAGCAGCCAAGGCTTAACTAGGAGACATGCAAAGCTTTTGCAATACCACTGTAGTCACACAGTACTTACACACATGAAAGACAATACTCAGTTTTACAAAAATAAAGGCACTTTATTTTAGTCACACAATGCCAAAAATACTTTGTAGGCTATACTCCCTTGGGAGGTAAGCAAATCACACAATATATACACTAGTAACCAGAAGCAGGTAAGTACACAGTGGGAAAACAGTGCAAATAGTGAAAATCACAAGAGGTTGCAATGGGCCTGGGGGAACACAAACCATACACTAGAATAGTGGAATGCAACAGTTGGTTTCCCACCTAGGCAAGTTTAGTGTGTAGAGGGGTGCTGGGAGTGTATAAAAACACCAACGGTAAGTAATGTACCCGACCCAGAGCCCAGGAAAGCAGGAGTAAAATACAGCAAGTTTCCTAAAACACACTAGAAGTCGTGGTAGATTAAGCAAGAACCAGAAGACTGCAAGACACCAACGATGGATTCCTGGACGTGAAGACCTGTGGAAGAAGGGGACGAAGTCCAAGAAGCACTGAAGAGTCCAGGGAGAACAGGAGCCACTGCTAACCCGGATGAAGGTGCAAAAGTGGAACCACCGGTGAGAAGACAAAGTCAGTACTGCACCAATAAAGACAGATGCAGGTTCCTGGTTGGTGCACACAATGTCCCATGCAGGATGGATGAATGCTGTCTGGTTTGTGTCGCTGGATTCCGCCAACAAGCCTTGGCACACGCAAAGCTCACAGTTAGCATAAAATGGTGCTGCCCGGGACCAGGAGGGACCTGGTGGCCTCTAACCAGGAGGGGGAGACAGAGGGGGCTCTCAGCAACTCAGAGAGCTATCCGAAGACTATGTAGCATGCACAGGAGTACCACAGCATGGGGATAAAGAAGGTGCAAATGGAGGCCCATGCAGCAATACACAAAGGATTCCCAAGCCGCCGGAGAACCACTCAGGAAGCTGTGCGTCGTAGGATGGAGTGCTGGGGGCCTAGGCTGTGCTGTGCATGAAGAACTTTTTGGAAGGTTGCACACAGACCTTAACAACTGCAAGTCATGCGGTGCACAGGGGTACTGTCTTGCGTGGGGAGGCAAGCCTTTACCTCCACCAAAGTTGGACAGCTGGACAGTGAGACTGTGTAGGAGGCTGGCCTGGCTTGTAGCGGGTACCAGAGGTACTTACACCTTGTGCCATGTCCAGTTATCCCTTATTAGTGTAGAAGAGGTGTTTCTAGCAGCTTAGGCTGATAGAAGGTAGCTATGGCAAAGCAGCTTAGGCTGAACTAGGAGACATGTAAAGCTACACACATGTTTGTGTCCTTTCTATTACTTACATAGCACCCTGCCTTGTGGGTTACCTAGGGCCTAGGTTAAGGGGGACTTATATGTAGAACAAGGAGGGGGGGTTAAGGCTTGACAAGCACTTTTAAATGCCAAGTCGAAGTGGCAGTGAAACTGCACACACAGGCCTTGCAATGGCACGCCTGAGACATGGCTAAGGGGCTACTTAGGTAGGTGGCACAATCAGTGCTGCAGGCCCACTTGTAGCATTTAATTTACAGGCCCTGTACACATCTAGTACATTTTACTAGGGACTTACAAGTAAATTAAATATGCCATTTGGGTACGAGCCACTGTCACCATGGTTTAATGGAGAGAGTGTATGCACTTTAGCACTGGATAGCAGTAAAGTGTGCAGAGCCCTAAAGCCAGCAAAAACAGTGTCACAAAATGGAGGGAGGCAGGCAAAGGGTTAGGGGTGACCACCCTAAAGCTGTGAGGTCTGACAAGTCTCCTCTGCAATCCAGATCCAATCGGAGAGATTTCTCTGGTGCTGTGCCCACTGGGATTTCAGATCCCACTGAAGAGGCAACATGTGTCATCTGGTGTGCTTCTCCAGCAGGATGAAGGAGGCCATCAGACGCAGCAGCCTTAGAGTTGGTCTCACCAAGATCCAGGGCCAAGGCTATAACACCAAGATCATAACCTGAATCTCCCGGACTCTCTGCGCTTGAAGGCAAGCCTGAAACTTCACCATTATAAGAATGGTTCAGATTAAATGGAGCGTTCGAGAAGTAGTCAGGTGTGACTTCTGCATTCTGATTGTGAACCCCAGTGAATGTAAAACATCTGCCATAGTCTGAAAGTGGGTGACAACTGCCTGGGGTGAACTCACCTCCAGAAGCCAGTCATTGAGGAAGGGAAAGACTGGGACCCCCACCCTTCGAAGATGAGCCACAACCACCACCAACACTTTTTTGAACCCCTGAGTTGCACTGGTGATGCCAAAGGGGAGCACAGCAAATTGGAAATGCTTTGAGCCCACTGTGAACTGCAGGTAATGTCTCTGGTCCTACAAGACCAGAATGTGAAAAGTAAACACTCTGCAGGCTCAGTGCTACCATCCAGTCTCCAGTGTCTAGGGCATACAGGGTCTGTGCAAGGATGAGCATTTTGAACCTGTCTTTTCCCAGGAAGGCACTGAGAGGGAGAAAGGTAAGACTAGGGTGGAAGTATATGTCCTTTTTCAGCATCAGAAAGCAGTGGTAGTAGCAACCACAGCATACTTCTGGCATTGACACACTCTCAACGGCTCCTTTGAACAAAAGAATCTGCACTTCCTAGCGTAATAGCAACAGATAGTTCTCTGACAGCTGTTGCATGTATGGTGGCATGGGGGCAGGGTTGCTATAAATGGGAGGGCGTGTTGGCATGGTGGGTGGGGTTGCAATAAATAGGAGGGTATAAACCTGCCAAAAAATCTGAAAACACCCACTTGTCTGAAGTGAAATATTGCCACTCACATAAAACGTGACAGATCCTACCTCATAGGCATGTCAAAGAGGGCACACTAAAGAGGTTTGAGTAAGACTGCAGTATGGGGGTGGAGGACTAGACTGAACAGTGTCCTTGCTAACCATATTAACCATGTGGTCTCTGGGAACCTCTTCTCTGGCCGCAAAAGCGCTGGAAAGCCTATTTGCCTTATGGATATGGGTGAAAGGAGGAGTGTGATTGATGCGGAGTGGTAGACAATTCTAGTGAACAAGCTGTGACCCTGCTATCCTTAAAGCACTCCTGCACTGTAGCTGCACTAAACAGACATGAGCCATTGAAAAGCATATTCATGAGGCTTTCCTGGACATTGCCCCTAAAGCCTGTGGACAGCAACCAGGTTTGGCACCTTAGAACCACTATAGAACCCATTGATCTGCCAAGGGAGTCCATTGTGTCAAATCCACAGTGAACAGTGAGTTTTTCTGCATCCCAGTCATAAAACATCACTTGTGTAAGCGTTAACCAAGCCTCCTCTGGGACCAAGGGCAACAAGCAGCACCTGTCCCAAGGAGTCCCAATGGGAGTGAGAATATTTGCTCAAAAGGCAATTGTTATTGAGTGACTGCTAAGCCAGGCTAGTGGAAGAGAAGGTCTTCTTCTCATAGGTCTCTAACAATTTGGATTCCCTAACTGGAAAAGCAGTGTTAGAAATGGGGTTTCTGGTTGGCTAGGGTATGCACCTCAGCCAGGCAGAACTTACCCACTCTAGTCAGGGCAAGGGAGTTACACGTCCAAGATAACCCCTGCTCACCCCCTTGGTAGCTTGGCACGAGCAGTCAGGCTTAACCCGGAGGCAATGTGTAAAGCGTTTGCACAACACGCACATACATGTGATGCAATATCCCCACCACAAAGGAAACACAACACCAGATTGTATGAAAATACACTGTATTGTACACAACGTAATTATTAGACCAACATCACATAACAGTACTATCCTGCTACCTTAGCAGTTGTCAGAACATTACACATTAGTTACTCTGCAAACTAGCAGTAGTCACACATAACACACAGGTTACTCAGTATTCTGCAACATAAGCAGTAGTCAGGAAACACGTTATCACATTAGGACACTTGTCATAAGAATATCATAAAACGCCCATAGTAGGAACATTAGAAAATCTATGGCAAGTTAAGGAAACATATTAGCAAGTCATGCCCATAAAAGGAACATGTGCACACATATGTAAAAGCAGCATAGAACAGGTAGGCAATATAACACAATTAATAAAGTCTGTAGAAAGAACTTTAGATCATAATTATATTTGTCCATTTAAAAGTACCTGGTAGATGAGGAGGCACTTCCAGTGCCTAAAACGAATCATGGGGACCCCGGCGCTCTTCTGCGCAAAACGGGGGCCTCCCTAAACTTGGCAAATAGAGAGGGGCGGCACGCACCCTCTCTGCTTCCTTGGCGGGCCCCTTCTGGGACCCGTGCTCATTGGAGGGCCCCCCGGGCCTCCACCGGCCCTCTCCAAGGGGGGCCCAAGTCAGGGAAATCCTCGGGGTAAGGAGGGGGGCGCCACGCACCCCCTCCAATCTGCGAGCGGGCCCTTCTGGGGGCCCGCAACCTCCTGGGGTCTCCCGGGGCCTCCGTCGGCCCTTTCAGCAGGGGAGACCCTTTTGTGATGGCCTCGGGCCCACGAGGGGGCCCACCAGAGAGTTGGCGGCGGGGGCGAGCCTCCGATGAGGCTGTCTCCCCGGTCGCACACTGCAGGGAGAGCCCTCCGGGGCTGGAGCAGGTGAGGGAGAGGCGTCCTCCTCTCCCTCCTGCTCCGACGACAACGCCAGCACCAGGTTGGGCCGGCCGGTGCCCCGGGGGCGCTCCTTGGAGCGATCCCTACCCCGGGGGCACCGCTAGGAGCAGGCTTGCTCCTCGTTATTTCGGAAAGGGATTTCTCGTGCCCTGGGGGCACGGAGCTGAGCGCGATCCTCGCGCTCCACCAAATTAACTTCCCCGGGCTGCGGCGGTGATTCTTTTGGGCACCTTGACGGCAGCGCGCTCAGGAAAGCGCGAGGGCTCATTTACAAGCCCGGGCTGCGGCGGTGATTTCAGGGCTCAAAATAAAGCGCTCTAGGAAGGCGCGACGGTCTTCCTTCATGCCCGGGTTGCGGCGGTGATTTCCTTGGGCAAAAGAAAAGCGCTTTCAAAGCGCTAGGACCCCTCCAAAGCCCAGCAATTGAAAGGATGCCTTTCTTCTCTTAAAGCATCCTGGGCAAAGATGTAAAAGATCGTTGCAGGGGTTAGGGGCCACAGCACCCTGCCCCTGGGAACAACTAAACAAGAAGGAGCACAGGGCTGGTGGGCCCAGCTACAGGCCAGCACAAGGGGTGCAGATGGTGGCAGTTCCTCCTAGTGACCAGGCAGGTCACAGGTCAGCACAGCAGCAGCAGTCCAAGGCGGTTTCCTGGTGAGTCCATTCATCAGCGTTCTGTGTCCAGTTTCAAGTTCCAAGAATGTTCAAATTGTGGGGAAAATTCCCCTGTACTTATAGTCCTTTTTTACAGTGTTTTACAATGATAGGGAGAGGAGGTTCCAGCCAGTTACAACTGGTTCTGGGAGTGCCCCCTCTCTCCTTTCAGCACAGGCTCCAAACATCAGTGGGGGGTTAACGACCCTATTGTGTGAGGCCAGGGCACAGCCTTTACAAATGTAGGTGTGCCCCGCCTCTCCCTTCTCTCAGCCCAGGAAGGCTATTCAGCATGCAGATGCACCTTGGTGACACCTCCACCCTCCCTGTGTACAGGCTGTCTGAAAAGTATGCACAAAGCCCCAACTGTCACTCTGCCCAGACGTGGATTGGAGTCAAGCTGCAAAACACCAGAATCATAAGCACAGATAAATGCGCACTTTCTAGAAGTGGCATTTCTGTGATAGTAATAAAAAACACACCCACACCAGTAAGCAGTATTTATTATCACCATCACAACCATACCAAACACGCCTACGCTACCCCTCATAAATCAGACAATACCCCTTACACATAAGGCAGGGCATTTCTAATGTAATCCTATGAGAAGGCAGCACTCACAGCAGTGAGACACCAAGTTAGGCTGTTTGTCACTACCAGGACAGGCCATGCAATATGGCACATGTCCTGCCTTTCTACATACATGGCACCCTGCCCATAGGGCTAGCTTGGGCGTACTTTAGGGGTGACTTACATGTAGTAAAAGGGGAGTTCTGGGCCTGGCAAGTAAATTTAGATGCCAGGTCCCTGTGGCATAAAACTGCGCACACAGGCCCTGCGCTAGCAGGCCTGAGACAGGTTTGAAAGTCTACTTCAGTGGGTGGCGCAAGCAGCGCTGCAGGCCCACTAGTAGTATTTAATTTACAGGCCCTGGGTATAGAGATACCGCTGTACAAGGGACTTATAGGTAAATTAAATATGCCAATTAGGTATAAGCCAATCATACCAACTTTAGATGGGAGAGCACCTGCACTTTAGCACTGGTCAGCAGTGGTAAAGTGCTCAGAGTCCTAGAGCCAACAGCGAGAGGTCAGAAAAACCAGGAGGAAGGAGGCAAAAAGACTAGGGATGACCATGCGTATGGCCAAAAGTCCAACAAGCAGTAAGAAAGGCGTTTTGGTGGAGTTTGGCAGTCAAAGATTGCACCACCAAATGCTGCATGAGGAATGTGGTGCAGGGGAGAGACGACGTACAGCCTGAGAGTTGACAGGGACCACGGAACATGACTTGGACTAGTTCCCCAGGAGGACTTCTATGAGGGCTGATTTAAAAGGAAGCAGGAGCTCTGCACTGGAACATCTCACCTGAAGCACCTCGGTTAAGAAATTAGTTTTAACCTCTACTGATAGGAGCTAGACATCCAGGACCTCAGCTGTACTACACATGACCATTGCATATGATGCACTATCTTCAGTAGCTGGGCTAGGTGAGAGACTAAACCAGAGTCTGGTAAGGTGTCTAGCCTGCTATCATCTCCCAGCGCCTTGTACCACTTCTCCTTGCAGAAGGACTGTGCGATGTCTTCAGTGGGTTCAAAACCCTGCACTTAGTGTCTTCCTTAAACTCTCTAAAGTACAGAGGCACTGTGTCAGTCTTGTACCTAGAGGTGCTGGTCTTCAGACAAGGTCGTGCAGCACTATCTCAGAGTCAGAAAGGACAATAGATACGCCCTTGTAATCGGGGACCATGGCAACAGTGTTAAGGGACCAAGACCCGGTCAGGGTACTAGAGCCAAAATGGATCTTAGAAACTGAGTTGGTCTGGGGAAGGATCTAGAGGCTCCAGCAAGTGTAGACGGAGGGCCTGCCTAGAGTAATGCAACAGAGACACCTCTCTGCAACTTGGGGACCAAAGGCATTCCAGAGGGAGTTGGTTGCCTGACGACCCAGACCATGGCCTTTTAGAGTTGCTGAAGCTGATCAGGAGTGGCTCTATCTTGAGAAAACCCCTGGCTGTGCAGAGTAGGAGTCGGTGCCATGTACACGGGCAGTGTGCCGGAGCAGGGCCTAAAGGCATGGAGACAGCCCAGTGCTCCTTCCAGGGACTTGTAAGGGTGAAGTCGTACAACACTTCCACAACTTCTTTCTCTTTTTGGACTTATGCAATGACAGCTTCGACTAGGATGATGAATGGTTGTGGGGGCAGCTCTGGGAATGGGCCCAAGACCATCCTGAAGAGCTTGAACAATATAGGGGTCCCACATAGCCATGCAGCCAGGAACATCAGCACCTTCTCCAGAATCGCATTAGGATGCATCAAAAAGCAGTGTGAACAGGACGCAGAATCATGACTCAACCCTGAGCATCAAAGGAAAACCATGTCACATACATTTGCCTACGACATTCCCAGCAAGGTTTAAAGTTCTTAGACTTCTGAGGAGACAAGTCCCTAGCACACTTGAAAGAATTTTGGGATAAATCCCTCTACAAATGCTGAGAAAACATTGGTCAAAAAGTGACCAAGGTAGCTCTCTAGATCTGCGAATGTTGACAGTGTGCTGGGGTGGCACCACGCACGTCACACCTGACACAGATGATGTTGATGCAGAGCCATTGGTGCCACCTACTGGCACACAGAAGTATCGCCTAAGATTTTCCAGATACAGTCTGATGCCTGGGGGATATTCTGAGTTAAGGAATCTGCGGTTTGTAATCTCTTTGAGAAAATTAATTTTACATATAGTTTAAAAAATTCACTTATAACACATACTGTTCGCGATTTATAATGGATTTGAGCACAAGAACAGTCTTTTTTTTAGCCAAATATATATATATATATATATATATATATATATATATATATATATATATATATATATATACATGTCCAAACCAAGCGGCTCCACTACAGAGCCAGGGGCAATCTTGGATTCCACTTCCTCACCCCAGCATGACGCGTTTCAGCGAATTGTCTTCTTCAGATGCCGGTAGTTACAGGACACATGCCCACAAGTGTTTAAATACGTTTTTACTCCTCCTTCAATTCATTCATGATTACAAACAGACTTCATTTCCCATAATGCACCAAGCTGGATATGCTACCACTCTGATTTTTCTTAATTGTTTTTACACAGCCCCAATCATATTTTCTTTCAGTAGATATATATATAATGTATATCTGTATATTTGTTTATATAATGTATATGTGTCTATATATATATATATATATATATATAAATTTGGACAAACGTATATCTTGTATACCTTGAGCAAGTTCAAAATGTAGTTTTCCGTTTAGAGAACTTTCGAGACTTAAACTAAATTGCACATTAAAGAGCGTGTTGGAAAAATATGCAAAACAAATGAAAAGGAAAATTGAACATAAAGTATATCCTCTTGGAGTTAGAATAATAAAAAGTAGGCAAAAGGAAGCGAAATCATTGAGCCGGTCACTTCTTCTAGTAAAAGAACATCAGCATAAGGAATTACAGGAACGAGGAAATCAGTGCAATCAATTTTGAATGATAATGACACATAGAAAGAAGTCACATAATTAAAAATAATTTCCCCAAAATGCTGAAATTCTATAAAAGAGGATCATGAATCTCGGACTGTTCGAAAAGAGTTTCAAATCCACCTGAAAAAGCACATCGTTGTATAATGTACTTTTAATAAGGTGCAATAAATGTGCAAGAATGAATTAGCTCGCCTCCTACAATGACCTATAAGGCTTCTATCCCATCCAATTCACAACAATAGAAATAAAGAATATGCTCAGTTCGGAAAATATGGTTGTATATTATAGATGGATGGTTAGATAGATAAAAATATACACACTATTATCCCTGCAGAAAAACAGTGGTATGGTGTTATTAATTCTTGTTATTCACAGAAATATGACATTTTCATTCATTACATATTAGAACAAATGGGAAGTCTAAATAATGTTTTCATGCACATGTAATATCAAGTGAAGTGGATGATCATTCAATCATGCATCTGTAAGTTCTCGTGACATTTGCAGAGCATTCGTTCCCAGTTTATCCAAAATAGACGCAGAGCACCTCTATAAGAAAAACAGGAGCACTGGATTGCATAAATGTGCAAAATATCACAGTGAAAATGTTAGCAAGAGATGCATGCCAATGATGTCACTGTCTGCACTAAAAAGGCTATTTCAGCACGACGCTACGCACTGCACTTTCTGCTTAAACGTGACATAGCGATTTCTTCCATGAGATTTATACCCTAGTATAAATTTCACAGTGAGGACAACCCCTCCCCCGCAAGATAAGCTGTCTAAAATATGTAATTTTACAGTAATTACATATGAGTATCGCGTGATATAACACTTGAACATTTTTGCACATTTGTTTCTTTTGGGCAATAAAATTCTACTGAAACTCGGAATTAGATATATTAGTAGAAATGGCAATGAGTGGAAACCTATGGGTGTATACTCTGTTCCCATCTCATCATGCTCCTTTTGCATAGATTACAGGAGAGATGGCCCCAGATTTGCAAAGGTTTTGCTGATGCTTTGCATTATTTTTTTTTAACAGACCCGACACAAAGTGCCAGATGTACGACCCAGAGTTTTGCGACTCACAATTTGTGACTCATTTGCAAGTCGCAAATTGCGAGCCGCAAAACCATATGTACAACAGTGTACTTTACACTGTTTGCGATTCCCAATGGAGTCGCAAATGACCTACCTCATTAATATTTATGAGGTAGGTCGCAATTTACGACCCCATTGGGATTGGCAGCACTCACAGGGATGGTGGCCTGCTGGGGAAAGCAGACCACCATGTCTATGACTGGTTTTAAATAAAGCAGGCTTTTTTTTTTTTAAATGCAGTTCATTTTCCTTAAAGGAAAACGGGATGCATTTCAAATACAAAAATGAAAAGTTTTCTTTTCATTTTTTCAGAGCAGGCAGTGGTCCGTGGGACCACTGCCTGCTTTGAAAAAGTATTTACGCTACCATTCACAAAGGGGAAGCAGTCCCATGGAAACCCCTTCCTGTTTGCGAATGGGTAAGCACCAATTTGAAATTGGTGCTAACTGCGATTGTTTTGTGACCGCATCCACGATCACAAAACAATCCTACATCACACTGCGACTCACAATTAGGAAGGGAACGTTGCTTCCTAGTTGTGACTCGCAAACCATTTTTGCGAATCGGTAAATAGATTTCAGAATCGAAAAAAGGGTCTGTACATAGCAAAATGCTTTTTTCTCGTCGCAAATGGCCCAATTCCTCGAATCGGCCCGTTTGCTACGAGAAAAAAGCTTTGTACACATGGCCCAAAATCCTTTTTGGCATTTACAAATCAACACAAATTGGTATTTGCGTTGGTTTGTAAGAAAAAGCAATGCAAACCAAAAGGCAGCACTGATCTGCTTTACTCATCATCAAAAGAGCGTTCCATGGGTAGTACAATGGCTTTCCTATGCAACCACCCATGGCTATGACACAAAACTCTGTCTACTAACAGTAGTAGAGAGAGTTTTGTGCTAAAAATTATCACCACTTGAAAGCAGATATTAAAAAGGAGAAATGCTTTTATCTCTCCTAAATTTTACCAAGTTGCGTTTGTGCTGCACTGTATAGCACACATCTAAAGTGGGAAACGTTTTAAAGTTAGTCGGAGAATAGTATATTTGTACAGGAGTCCAAAACCTATGCTACACTAACGCAGAGTATATGCTGCATTGTGTGACAGGTTTACAAATCTGGGCCTTTGTGTTCTACGTCACCAAGCAAATTTGGCAAATTTGGCGATGCACTTGTTCAACATCTGGTGCAAAATGGTTTTTGCAGTCAAATGTTGATCAATGCTGCTCTTTCCACTTGTTTGCACCACGAACCACACCCATATGTCGTTTGAGCATCTGGCAAATATATAGTAGCTAGAATTGTAACCTATAACTAGAAATTCTTGTTAACATTATAGAACGAAAACAGACTACATGTGTGCTTTTAAAATCTAATCACCTGCTATTATTTCAAATCAATAACCTGTACATCAATTCATCAATTTCGACCAAAAAATAAAGAAATTACCGTTGTCACTGTTAGTTACAATCCCAGTTGAGGTAACTGTACTAGGTGCCGAAATTTCATCTGGGGATGTAGCAGCCCGAACATCTCGAATATCCCTCTTTCGTCTGGCTGGTGATGATGTACAGTTCCCTGGCTAGAATGCCAAACAGAAGGGGCTATACTTAGTAGTGTATACACAGCATATACATAACTGGTGAAGCAAACTCCGTGTTACAATTTTCATTTGGGTTTTGATATATTGCTGATATAGACAGAGGGAGAAGTAATACGCTTTAAATATCATGCTTTATCTTCTGAGGCACATATTGAACACAGATTTCTGAGCACAGGCCATGATCTTACGAAATGTCCGGTTCGGGATAGGTAACAGCAAATCAAATGCGATGGGAACAGGCACTTTGCATAGTACTAGACTGCACACTGTGCAATCATAATTGTATCTTAAATCATGCTTCCTCCTCATTCAGAGGCATATAAAGACAGAGACAAATATTCGAAGAACTGCCAATCTGCGAAATACCCACAGGCATTTATCATTAACAAGGCAACAATCCTGAAAGCAAGTCGAAACATTCATAAGAACATTTCTTTTCACTAGGTACTTAAATATTGTGCCACAACATGTAAAATACATTGAAGAAAAAGAAAAAAGAAGTTTAAAAATTCAAAATTACTTTCAGGAAGATATTTTCTAGGATGTATGCAAAGTTGGTAAAAGATCATAAAACGTCAGCATCAGACATAACAATGAAGTGAATTAATAACACAGGCCACTTACAAATAAAAGGTGGCGATGATCGAAAGACAGTAAAGTGGTACCAATGTTTTTCTTTGCAATAAAAACAAGCATTGGCAAAGCCAACAGGTCTGGCCTTGGCAATAATGCATTTTTGACAAACATAAGCAATAGGTTTTAAACGTGTATGGGTAATGCAATTATTCTTGTGAATATGTAGTGTATCATAAAGTGGTAGCTGGGCTTTGTAGGAAAGTACCATCTTGCCTGGCGTGTTACCCCCATATTTCACTGTATGTATGTTGTTTTAGCCCTTGTGTCACTGGGAACCTGCCAGGCAGGACCCCAGTGCTCACAGTATGTGCCCTGTATGTGTTCCCTGTGTGGTGCCAAACTGTATCACTGAGGCTCTGCTAACCAGAACCTCAGTGTTTATGCTCTCTCTGCTTTCCAAATGTTTCACTGCAGGCTAGTGACTAAATTTACCAATTCACATTGGCATTCTGGTACACCCATATAATTCCCTTGTATATGGTACTGAGGTACCCAGTGTATTGGGGTTCAAGGAGATCCCTATGGGCTGCAGCATTTCTTTTGCCACCCATAGGGAGCTCTGACAATTCTTACACAGGCCTGCCACTGCAGCCTGAGTGAAATAACATCCACGTTATTTCACAGCCATTTACTACTGCACATAAGTAACTTATAAGTCACCTATATGTCTAACATTCACTTAGTGAAGTTTGGGTGCCAAGTTAATTAGTGTGTGTGCACCCTGGCACTAGCCAAGGTGCCCCCACATCGTTCAGGGCAAATTCCCCAGACTTTGTGAGTGCGGGGACACCATCACACGTGTGCACTATACATAGGTCACTACCTATGTATAGCGTCACAATGGTAACTCCGAACATGGCCATGTCACATGTCTAAGATCATGGACTTGTCACCCAATACCATTTTGGTATTGGGGGGACAATTCCATGATCCCCCGGGACTCTAGCACAGAACCCGGGTACTACCAAACTGCCTTTCGGGGGTTTCCACTGCAGCTGCTGCCAACCCCTCAGACAGGTTTCTGCCCTCCTGGGGTCCAGGCAGCCCTGGCCCAGGAAGGCAGAACAAATGATTTCCTCTGAGAGAGGGTGTTACACCCTCTCCCTTTGTAAATAGGTTTGGAGGGCTGGGGGGGATTAGCCTCCCCAGCCTCTGGAAATGCTTTGATGGGCACAGATGGTGCCCATCTCTGCATAAGCCAGTCTACACCGGTTCAGGGATCCCCCAGCCCTGCTCTGGCGCGAAACGGGACACAGGAAAGAGGAGTGACCACTCCCCTGACCAGTACCTCCCAGGGGAGGTGCCCAGAGCTCCTCCAGTGTGTCCCAGACCTCTGCCATCTTGGGAGCAGAGGTGTTGGGGGCACATTGGACTGCTCTGAGTGGCCAGTGCCAGCAGGTGACGTCAGAGACCCCCTCTGATAGGCTCTTACCTTTCTTGGTAGCCAATCCTCCTTTCTTGGTAGCCAAACCTCCTTTTCTGGCTATTTAGGGTCTCTGCTTTGGGGAATTCTTCAGATAACGAATGCAAGAGCTCACCAGAGTTCCTCTGCATCTCCCTCTTCGACTTCTACCAATGATCGTCCGCTGACTGCTCCAGGATGCCTGCAAAACCGCAACAAAGTAGCAAGACGACTACCAGCAACATTGTAGCGCCTAATCCTGCCAGCTTTCTCGACTGTTTCCTGGTGGTGCATGCTCTGGGGGTCGCCTGCCTTCACCCTACACCAGAAGCACAGAAGAAATCTCCTGTGGGTCAACAGAATCTTCCCCCTGTTAACACAGGCACCAAAAGACTGCATCACCAGTCCTCTGGGTCCCCTCTCATCCTGACGAGCGTGATCCCTGGAACACAGGAACTCCATCCAAGTGACTCCCAAAGTTCACTGACTCTTCAGTCCAAGTTTGGTGGAGGTAATTCCTTGACTCCCCACGCTAGACTGCAAAGCTGTGTACTGCGTGATTTGCAGCTGCTCCGGCTTCTGTGCACTCTTCCAGGATTTCCTTTGTGCACAGCCTAGCCTGGTCCCCAGCACTCTGTCCTGCAGTGCTCAACCTTCTGACTTGGCCTCTGACGTCATGGGACCCTCCTTTGTAACTTTGTGTGGACTCCAGTTCACAAATCTTCTAAGTGCCTGTTGGGGTACTTCTGCAGGTGTTGCCTCCTTCTGTGAGGGCTCTCTGAGTTGCTGAGCGCCCCTTCTGTCTCCTCTTCCAAAAGGTGACATCCTGGTCCTTCCTGGTCCTCAGCAGCACCCAAAACATCTACCGTGACCCTTGCAGCTAGCAAGGCTTGTTTGCGGTATTTCTGCGTTGGAATACTTCTGCAAGCTTCATCGCGACGTCGGACAACTTTCTTTCAAAGGAGAAGTTCCTAGTCTTCTTCCTTCTTGCAGAACGTCAAGCTTCTTCCATCTGGAGGCAGCTTCCTTGCACCTTCATCTGGGGTTTTCTGGGCTCCTGCCCCCCCTGGACACTGTCGCGACTATTGGACTTGGTCCCCTTGCTTTGCAGGTCCTCAGGTCCAGGAATCCGTTTTCAGTGCACCGCTGGTGTTTGTGTTTCTTGCAGAATCCCCATATCACGACCATTGTGCTCTTTTGGGGTAGTAGGTGTACTTTACTCCTACTTTTCAGGGTCTTGGGGTGGGGTATCTTGGTCACCCTGACTGTTTTCTTACAGTCCCAGCGACCCTCTACAAGCTCCCATAGGTCTGGGGTCCATTCGTGATTCGCATTCCACTTTTGGAGTATATGGTTTGTGTTGCCCCCTAGACCTATGCTTGCCTATGGCAACCTATTGTAATTCTACACTGTTTGCATTACTTTTCTGACTCTTACTTACCTGTTTTAGGTTTGTGTACGTATAGCTTGTGTATATTACTTACCTTCTTACTGAGGGTACTCACTGAGACACTTTTGGCATTTTGGCATATTGCCATAAAAATAAAGTACCTTTATTTTTAGTAACTCTGTGTATTGGGTTTTCTTATGATGTTGTGCATATGATATAAGTGGTATAGTAGGAGCTTTGCATGTCTCATAGTTCAGCCTAAGCTGCTTTGCCATAGCTACCTTCTATCAATCTAAGCTGCTAGAAACACCTCTATTCTACTAATGAGGGATAACTGGACCTGGCACAAGGTGTAAGTACCTTTGGTACCCACTACAAGCCAGGCCAGCCTCCTACAATGGTGCACTATACTAAGGACTTACTAGTAAATCAAATATGTCAATCATGGAAACACCAATCACCAATACAATTTAGACATGGAGCACTTGCAATGAGTCTGCTTTATTCAGGCTGATGTACTGACTCCTTGCTAAAGCCAAGAGGACAGCTTTTTAAATTATGGTGTTAAGACAGTTTAACAAAGCCAGGGGGGCTGCCTTATTTGAAATTACATGTCTTTATATTGTTAGTCTAATTTAAAAAAATCTCAGAAATTCACTGAAACGCAAAGGTTAAAGTGATGTTATCGTTAGGTCTGGTAATAATATCTTACTTTACAGTAAAAAAAACCTCAAAATTTCACTGAAAAAAACACAGGTTAAAGTGACGGACATTATAGTCAGCTGAAAATGCCAGATGAAATGTACCGTTTCAAACAAAAAGAACACTGAATTTCACCTTGTATTGTTAACCGAACTAACTATAACTCCTTCCCTCATCCTGCACTGCTTATGACCTCACATAATACAACACTAATGACATGTTCTATGATATCATTCATAATATCATTGATGACAACTGAAATCACACCATTGACAGCAATGTGCCTGGCCAGGGTGCGAGTTATAGTTACTTCATTTAACTATAACTTGTGAATTTCAGTCTTTTTACTTGAAAAAACTCTTACATCTTAATTGACATTTTCACCTAACTGCAATGTCACTTTAACCTTTGCCAGGTAGTACAAGGTTGTTTGTTTAATGGCAGTGGCGGCCAGTAATTTTAGGAGGATGGGGGTGGACGGGACACACACATACACACTCACTTACACTCATTCATTCACACATACACACACATGCACACAAGCATCCATTCACAACACTCGTTACAAATTATTCAAAAATACACGCACACACACACCAAACATTAATTAATTTTAAAAAAACACACACTTACCTGCAGCTCAGCCTTGGAGGTCGCAGGAGGGCTGGGACTGCTGCCTTCCCTCATTGGCTGACCTAAGGTCTGCCAATGAGGGAAGGCAGCATTCCCAATCTCGTCACAGAGTGGGATGGGGTCAGTGAGACTGCTGACTCCACACACCCTGTGATGAGGTGTCACTGATTGACACTTGGCCCTGGGCCCTTCAGGGCTTTAAACTGAAGCACCCACGTCAGAGTCAATGGGTGACACTATCCCATATTACTGAGGGGGAGGGCCTCAAGGACCTTTGCCGAGCTGAGGAGGTCACGCCCACAGGAGATATGACCTCCTCAGTCCAGAAAAGTTCAATTCATGCAGCCAGGATCCTGCTCAAATAGCACATGTCTAGCTCCTGGCTTCCTGGCCTGAAAATGAGGATTGTCTGAAATGCTGGCATTTGCTCAGCCTGACAAACACTCTTCTTGAGGGGCAAAAGGGGCATGGCCCCTCAGCCCCAAAGGATGGGCCGCGGCTACCTAATGGCTGCACTGCTGACACTACTAGATTTTCAAAAAGTATAATGAGTGAAGATTCCATTTGGAATGTGCATGAAATCATTGCAGTACTGATATCTCTTAAGATATGCAGTAATCATGGAGGTATTGTCAGTGATGTTAAGTCGATCTAGATGTAATGAATTTAAAGGGTATATCCAGAAGTTTTCTTTGGAGTCCAGTAGTTCTTTTAAGACACTTCCTGCAGGGAAACACTTGAAATCTGATAGCAAATAGTCCACAAGGTTAAAATATTAGGCTACAGGCTGACCAAGTTTCTTATTAAGTATTGCTGATTTGTGATTCCTGAATCATGTATGGAGGTCATTCACTGTTTGGCCTACAAAGTGTTTTTTGGTGTTGGAACTGAATCACATAAATAATGCATGTTGATCGAAATGTAAGATGCTGTCAAAGTCAAAATCATACTTTTTTCAGCTGCAAAACTACCATAAAAGTGCATATACACAATACAAAGACAAAATAGTAAGAACAATACTCTCAGTATAAAAAAGTCACAGCAATCAAATATACAAGAAAAAAAGAAAATATTGGACTATATTTCTAGAGGCAATATCTCTTTCTGGTGCGCAGGCAATATATCTTATAATTTAGCATTGCATAACCTGATGTCTGGGCTCCTAGCTGCTGTAAAAGTTAGAAAGCCTTCTTGTATGAACCAGTATTAACCTACACAGCATTGGAATTAAAAAGTGTTTCATATGAGTTAAATACATTTACAAAAATAAATAAAATGCAAGGTGCTCTGTGGTGAGAACCCATTGCAGGGACATGCAGGTAGGGACTGTAAACAGGTTTCTTGTATTTTGAAAAGCCAGCAAAAAGTGAACAAGATTAAAACTTAGCCTCGTAAGAAGGAACCTGGACCACTCATTTGGAATGCATTGCAGATACAGTTCTGGTGCAAAGTCATGTTAATATTCCAGCAAGGCAACCGCTGGTCCCTAAGCTGCAATACGTCCCTATAAACCTTAAGAACTTTTAAAAACAGATCCTTTATCATGTGAGGAGCTAAATGTTGGGGCTCCTATTGCTTCAAGTACAAATTAGGTAACCAAAGCTCATTAAAAGTTTCTCTAATATGCAAAAATATGGAATTCTCCTAATGTTCTCTAGTGCTAAGCAATCCCTTAAAATTGCTTTTGTAAGGTGTGATTCAGGGTTTCTCAAGGCTCTTAGCCATAAAAGTAAAGATTGCATTTAATATAATCTTTCACAAAGTCCAAACCCACCTCAATGAGACAACAGAGAGTGAAGATTGTGGGAGAGCAAGGAGTCTTCGGGAGAAGCAGTTATCAATCATTTGTATAGGAGTATTGGCTTTTCAACTCTAGGAGCTGCTCCAACTCCCACAACCCACGCACGCAACCTCAGCTTCATACTGGACTCTCCGCTCACTATGACCCAGCAAGTCAACGTCATCTCATCCTCATGTTTCAACACCCTCGACATGCTTCGCAAGCCCTTCAGATGTATCCCCGTTAAAACCAGAAGAACGGTCACCTACGCCCTCGTTAGCAGTAGACTGGACTACGGCAACGCACTCTACGCGGGAACAACGGCCAAGCTCCAGAGAAAACTGCAGAGCATTCAGAATTCCTCAGCACGATTCATCCTTAACCTCCCTCGCCACGAACACATCTCAGCCCACCTCAGATACCTCCACTCGCTCCCTGTCAACAAAAGGATCATCTTCAAACTCCTGATCCATGCTCACAAGGCTCTCCATGACGCCGGCCCTGCCTACCTCAACGAGCGTCTCAACTTCCACGTCCTGACATGCCAGCTCCGCTCCGCCAATCTTGCCCTTGCCACTGTCCCCCGCATCCACCGAACGACAACCGGTGGCAGATCCATCTCCCACCTCGCCGCCAAGACATGGAACTCCCTCCCCGTCAACCTACGTCTGACCCAGGACCTCCTGACCTTCAGGAAGCATCTCAAGACCTGTCTATTCGAGCAGTAGCACCCCCCCTCCCTCAGCGCCTTGAGACCCTACCGGGTGAGTAGCAGCTTAGAATTTGCAGTTAAAGGCTTAATAAAATGGAATTCCCAGATAAATAAAATTATGGACCCTGGCTACCTCGGGAAACATCCTTTTTTACGACTTTTTTATTGCGAAAGTCGTGGTTAATGAAAGCGCAACAACGCTTTTTTTAACCACAACTTTGTTTTTTTGTGCCTTAACTACGTATGTTCTGAACAACGAACATGCGTGGTTAAGGTACAAAGAAGGGAGCTGGCGAAGGAGGACGACGCAGGTGACAAGGGGTTGACTAAGGTAAGTGGTGGGTTTAGGTTTTGGGGAGGGGGTGGGGGTGGGGGGTCAGGGGGTTTTAGGCTTTGGGGTGGGGTTGGGGGGTGGGGCGTTTTTGGTTTTGGGGAGGGGGTGGGGGGTTAGGGGGTTTTAGGGGATGGGTTGGGGTTGGGGGGTGGGGCGTTTTTGGTTTTGGGGAGGGGGTGGGGGTTAGGGGGTTTTAGGTTTTGGGGTGGGGTTGGGGGGTCAGGGGGTTTTAGGTTTTGGGGTGGGGTTGGGGGATGGGGCGTTTTTGGTTTTGGGGAGGGGTAGGGGGTCAGGGGGTTTTAGGTTTTGGGGTGGGGTTGGGGGGGTGGGGCGTTTTTGGTTTTGGTGAGGGGGTGGTGGGTCAGGGGGTTTTAGGTTTTGGGGTGGGGTTGGGGGGATGGGCGGTTTTCGGTTTTGGGGAGGGGGTGGGGGTTAGGGGGTTTTAGGTTTTGGGGTGGGGTTGGGGGGTGGGGCGTTTTTGGTTTTGGGGAGGGGTGGGGGGTTAGGGGGTTTTAGGTTTTGGGGTGGGGTTGGGGGGGTGGGGCGTTTTCAGTTTTGGGGAGGGGGTGGGAGGTCAGGGGGTTTTAGGTTTTGGGGTGGGGTTGGGGGGCTGGGGTGTTTTCGGTTTTGGGGAGGGGGTGGGGGGTCAGGGGGTTTTAGGTTTTGGGGTGGGGTTGGGGGTGGGGCGTTTTCGGTTTTGGGGAGGGGTGGGGGGTCAGGGGGTTTTAGGTTTTGGGGTGGGGTTGGGGGTGGGGCGTTTTCGGTTTTGGGGAGGGGGTGGGGGGTTAGGGGGTTTTAGGTTTTGGGTTGGGGTTGGGGGGTGGGGCGTTTTTGGTTTTGGGGAGGGGGTGGGGGTTAGGGCGTTTTTGGTTTTGGGGAGGGGGTGGGGGGTCAGGGGGTTTTAGGTTTTGGGGTGGGGTTGGGGGATGGGGCGTTTTTGGTTTTGGGGAGGGGTAGGGGGTCAGGGGGTTTTAGGTTTTGGGGTGGGGTTGGGGGGGTGGGGCGTTTTTGGTTTTGGTGAGGGGGTGGGGGGTCAGGGAGTTTTAGGTTTTGGGGTGGGGTTGGGGGGATGGGCGGTTTTCGGTTTTGGGGAGGGGGTGGGGGTTAGGGGGTTTTAGGTTTTGGGGTAGGGTTGGGGGGTGGGGCGTTTTTGGTTTTGGGGAGGGGTGGGGGGTTAGGGGGTTTTAGGTTTTGGGGTGGGGTTGGGGGGGTGGGGCGTTTTCGGTTTTGGGGAGGGGGTGGGAGGTCAGGGGGTATTAGGTTTTGGGGTGGGGTTGGGGTGGTGGGGTGTTTTCGGTTTTGGGGAGGGGGTGGGGGGTCAGGGGGTTTTAGGTTTTGGGGTGGGGTTGGGGGTGGGGCGTTTTCGGTTTTGGGGAGGGGTGGGGGTCAGGGGGTTTTAGGTTTTGGGGTGGGGTTGGGGGTGGGGCGTTTTCGGTTTTGGGGAGGGGGAGGGGGTGGGGGGTCAGGGGGTTTTAGGTTTTGTGGTGGGGTTGGGGGGGTGGGGCGTTTTTGGTTTTGGGGAGGGGGTGGGGGTCAGGGGGTTTTAGGTTTTGGGGTGGTGTTGGGGGGTGGGGTGAGGGATGTAGTGTGAATGGTGCCTATTAGTAATGGTTTTATCAGGAATGCCTTTACAACGAAATATCGTTGTTAAGGCATTCGTGGTAAAATCATTAGTAGTAAGGACGAGGTCGGTGTTCCGACCTCGTTGTTAAGGTTAGTAGTTGTTTTTAATTCGGTGTTCCGTTGTATAATCGGCTACCTCTGTACCTGAAATTATATATTTCTGGGATGTGGCAAATTTGGAGCCACATTTCATAACAAATGATTTAGAGAAGTTTATCTTCAGACTCAAATCAGACATAAAAGTATTAAAAGCATTCCATAAAATCAATAAACTATTGGCAGTTCTAGCTATTAAAACTGTGTCATCCGCATATAAGAACAGGTATGGACTGAGAACCTATCTTGGCTATGTCTTTACCTCTCTTGCACAAAAATTATTTTAGGCCATTAATATACAACAGGAACAAATAGGGTGCCAGAACACACTCTTGTTGAACACCAACACAAGAATTTATTTTAGACGATAAATTAGCCTATTTACTATACTGGATCTTGGTAGTTGTTTGCCAATGTAGCTAGCACAGTAGGTCTATGATGGCTCTAACACAACCTATGACTTCCATGATGTTCCATAACTTAGGCCTTTACACAGAATCAAAGGCACAGGTGAGGTCCATGAAAGCAAAGTGTATGGATTCTCTCTTGACCTTAACATATTTCTGAATAATGAGGTAGAGATTTAAGCTTTGGTCCTCTGATCCAGCTCCTGGCCAGTACCTCAGACAAAACATTATTCTCATGTGCCCATTCTTCAAGTTTTAAAAGGACCACCCCACCTAAATGTTTAAAGGTGCTATCCAGCAGTGAGATAGGGTGATAACAACTGAGCTGGGATTTGACCCCCTTTTAAATATAGGGGCCACAACTGTCTCCTGCCATGTAGTTGTGATAGTCACACTCACTTAATCAATGTCAAATGACAGACTCATGTCTGCAGCAGAGAATGGCTGCTTCATGGTTATAAGTAGGTGTTTCAATATTAGAATGTTCTCCGTTTTCATAATTTGGGGTTACAATTTTTAGTAAAATTCTATACCCATGCAGAAACTGGGATCACAGTTTTTATCTGTGGCTTATCACTGTCAGAGAAAAAGTGATAGTTAACTACTCTCCAAAAAGCACAGGGTCCCTTTAAGTTTTCTGCCATCTCCAGGTCCTCCTAGATTCTAGCCCTAATTTCAAGATTCCTGGCTGAAATAGAAGATCTATAGGACTCTCTGGCTAGGCTCATCTTCATCAGGTCTAGTGAACACTCCTTAACAGCTAGGTTGGGGCTTTGGTGGGCAGAAGAACAAACCCCATTAAACCGTGCAAGTTTAGCAGAGCAGGTGTGTTTATATCTGGTAAGGGTATGTTTTGTGAAATATAAATGGCAAGTCTCACAGAAATCACTATTGGTAGTTCCAGGATCCCTTTGCTGAAATAGACTTTGATGGAATATCTCCTGGTTGTCAGCAACCAGGTCCTTCATAAAAGCTACCTTGTCCACTTGATTCCATTTGATTCTAAGCCCCCTATTCTTTGAGTTTTCAAAAGCTTTACATGGGGCCTGGATGTCAGTAAATTTAGCTTCTATTTCGAGATGTAAAATGGGGGGTTGTGGTCACTAATGCAACTTGGCACCATCTCATGGATTATGAAAAGGAGAATTAAATTAGATGACAACAAAATATGATCAATGACAGCATCCAAGTCTGCGCCATGAAAAGTTGGAAAGACATAGGAGGTAAATGACCTATAATCACGTGCAAATATTAAATCATAAAGCAAGATTATCCTGTTCAGTGCACCCCCATATGGATTAAGTTTAAAGTGTATAAGTGGTGAATCAATGTTGTCATATAGCCCACAGACCACTACAGTATCTGGATTGCAGGTATGTGGGAGGCTGGCCTGGTTTGTGGTGGGTACCTAAGGTACTTACAACTTTTATCAGGTCCAGTTATCCCTGATTAGTGAAATTAAGTCAGTGTCTAGAACCCAGGCTGTCTAGAGGTAGCTGTGGGCAGAGCAGCCAAGGCTGAACTAGGAGACATGCAAATCTCTTGCAATACCACTGTAGTCACACAGTACTTACACACAAGAAAGACAATACTCAGTGTTACCAAAAATAAAGGTACTTTATTTTAGTGACTGTGAGAAAGTAGCCTCTTTGTAGCATGGTTACCCCAACTTTTGACCTGTTTGTGAGTGCATGTCAGTGTGTTTTGCCTGTCTCACTGGGATCCTGCTAGCCAGGACCCCAGTGCTCATAAATTGTGGTCTAATGTGTGTGTTGTCAGTAGTGCTTGACTGTGTCACTGAGGCTCTGCTAACCAGAACCTCAGTGCTTATGCTTTCTCTGCTTTTAAATGTGTCACTGTAGGCTAGTGACTTCATTTACCAATTTCAATTGGCATACTGGACCTCCCTTATAAGTCCCTAGAATATGGTACCTAGGTACCTAGGGCATTGGGGTTCCAGGAGATCCATATGGGCTGCAGCATTTATTTTGCCACCCATAGGGAGCTCAGACAAACCCTTGCACAAGCCTGCCATTCCAGCCTGCGTGAATGTAGGAGGCTGGCCTGGTTTGTAGTGGGTACCTTGTCCAGTTGTCCCTTATTAGTGAAGGAGTAGTGTTCTAGCAGCTTAGGCTGATAGAGGTAGCTGTAGCAGAGCAGCTTAGGCTGAACTAGGAGACATGCAAAGTTCATGCAATACCACTTAAAGTTATACTGTACCTATACACAAGTAAAGACAATACTAAGTGTTACCAAAAAAAAATGTATTTATTTGGGTGACACAGTACCAAACATATCTTAGAGACAATACTCCTTCTGGAGGTAAGTATTATACACAATATATAAACTAGACACCTAAATTAGACAAGTACATAGTCATAGAATAATTCAAACAATAGGAAATGCTTTAGAAATCAAAGGGAGAAAATAGATCTAGGGGCAACACAAACCATATACTAAGAAAGTGGAATGTGATTCATGAATTGCCCCCTAGACAAGTGTAGCGTCTGCAGAATCGCTGGGAGAGTAGGAATACAGTAAAGGTAAGTACATTACCCCCCCCCCCCGAGCCCAGAAAAGCAGGAGTAAAGTACTGTACCTCGTGATTGGGATTTTGCAGTAACCAACCAACCCCGCAAACAACAACTGCTGGATTCCTGGACCTGAAGACCTGCAAAGGAAGGGGACCAAGTCCAGAAGTCAAAAGAAGTTCCAGGAAGGGCAGGAGTCTCTGCCAACCCATAAGAGGGTGCAAAAGAAGAGCCCCACGTTAGTCGAAGACTGCAGGAATGCACCCTAGAAAGATGCCAATGGGTTCCTGTGTGATGCAAAGGATGTCCCACAACGTGAAGATGGATGCAGACGTGATTTTGTGTTGGAAGTCGCCAACAAGCCTTGGTTACGAAACGCAGTTGGTGCAGCACAACAAAGGAAGGTCCTACGCCACCGGAGAACAATTCAGTGAGTTGAGCATCACAGAATGGAGTGCTGGGGACCTGGGCCAGGCTGTGTATGAAGGAATTTTGTAAATAGTCACAGAGGCCTCAGGAGGTGAAGAAGACGCAGTAGACAGGGGTACTGTCGCTCTCAAAGAAGGCAAGGTCTTACCTCCTCTAAATTGCGTCAGCAGGACCTCAGTACAGTCTATTTCAATGGGGTCCGACCTCTGTGTCCTTAGGAGCATGCTCGTCTCTGTGAGAGGAGTCCAAGGGTACCGGTCATTGTCTTAGAAGGTGCCTGCTGGAGCAGGGGCGTGACTCCATCACCCCACAGGAGATTTCTTCGGTCCTTCTGGTGTAGGGTGAAGACAGGGAGTTCTCAGAGTGTGCACACTGTGGAAACTGTTGCAGTTGCTCACTGGAGCTGAGTTTGCAGAAGGAAAGTATGCCTTGTGGATACTTTGTTGCCGTTACAGCTTTTCTTGGAGCAGGCTGCGGTTGGTCCGAGGTCAGAGGATGCTGAGGTTGTTGTAGAGGATTCCTGAAGGAAACTTGCAGGCAGAATCTGAAGAGAACCTACAGGAGAGACCCTAAATAGCCCTGAGAGGGGGATTGGCTTTCTTATCAGGTATGGACCTATCAGTAGGGGTCTGTGATGCCACCTGCTGGCACTGGCCACTCATAGGCCTCCAGAGTGCCCCCACACCTTGCAAAGCAAGATGGCTGGAGTCTGGGACACACTGGAGGAGCTCTGGGCACCACCCCTAGGGTGGTGATGGACAGGGGAGTGGTCACCCCCCTTTCCTTTGTCCAGTTTCACACCAGAGCAGGGGACAAGGGGTCACCCGAACCAGTGTAGACTGTTTTATGCAAGGAGGGAACCATCTGTGCCCTTCAAAGCATTTCCAGAGGCTGGGGGAGGCTACCCCTTCCCAGCATGTAACACCTATTTCCAAAGGGAGAGGGTATAACACCAGAGGAAATGCTTTGTTCTGCCTTCCTCGGACTGTGCTGCCCAGACACCAGGAGGGAAGAACCCTGTGTGTGAGGTGGGGTCAGCTGTAGCTGCAGTGCAAGCCTCAGAGAGCTGGTTTGGAGGTACTGGGGGTCCATCGTGGAGCCCCCAGGATGCATGGAATTGCCTCCCCAATACCGGATTTGGAATGGGGGGACAATTCCATGATCTTAGACATGTTACATGGTGATATTCGGAGTTACCATTGTGAAGCTACATATAGGTATTGACCTATATGTAGTGCACGCATGTAATGGCGTCCCTGCAATCAAAAAGTCCGGGGAAATGGCCCTGAGTTTTGTGGGGGCACCTTTCCTAGTGCAAGGGTGCCCTCACACTTAGTAACTTTGCACCTAACCTTCAGCAAGTGAAGGTTAGACATATAGGTGACTTATAAGTTACTTAAGTGCAGTGAAAATGGCTGTGAAATAGAGTGTGCACTATTTCACGCAGGCTGCAATACCGGTCCTGTATAAGGGTTTGTCTGAGCTCCTTATGGGTGGCAAAAGAAATGCTGCAGCCCATATGGATCTCCTGGTACCCCAATGACCTGGGTACCTAGGTACCATATATTAGGGACTTATAAGGGGGGTCCAGTGTGCCAATTGAAATTGGTAAATGAAGTCACTAGCCTACAGTGACAAATTTAAAAGCAGAGAGAGCATAAGCACTGAGGTTCTGAATAGCAGAGCCTCAGTGACACAGTTAAGCACTTCACAGACACACACATTATACCATAAACTATGAGCACTGGGATCCGGACCAGGAGGATCTCAGTGAGACAGGCAAAAACATACTGACATACAGGTAAAAATGGGGGTACTTTCAAGGAAGATGGTACTTTCCTACACAACCCCCCCAAACAATGGTTAATATGGCAAACCTTGCCCAGTCTTCATTGTGTAAGTGGAAATATCTGGAGAGTCCATCTGCATTGGAGTGGTGGGTACTCCCAGGTCTATGTTCCACTATATAATCCATCCCCGTAGGGAAATGGACCACCTCAACAATTTAGGGTTTTCACCTTTCATTTGTTTAAGCCATAATAGAGGTTTGTGATCTGTCTGAACAATAAAGTGAGTCCCAAACAAGTAGGGTCTCAGCTTCTTCAGTTGCCAGACCACAGCAAAGGCCTCTCTCTCTATGGCAGACCAACGCTTTTCTCTAGGGGTCAACCTCCTGTTAATGAAAGCAACAGGTTGATCCTGGCCCTCTGAGTTAAGCTATGATAGTAAAGCCCCTACCACTAATTCAGAAGCATCCGTTTGAACAATGAATTTTTTGGAGTAGTTTGGGCTCTTCAAGACAGGTGCAGAGCACATTGCCTGCTTAAGCTCCTCAAAAGCTTGTTGACAGCTAGCTGTCCACAATACCTTTTTAGGCATTTTCTTGCTGGTGAGGTCATTAAGAGGTGCTGAAATGGAGCCATAGTTCTTAATGAACCTCCTGTAATATCCAGTGCGACCTAAGAAGGCTCTCACCTGGGTCTGAGTGGTAGGGGAGCCCAGTCCATAATGGTCTGAATCTTCCCCTGAAGTGGTGCAATCTGTTCCCCACCTACCAGGTGGCCCAGATAAACCACTTTCCCCTGTCCTATCTGGCACATTGAAGCCTTGATACTTAGGCCTGCCTTTTGCAGGGCTCTAAAACTTTTCAGAGATAGACCAGGTGATCTTCCCAGGTGGAGCTAAAGACAGCAATATCGCCCAAATATGCTGCACTAAAAGCTTCCAAGCCTTGGAGAACTGTATTCACCAGCCTAGGAAAAGAAAAGTGGCAGGTACATTTTTCAAACCAAAGGGTATCACTGTGAAGTGATAATGCCCTCCTATGGTAGAAAATGCAGTTTTTGCTTCAGCATCTTCTGACGTTTTGATCTGTCAATACCCTGCAGTAAAGTCAAAAGTGCCTCGATACTTGGCAGATGCAGTGTATCTACTAGCTCATCTGCCCTGGGTATAGGGTGAGCATCTGTTTTGGTTACTGTATTGAGACCCCCTATAGTCCACACAAAACCGCATTTCCCTCTTTCCTTCTTTGCTATGCAGTTTGGGGACAAGCACCACTGGGCTAGCCCAGGGGCTATCGGAAGGCTCAATGACTCCAAGGTCTAACATTTTCTGAATTTCAGCTGTTATGCAATCTCTGACATGGTCAGGTTGCCTGTAAATTTTACTTTTGACAGGTAAACTTTCTACAGCAGTAAGGCAGTCTGCCAGAACCACTCCCTCCACTAAACCATCAGCTTCAGTGGTGGAGAAGAGATCAGGGAGAGGGTCACTCTTTTCTTCCTGTCCCTCCTCTGTAGCCATAAGTAGGGTTAAGTCAGCCCTGTCTTAGTAAGGTTTTAGGCGATTGACATGAAGCACCCTAAGGGGGCTTCTGGCAGTACCCAGGTCTCCCAAGTAGGTGACCTCACCTTTCTTCGCTACAATTAGATGGGGTCCACTCCATTTGTCCTGGAGTGCTCTTGGGGCCAAATGCTCCAATACCCACACCTTCTGTCCTGGGTGGTACTCTGTCAGGACAGTCTTCTGGTCAAACCATTGCTTTTAGAGCTCTTGGCAGGCCTAAAGGTTTTTGCTGGCCTTTTTCATGTTCTCAGCCATTCTACTTCTCAGGCCAAGTACATAGTCCACTATGTCTTGTTTTGGAGCTTTTAAAGGTTGTTCCCAACCCTCCTTAACAAGAGCAAGGGGACCCCTAACAGTGTGACCAAATAGGAGTTCAAAGGAGTTGTAGCCCACTCCTTTTTGGGGTACCTCCCTGTAGGCGAAAAGGAGGCATGTTAATAGGACATCCCATCTTCTGAGTTTTTCACAGAGTCCCATAACTTTGAGAGTTTTATTAAACCTCTCAACCAGTCCATTAGTTTGTGGATGATAAGGGGTGGTGAACTTGTGGGTAACACCATATTCCTTCCACATTGCTGCTAGGTATGCAGACATGAAGTTACTACCTCTGTCTGACACCACTTCCTTAGGGAAGTCCACCCTGGAAAAGATTCCTAAGAAGGCTTTTGTCACTGCAGGAGCTGTAGTGGTCCTTAAGGGGATAGCTTCTGGATACATTGTGGCATAGTCCACCACCACAAGGATAAACCTATTGCCAGACGCTGTTGGATGGTCAAGGGGGCCAACAATATTAACCCCTACCCTTTCAAAGGGCACCCCAACCACTGGCAGTGGCATTAAGGGGACCTTTGGGGTGCCACCAGTCTTGCCACTGGCTTGGCAGGTGGCACAGGAGCAACAAAATGCCTTTGTGTCTTCTGACATATGGGGCTAGTGAAAATGTGGAACAAGTCTGTCCCATGTTTTACTCTGGCCTAAATACCCAGCTAAAAGGATGTCATGAGCCAGAGTTAGGAGGAAATCCCTGTAGTGAAGGGGGGTGACCAGTTTCCAGGAGGCACCAGGTTTAGGGTCCCTTGCTTCAGTATAGAAGATATTATTCTCCAATAAACTCTGAGTGTGTCATTGACATCACCATTTTGCTGCTTGACAGATTGCTGTCTGAGGACCTCCAATGTGGGACAGGTTTGCTGTGCCACACTCAGCTCTTCCCTGGCAGGCCCCCCTGCACCCAAAAGCTCAGCTGTATCAGACTCCAACTCCTCTGGTGTAGGTTCTGAGCAATTAGAGAATTCCTCTCCTCAAAAGGGGAATCATCTGTGGACAGAGGGATAGTGGACAATGGTTTGCATTTCCTACCCCTAGTTTTTGGAAGCACTTGGTCCATTGTTCCAGGATCTAAGTTTCCCTGTCCTCTTTGCTTTTTGGCCTGAGCAGTGGTAAGAGCAAAGATATGCCCAGGAATGCCCAGCATTGCTGCATGGGCCTCCAACTCCACCTCAGCCCAAGCTGAAGTATCCAAATCACTGCCTAGCAGACATTCTAAAGGTAAATCAGTGGCTACCCTACCAGTTGAGATTCACAACAGCCATGGGGTGGCTTACAGTGTTGCTATGGGCGTCTGTCACTTGGTACTGGTGACCAAGTAGGTGTTGCTCAGAGGCAACCAGTTTGTCCTTCACCATGGTGACACTGGCACCTGTGTCCCTGTAGGCCTCAACCTGAACACCACTAATCAGGGGTACCTGCTTGTACTTATCCATGTTAAGGGGACAATCAACTAAAGTGGCTAGGTCAATGCCACCATCAGAGACTAACACAGCCTCAGTTATCTGCCTAACTAGACCAACCCCAACTACATTACCAATGGTGAGCCCAGCTACACCCTTTGATTGGCTATTAGTAGTGTTTTTCCCATCACCACTGCTATTACTAGGGCCACTAGTGGTTGCAGTTGGGGTTGTGGTGGTGGGAGGTTTGGTGTTTTTCTTTGGACAATGACTGTCAGTTGCCCAAAGGCCTTTGACTCTCCACAAATAACACCAAGGTTTCTTATCTTTGTGAGAAGAGGATTTCGACCCACCACCCCCAGAGGATTTTTGTGGGCCTGATGAAGACTCTGATGATTTTTTATCTTTGTCCCCACCCTTATCATGTGACTTACCATCCTTCTTCTTGCCATCCTTGTCACCCCTTGTATGAACTTGTCTGTTCACTTTTGTTCTGACCTATATTTCTGCCTTCTTTCCCAATTCTTGGTGAGAGGTCTGATCTGAGTCCACAAGATATTGATGCAACAAGTCAGACACACAATTATTCAAGATATGCTCTCTCAGAATCAAGTTATATAGGCTTTCATAATCAGTCACCTTACTGCCATGTAACCAACCTTCTAGGGATTTCAAAGAACTGTCCACAAAGTCTGTCCAGTCCTGTGATGACTCCTTTCTGGTCTCTCTGAACTTAAGTCTATACTGTTCAGTGGTTAAGCCCAGACCAACCAAGAGTGCATTTTTAAGTGTTTGGTAATTATCTGCATCATCATCTCTGACAATAAGAAGGCTGTCTCTCCCCTTGACAGAGAACGATGACCAAAGGATAGCAGCCCACTGTACTTGAGGGACCCTCTGAACTTTACAGGCCCTCTCAAGTGCAGCAAACCACTTGTTGATGTCATCACCATCCTTGTAAGGAGGGCCAACGTTGTGCACATTCCTAAAATCAAATGAAGGTTCCCTAACATTTGTTTTTCTAAACCTGCTGCTGCTACCATGGGGAACTAACCCCAAACTCTGCTTTTCTCTCTCACAGCCAGGGACTCCCTGTCTAAGGCCAACTGTTGCTGCATTAGCTTCAGTCTGGCCTCCTCTAACCTCAGCTTTCTGAGTTCCCTATCTAGGAACTGGTCCTCAGGGTTAAAATTACGTGAAGCCTCTGAAACAGAGGTAATATGAGAGTGTGCAGAGGCAGACCTATCTCTAACAGGGGCCACTCTAGTGACCTGGCCTCTAGGGGAGAAGGGAGCCCTACTTGTGTGTGATCCCTTCCCACCATCAGTAGGGGGGTTATTGACAGATAGGTCTGTGGAAGGACCGCTCCAGGATTGTCATCTTGCTCCTTTGAGCCTTCCTGGTTGGAGTCATCCTCTACCTCTTCCCCTGTCTGGCCTGGACCAGTGTTGAGTCCCTGGTCATCTTGAAGGAGAAGATTTAAATGGAACTCCTTATTGGGGTTCTTCCCAATCCCTAAACTTCTTTCAATACAGAGACCCCTCAAACTTTTAAAGTTTAGATTCTCATAGGGAGTCTTGACAACTCTAGAGGTAGCTTCTCCAGAAGACATATTGAAAGAAAAAAGTTTAGGAAAGTGGGTAAACAGTTAGTAGAATGACAGAGTAAACATTTTAGAGAAAAGAAGAAAACTTTTCAGAACTTTGTAAAAACCTTTTCAAAGTTTAAAGAACTTTTTAGAAAGTTAGAAAATTGTTTCTAGGTATATATTTGATATGCTCTAAGTATTGGAACAAGCTTTTCTTGTGAAAAGCACAGGTAACAAAGTGGTCAAGCAATTGCAAGTACTTATCCCACCGCTGCACCACCAATGCAGGAGGCTAGCCTGGTCTGTAGCGGGTACCTTGGGTACTTACACCTTATACCAGGTCCAGTTATCCCTTATAAGTGAAGTAGTAGTGTTCTAGCAGCTTAGGCTGATAGAGGTAGCTATAGGAGAGCAGCTTAGGCTGAACTAGGAGACATACAAAGTTCATGCAATACCACTTATAGTTACACAGTACTTATACACAAGTAAAGACAATACTCAGTGTTACCAAAAATAAAGGTATTTATTTGGTTGACACAGTACCAAAAATATCCTAGAGACAATACTCCTTCTGGAGGTAAGTATTATACACAATATATGCACTAGACACCAAAATTAGACACAAGTACATAGTCACAGAACAATGCACACAATGGGAAAAGCTATAGAATGCAACGGGAGAAAATAGGTCTAGGGGCAACACAAACCATATACTAAGAAAGTGGAATGCGAATCAGAAATTTCCCCCTTGACAAGTGTAGTGTGTGCAGAATCGCTGGGAGAGTAAGAATACAGTAAAGGTAAGTAAATTACACCACCCCAGAGCCCAGAAAAGCAGGAGTAAAGTACTGCAAGTTTCCTTAGGACACACTACACCTCATGATTGGGATTTTGCAGCAACCAACCAAGTCTGCAAAGAACAACTGCTGGATTCCTGGACTTGAGGACCTGCAAAGGAAGGGGACCAAGTCCAGAAGTTGAAAGAAGTTCCAGGAAGGACAGGAGCCCCTGCTAATCCAGAAAAGGGTGCAATAGAAGAGTCCCTGATTAGTCGAAGAGTGGAGGAATGCACCCTAGGAAGATGCCAGTGAGATTCTGGATAATGGAAAGGATGTCCCACGATGTGAAGATCGTTGCAGACGTGATTTCGTGTTGGAAGTCGCTAACAAGCCTTGGTTACGACAAAAGTGCGTTTTGCATCAAAATGGTGCTGAATGGATCCAGGAGGGACCTGTTGGCCTCCACTCTGTGTGAGGAGGAAGAGGGGGCTCTCAACACTTTAGAAAGCCATCAGGATGTCAGACATCACCCACAGGAATCATTAGAAATGCTAGGAGAAACTTTCACTATTAAAGTGCTAACAGTGCCAAAGGTGCAAATCACCACTGTTAGAAATGGGGTCTTTGGTTGGCAGTCAGGTTACCCCCTGTCCAAGCCAGGACTGAGGGAAAGTACAATCTTGCCTGGCATGTTACCCCCATATTTCACTGTATATATGTTGTTTTAGTCTATGTTGTAGGAAAGTACCATCTTGCCTGGCATGTTACCCCCATATTCCACTGTATATATGTTGTTTTAGTCTACGTATCACTGGGACTCTGCCAGGCAGGACCCCAGTGCTCATAAGTATGTGCCCTGCATGTGTTCCCTGTGTGATGCCTAACTGTCTCACTGAGGCTCTGCTAACCAGAACCTCAGTGGTTATGCTCTTTCTGCTTTCCAAATTTGTCACTCACAGGCTAGTGACTAATTTTACCAATTCACATTGGCATACTGGTACATCCATATAATTCCCTAGTATATGGTACTGAGGTACCCAGGGTATTGGGGTTCCAGGAGATCCCTATGGGCTGCAGCATTTCTTTTGCCACCCATAGGGAGATCTGACAATTCTTACACAGGCCTGCCAGTGCAGCCTGAGTGCAATAACGTCCACGTTATTTCACAGCCATTTACCACTGCACTTAAGTAACTTATAAGTCACCTATATGTCTAACCTTCACCGGGTGAAGGTTGGGTGCAAAGTTACTTAGTGTGTGGGCACCCTGGCACTAGCCAAGGTGACCCCACATTGTTCAGGGCAAATTCCACGGACTTTGTGAGTGAGGGGGCACCATTACACGTGTGCACTATACATAGGTCACTACCTATGTACAGCGCCACAATGTTAACTCCGAACATGGCCATGTAACATGGCTAAGATCATGGAATTGTCACCCCAATACCATTCTGGCATTGGGGGACAATTCCATGATCCCCCGGGTCTCTAGCACAGAGTCCGGGTACTGCCAAACTGCCTTTCCGGGGTCTCCACTGCAGCTGCTGCTGCTGCCAACGCCTCAGACAGGTTTCTGCCCTCCTGGGGTCCAGGCAGCCCTGGCCCAGGAAGGCAGAACAAAGGATTTCCTCTGAGAAAGGGTGTAACACCCTCTCCCTTTGGAAATAGGTGTGAAGGCTGGGGAGGAGTAGGCTCCCCCAGCCTCTGGAAATGCTTTGGTGGGCACAGATGCTGCCAATCTCTGCATAAGCCAGTCTACTCCGGTTTAGGGATCCCCCAGCCCTGCTCTGGCGTGAAACTGGACAAAGGAAAGGGGAGTGACCACTCCCCTGACCTGCACCTCCCAGTGGAGGTGCCCAGAGCTCCTCCAGTGTGTCCCAGACCTCTGCAATCTTGGAAACAGAGGTGTCTGTGGCACACTGGACCGCTCTGAGTGGCCAGTGCCAGCAGTTGACGTCAGAGGCTCCTTCTGATAGGCTCTTACCTCTCTTGGTAGCCAATCCTCCTTCCTAGGTAGCCAAACCTCCTTTTCTGGCTATTTAGGGTCTCTGCTTTGAGGATCTCAAAAGATAACGAATGCAAGAACTCACCAGAGTTCCTCTGCATCTCCCTCTTCACCTTCTGCCAAAGGATCGACCGCTGACTGCTCAGGACGCCTGCAAAACCGCAACAAAGTAGCAAGACTACTACTAGCAACCTTGTATCGCTTCATCCTGCCAGCTTTCTCGACTGTTTCCAAGTGATGCATGCTCTGGGGGTAGCCTGCCTCCTCTCTGCACCAGGAGCTCTGAAGAAATCTCCCGTGGGTCGACGGAATCTTCCGCCTGCAACCTCAGGCACCAAAAGACTGCATCACTGGTCCTCTGGGTCCCCTCTCAGCATGACGAGCGTGGTCCCTGGAACTCAGCAACTCTGTCCAAGTGACTCCCACAGTCCAGTGACTCATCAGTCCAAGTTTGGTGGAGGTAAGTCCTTGCCTCCCCACGCTATACTGCATTGCTGGGCACCACGTGATTTGCAGCTGCTCCGGCTCCTGTGCACTCTTCCAGGATTTCCTTTGTGCACAGCCAAGCCTGGGTACCCGACACACCTTCCTGCAGTGCACAACCTTCTGAGTTGTCCTCCGGCGTCGTGGAACTCCCTTTTGTGACTTCGGGTGGACTCCGGTTCACTTTTCTTCTAAGTGCCTGTTCAGGTACTTCTGCGGGTGGTGCCTGCTTTTGTGAGGGCTCCCTGAGTTGCTGGGCGCCCCCTCTGTCTCGTCTTCCAAGTGGCAACATCCTGGTCCCTCCTGGGCCACAGCAGCACCCAAAAACCCTAACTGCAATCCTTGCAGCTAGCAAGTCTTGTTTGCAGTCTTTCTGCGTGGGAACACCTCTGTAAGCTTCAGCGCGATGTATGACATCCATCCTCCAAAGGGGAAGTTCCTAGTCCTCTTCTTTCTTGCAGAACTCCAAGCTTCTTCCAACAGGTGGCAGCTTCCTTGCACCCTCAGCTGGCATTTCCTGGGCTCCAGCCCACTCTCGACACTGTTGCGACTATTGGACTTGGTCCCCTTGTCTTACAGGTACTCAGGTCCAGAAATCCACTGTTGTTGCGTTGCTGGTGTTTGTTCTTCCTGCAGAATCCCCCTGACACAACGTCTGTGCTCTCTGGGGATAGTAGGTGCACTTTACACCTACCTTTCAGGGTCTTGGGGTGGGCTATTTTTCTAACCCTCACTGTTTTCTTACAGTCCCAGCGACCCTCTACAAGCTCACATAGGTTTGGGGTCCATTCGTGGTTCGCATTCCACTTTTGGAGTATATGGTTTGTGTTGCCCCTATACCTATGTGTTCCTATTGCAATCTACTGTAACTTTACACTGCTTGCATTACTTTTCTTGCTATTTCCTGCATAATTTTGGTTTATGTACATATATCTTGTGTATATATCGTATCCTCATACTGAGGGTACTCACTGAGATACTTTTGGCATATTGTCATAAAAATAAAGTACCTTTATTTTTAGTAATTCTGTGTATTGTGTTTTCTTATGATATTGTGCATATGACACCAGTGGTATAGTAGGAGCTTTACATGTCTCCTAGTTCAGCCTAAGCTGCTTTGCCATAGCTACCTTCTATCAGCCTAAGCTGATAGAAACACCTCTTCTACACTAATAAGGGATAACTGGACCTGGCACAAGGTGTGAGTACATCTGGTACCCACTACAAGCCAGGCCAGCCTCCTACATTGGTTGTGCAGCGGTGGGATAAGTACTTGTAACTACTTACCACTTTGTCATTGTGTACTTTTCATAAGAGAATGATATACAAAACAAGTTCAGTGTATGTACACCTAACCAAAAAGTTTTGCTTTTCTCCTCTTAAACTCTTTACTGAGTTCTGAAAAGTACTCTAAAACTTCTAAAAAGTTTCTAAAAGTTAGAAAATGTTTTCTTCTCTGTTCTTTAAAAAGTTCTGAAACCTTTTCTTCCTTCTCACTGACTCGAAACCTTTTTCTATCATGTCTGATGTAGAGTCTGCTCTTAAAATGGTCAATACTACTTATGGCAATTTGAACTACAAGAGCTTAAGGAGTCTCTGCTTAGATAGAGGTTTAGTGATAGGAAGGAACCCAACAAAAGAGTTTCTATATAACATGCTTATTGTGAATGATGAGTCCCAAGCGGGCACTTCACATGAGAGGTTAATAGACTCAGGGGATATCCTTGAGGGAGGTGGGGAGGGTTCTGTTCCAAATCTGCCCCCTAGCAGGACACCTAGTAATGTTGGTAGTAATGGAGGTTCACATCATAGTAGGGGAGCCTTTATTCCTGGAGGCCAAGTTATTAGGGTTCAGTCAGTTAGGAACAGATCTCCCTCTGTTGTTTCCAATTTTTCTTCTGTGTTCAAGCATTCCCAACCCACCCATCCTGAAGACAATATGTTAGAAAGGGAACTCAAAAAGTTGAGAGTTGAAGAGACCATACTGAAGCTTAGACAGCAACAGCTAGCCTTAGACAGGGAATCCTTAGACCTGGAGAAGGAGAGACAGAGATTGTGGTTTGGACCCCATGGTGGCAACAATAGCAGTATTCCTGATAGTAATCCTGTTAGAGAGCATGATTTCAGGAATCTGCACAAGATAGTCCCCCCTTAGAAGGAGGGGGATGACATCAACAAGTGGTTTGCTGCACTTGAGAGGGCCTGTATGGAACAGGGGGTCCCTCAAAGGCAGTGGGCTTCTATATTGTGGCTATCTTTCAATGGAAAAGGTAGAGAGAGGCTCCTTACTGTTAGAGAAAGTGATGCTAACAATTTTGCAGTTTTGAAGGATGCACTCTTGGATGGATTTGGCTTAACCACTGAACAATACAGGATTACGCTCAGAGACTCCAGAAAAGAGTCCTCACAAGACTGGATAGACTTTTTTGACTGTTCAGTGAAGACCTTGGAGGGGTGGTTACATGGCAGTAACAAGAGTGAACAGAAAAGTTCATACAGGGGGTGACAAGGATGGCAAGAAGAAGGATGGTAAGTCTTCTGACAAGGGTGGGGACAAAAGTAAAACTGATTCTTCATCAGGCCAACACCAATCCTCTGGTGGGGGTGGTAAGTCCAAATCATCTTCAAATCAAGTTAAAAAGCTTTGGTGTTATTTGTGTGAAGTCAAAGGCCATTGGACAACTGATGCAGTTGTCCAAAGAAAAACACCATACCTCCCACTATCACAACCCCTACTGCAAATTCTAGTGCCCCTAGTAATAGCAGTGGTGGTGGGAGCAATCCTACTAATAGCCAATCCAAGGGAGTAGCTGGGCTCACTTTTGGTAATTTAGTTGGGGTTGGTCTTGTTAGGGAGACCACAGAGGCTGTGTTAGTCTCTGAAGGTGCCATTGATTTGGCCACCTTGGTTGCTTGTCCCCTTAATATGGATAAGTGCAAGCAACTTCCCCTAATAAATGGTGTTGAGGTTCAGGCCTACAGGGACACAGGTGCCAGTGTTACCATGGTGATAGAGAAACTGGTACTCCCTGAACAACACCTACTTGGTCACCAGTACCAAGTGACAGACGCTCATAACAACACTCTCATCCACCCCATGGCTGTTGTGAATCTTACTGTTCCAAAGAAAGTTGTGGTTGCCTCAGATTTACCTGTAGACTGTCTACTAGGGAATGATTTAGAGACATCAGTTTGGGCAGAAGTGGAGTTGGAGGCTCATGCAGCAATGCTGGGCATTCCTGGGCATATTTGTGCACTGACAAGGACTCAGGCCAAAAAGCAAAAAGGACAGGGTAACTTGGATCCTGGAACAATGGACCAAGTGCTCCCTAAAGCTAGGGGTAGCAAGGGTAAATCCCTAAACACTATCTCTCCCTCTACAGACGATTCTCCTTCTGAGGAAGAAGAATTTCCTCCCTGTGCAGAACCTTCACCAGATGAGCTGGCAGCAGACACTGCTGAGCTTTTGGGTGGAGGGAGGCCTGCCAGGGAAGAGTTGAGTGTGGCACAGCAAACCTGTCCCACATTAGAGGGTCTCAGACAGCAAGCTGTCAAGCAGCAACATGGGGATGTCAGTGACTCACATAGAGTTTACTGGGAGGACAACCTCTTGTACACAGAGGCAAGGGACCCAAAACCTGGAGCAGCCAGGAGATTGGTCATTCCCCTGCAGTACAGAGAGTTCCTCCTAACTCTGGCACATGACATTCCTTCAGCTGGGCATTTGGGCCAGATCAAAACATGGGAATGGCTTGTCCCCCTGTTTCACTGGCCTAGGATGTCAGAGGGCACTAAAGAGTTTTGCAAGTCTTGTGTGACCTGCCAAGCCAGTGGAAAGACTGGTGGCACATCAAAGGCTCCCCTTATTCCACTACCTGTGGTTGGGGTCCCCTTTGAAAGGGTAGGAGTTGACATAGTTGGCCCCCTTGACCATCCTACTGCTTCAGGCAATAGGTTTATCTTGGTGGTTGTGGACCATGCCACAAGATATCCTGAAGCAATTCCTCTAAAGACCACTACAGCACCTGCAGTGGCAAAAGCCCTCCTGGGAATCTTTTCCAGGGTGGGTTTCCCAAAAGAGGTTGTATCAGACAGGGGTAGCAACTTTATGTCTGCATACTTGAAAGCTATGTGGAAGGAATGTGGTGTAACCTACAAATTCACCACTCCTTATCATCCACAAACTAATGGACTGGTAGAGAGGTTTAATAAAACTCTCAAAGGTATGATAATGGGACTCCCTGACAAACTCAGGAAGAGATGGGATGTCCTGTTACCTTGCCTCCTTTTTGCTTACAGGGAGGTACCCTAAAAAGGAGCGGGCTTCAGCCCCTCTGAACTACTATTTGGACACCCTGTAAGAGGTCCACTAACACTTGTGAAGGAGGGTTGGGAACAACCTTTAAAAGCTCCCAAACAGGACATAGTGGACTATGTACTTGGCCTAAGATCCAGAATGGCCGAGTACATGAAAAAGGCCAGTAAAAACCTTCAGGCCAGCCAAGAGCTCCAGAAGCAATGGCATGACCAGAAGGCTGTTCTGATTCAGTACCAACCAGGACAGAAGGTGTGGGTATTGGAGCATGTGGCCCCAAGAGCACTCCAGGACAAATGGAGTGGGCCCCATCTAATTGTTGAGAAAAAGGCTGAGGTTACCTATCTGGTAGACCTGGGCACTGCCAGGAGTCCCCTTAGGGTGATTCATGTCAACCGCCTAAAACCCTACTATGACAGGGATGATCTCACCCTGCTCATGGCAACAGATGAAGGACAAGAAGAAGAGAGTGACCCTCTCCCTGATCTCTTCTCTTCCACAGAAGAGGATGCTTTAGTGGAGGGAGCAGTTTTGGGAGACTGTCTTACTGCAGAATAGAAAGACAACTGCATAAACCTCCTTGGACAATTTTCTGAACTCTTTTTAACTTTGCCAGGCACCACATCTTGGTATGAACACCCACTTGATACTGGAGACAGCATGCCTGTCAAAAGTAAAATCTATAGGCAGCCTGACCATGTCAGGGACTGCATAAAACAAGAGGTTCAGAAAATGCTTGATCTAGGAGTGGTTGAACCTTCTGAAAGCCCATGGGCGAGTTCTGTGGTGCTTGTACCAAAGCCTCACTCAAAAGTTGGAAAAAGGGAGATGAGGTTTTGTGTAGACTACAGAGGTCTCAATCAGGTAACAAAAACTGATGCTCACCCTATACCCAGGGCAGATGAGCTCATAGATATACTGGCATCTGCCAAGTATCTAAGCACCTTTGATTTGACTGCAGGGTATTGGCAGATCAAATTGGCTGAGGATGCTAAACCTAAAACTGCATTTTCAACTATAGGAGGGCACTACCAATTTACAGTGATGCCCTTTGGTTTGAAAAATGCACCTGCTACTTTTCAGAGGTTGGTGAACACAGTCCTGCAAGGGTTGGAGGCTTTTAGTGCAGCATATCTTGATGATATAGCTGTCTTTAGCTCCACCTGGGATGAGCACCTTGTCCACCTTTGGAAAGTTTTGGAGGCCCGGCAAAAGGTCACTATCAAGGCCTCAAAGTGCCAGATAAGGGCAGGGAAAGGTGGTTTATCTGGGACACCTGGTAGGTGGAGAACAGATTGCACCACTGCAGGGGAAAATCCAGACAATCATGGATTGGGTTCCCCCTACAACACAGACCAAGGTGAGAGCCTTCTTAGGCCTCACAGGGTATTACAGGAGATTCATTTAAAACTATGGCTTCATAGCAGCCCCTCTTAATGATCTCACTAGTAAGAAGATGCCTAAAAAGGTATTGTGGACAGCTAGATGTCAGAAAGCTTTTGAGGAGCTCAAGCAGGCCATGTGCTCTGCACCTGTCCTAAAAAGCCCATGTTACTCCAAGAAATTCATTGTTCAAACTGATGCATCTGAATTAGGGGTAGGGGCAGTCTTATCACAACTGAATTCTGAGAGCCAGGATCAACCAGGTGCTTTTATCAGCAGAAGGTTGACCCCTAGAGAAAAGTGTTGGTCTGCCATAGAGAGGGAGGCCTTTGCTGTGGTCTGGGCACCGAAAAAGTTGAGTCCATACCGGTTTCGTACTCACTTTATTGTTCAGACAGACCACAGACCTCTACTTTGGCTAAAACAAATGAAAGGTGAAAACCCTAAATTGCTGAGGTGGTCCATATCTCTACATGGAATGGAATATACAGTGGAACATAGACCTGGGAGTACCCACTCCCATGCAGATGGACTCTCCAGATATTTCCACTTAGACAATGAAGACTCATCAGGTCATGGCTAGTCTTATTGTCCTTCGTTTGGGGTGGGGGTTGTGTAGGAAACTACCATCTTGCCTGGCATGTTACCCCCATATTTCACTGTATATATGTTGTTTTAGTCTATGTGTCACTGGGACCCTGACAGGCAGGGCCCCAGTGCTCATAAGTATGTGCCCTGTATGTGTTCCCTGTGTGATGCCTAACTGTCTCACTGAGGCTCTGCTAACCAGAACCTCAGTGGTTATGCTCTCTCTGCTTTCCAGATTTGTCACTAACAGGCTAGTGACTAATTTTACCAATTCACATTGGCATACTTGTACATCCATATAATTCCCTAGTATATGGTACTGAGGTACCCAGGGTATTGGGGTTCCAGGAGATCCCTATGGGCTGCAGCATTTCTTTTGCCACCCATATGGAGATCTAACAATTCTTACACAGGCCTGCCAGTGCAGCCTGATTGCAATAACATCCACGTTATTTCACAGCCATTTACCACTGCACTTAAGTAACTTATAAGTCACCTATATGTCTAACCTTCACCTGGTGAAGGTTGGGTGCAAAGTTACTTAGTGTGTGGGCACCCTGGCACTAGCCAAGGTGCCCCCACATCGTTCAGGGCAAATTCCCCGGACTTTGTCAGTGCGGGGACACCATTACACACGTGCACTATACATAGATCACTACCTATGTACAGCGTCACAATGGTAACTCCGAACATTGCCATGTAACATGGCTAAGATCATGGACTTGTCCCCCCAATGCCATTCTGGCATTGGGGGGACAATTCCATGATCCCCCGGGTCTCTAGCACAGAACACGGGTAATGTCAAACTGCCTTTCCTGTGTCTCCACTGCAGCTGCTGCCAACCCCTCAGACAGGTTTCTGCCCTCCTGGGTTCCAGGCAGCCCTGGCCCAGGAAGGCAGAACAAAGGATTTTCTCTGAGAGAGGGTGTAACACCCTCTCCCTTTGGAAAAAGGTGTGAAGGCTGGGGAGGAGTAGCCTCCCCCAGCCACTGGAAATGCTTTGATGGGCACAGATGGTGCCCATCTCTGCATAAGCCAGTCTACACCGGTTTAGGGATCTCCCAGCCCTGCTCTGATGCGAAACCGGACAAAGGAAAGGGGAGTGACCACTCCAGTGTGTCCCAGACCTCTGCCATCTTGGAAACAGAGGTGTCTGTGGCACACTGGACTGCTCTGAGTGGCCAGTGCCAGCAGCTGACGTCAGAAGCTGCTTCTGATAGGCTCTTACCTCCCCTGGTAGCCAATCCTCCTTCCTAGGTAGCCAAACCTCCTTTTCTGGCTATTTAGGGTCTCTGCTTTGGGGATCTCACCAGATAACGAATGCAAGAGCTCACCAGAGTTCCTCTGCATCTCCCTCTTCACCTTCTGCCAAATGATCGACCGCTGACTTCTCAGGACGCCTGCAAAACCACAACAAAGTAGCAATACGACTACTAGCAACATTGTATCGCTTCATCCTGCCGGCTTTCTCGACTGTTTCCAGGTGGTGCATGCTCTGGGGGTAGCCTGCCTCCTCTCTGCACCAGGAGCTCTGCAGAAATCTCCCCTGGGTCGACTGAATCTTGCCCCTGCAACCGCAGCCACCAAAAGACTGCATCACGGGTCCTCTGGGTCCCCTCTCAGCACGACGAGCGTGGTCCCTGGCAGCTTCCTTGCACCCTCAGCTGGCATTTCCTGGGCTCCTGCCCACTCTCGACACTGCCGCGACTATTGGACTTGGTCCCCTTGTCTTACAGGTACTCAGGTCCGGAAATCCACTGTTGTTGCATTGCTGGTGTTTGTTCTTCCTGCAGAATCCCCCTATCATGACTTCTGTGCTCTCTGGGGGTAGTAGGTGCACTTTACACCTACCTTTCAGGGTCTTGGGCTGGGCTATTCTTCTAACCCTCACTGTTTTCTTATAGTCCCAGCAACCCTCTACAAGCTCACATAGGTTTGGGGTCCATTTGTGATTCGCATTCCACTTTTGGAGTATATGGTTTGTGTTGCCCCTACACCTATGTGCTCCTATTGCAATCTATTGTAATTCTACACTGTTTGCATTACTTTTCTTGCTATTACTTACCTAATTGTGGTTTGTGTACATATATCTTGTGTATATAACTTATCCTCATACTGAGGGTACTCACTGAGATACTTTTGGCATATTGTCGTAAAACTAAAGTACCTTTATTTGTAGTACCTCTGTGTATTGTGTTTTCTTATGATATTGTGCATATGACACCAGTCGTATAGTAGGAGCTTTACATGTCTCCTAGTTCAGCCTAAGCTGCTTTGCCATAGCTACCTTCTATCAGCCTAAGCTGCTAGAAACACCTCTTGTACACTAATAAGGGATAACTGGACCTGGCACAAGGTGTAAGTACCTCTGGTACCCACTACAAGCCAGGCCAGCCTCCTACAAGGACCCTCACTCTAGTCAGGGTAAGTCACACACAATCCAAATTATCCTGTGCCCACCCTCTGGTAACTTGGCACTGAGCAGTCAGGCATAACTTAGCTGGCAATGTGTTAAGTATTTGTGCAATAAATCATGCAATAACACAGTAATGCACCACAAAAATACACCACACAGTGTTTAGGAAAATATCTAATATTTATCTGTTAAGATGCAGGTCAAAACAATTAAAATAAAAAAAATAAGGAAATGTTGAGATTTCACTGTAAAAGTGTTATAAAGTGTCTTAAGTCTTTGAAAAACAATAAATGTCTCTTGCAAGCCCAAAGTACCTGGTTTGCGTTAAAAATCTCTGCAAGGGACCACAGAGGAGGGGATACGTGGAAAACAGGGACGTGTTCGTTGGCTTCGCCCCTTCTCACACCGACTTGCATCGTTATTTTCCACGCAGGGAAAGACTTTGCGTCGATTTCCAGCGTGAGGACTGGGTTCCTCTTCGGGTTGTGGTGTTTTCTGGCACTCCGGGGACAATGAGTGGAATCCTGGGCTTGTGGAGTGAAGTCACAAGCGTTGTGTCAATCCAGTGGGCATTGCGTTGAAATTTCTCTCGCATGGCATGTGCTGCGTTGATTCCTCTCTGGAAGTCGGGCCTCGTCGTTCCGGGTCGGCTGTGCGTCGATCAGGTGGGCCGAGCGTAGAATTTCCAGTCGCTACGCTGGCGCTGCGTCGATCTTCTCGTTGCGAAATCGGGCTGCGTCGTTCCGGTTCGGCGTGCAGTGATTTTCTCACCGTGAGGCAGTCTGTGTGTCGTTTTTAGCAGGCTGTGCTTCGAATTTTCACCGCAGAAGGAGTCAAGTTACAGGAGTGAAGTCTTTTTGGTCCTGAGACTTCAAGGAACCGGAGGCAAGCTCTATCCAAGCCCTTGGAGAGCACTTCTCAGCACAGCCAGAGAACAGAAAGGCAGAAGGGCAACAGCATGGCAGCAGAAGTGTCTGTGAGGTAGAGTGTCTACCCCAAGAAGTGTCTAAAGTCTGTGGTTTTGGGTCCTCTTCTTATACCCATTTTAGCCTTTGAAGTAGCCTTACGTCAAAGGAAAGTCTCACTTGTTTGTGAAATCCTGCCTTGCCTAGGCAAGGCCTCAGACACACACCAGGGGGTTGGACACTGCATTGTGTGAGGGCAGGCACAGCCCTTTCAGGTGTGAGTGACCACTCCTCCCCTCCCTCCTAGAACAGATGGCTCATCAGGTTATGCAGGCTACACCCCAGCAGCCCCCTTTGTGTCACTGCCTGGAGAGAGGTGCAAACAGCCCAACTGTCAAACTAACCCAGACAGGGAATCCACAAACAGGCAGAGTCACAAGAATGGTTTAAGCAAGAAAATGCCCACTTTCTAAAAGTGGCATTTTCAAACACACAGTCTCAAATCCAAATTTACTAAAAGATGTATTTTTAAATTGTGAGTTCAGAGGTCCCAAACTCCACATGCCTATCGGCTCCCAAAGGGAATCTATGCTTTAATCATGTTTAAAGGCAGCCCCCAGGTTAACCTATGAGAGAGATATGCCTTGCAACAGTGAAAAACGAATTTGGCAGTATTTCACTGTCAGGACATATAAAACAGATTACTACATGTCCTACCTTAACCATACACTGCACCCTGCCCATGGGGCTGCCTAGGGCCTACCTTATGGGTGTCTTATATGTAGGAAAAGGGAGGGGTTGAGCCTGGCAAGTGGGGACACTTGCCAAGTCGAATTTACAGTTTAAAACTGCACACACGGACACTGCAGTGGCAGGTCTGAGACATGATTACAGGGCTACTTATGTGGGTGGCACAACCAGTGCTGCAGGCCCACTAGGAGCATTTGATTTACAGGACCTGGGCACGTCTAGTGCACTTTACTAGGGACCTACCAGTAAATCAAATATGCCAATCATGGATAAACCAATCAACAGTACAATTTACACAGAGAACATATGCACTTTAGCACTGGTTAGTAGTGGTAAAGTGCTCAGAGTCTAAAGCCAACAAAAAAAGGTCAGTAAAAATAAGAAGTAGACAAAAAGTTTGGGCATGACTCTGCAAAAAGGGCCAGGTCCAACAACAACATAATATAGTACATTTCAAAAACAATCATTACCCCCATGAAACTTCCTCTGAAACTGTATCACATCATTTCCCCATGAAGCAATTAGAAATAGCACCAATACAATTATTGTTAAAGTGTATCAGTACTGGAAGTGTAGACCACAATGTTATATGACACTTTTTAGAAGAAAAGAATTTAAAAAGATTGGGCATTGGCTCTAATTGCAGCAACTTCAACGGAGAACTTTGTATTAGCAAGTAAAAACATTGAGGCCTCATTACGGATGTGGTGGGTGGAAAAGGCGGCCCACCAAACTCCTGCAGTCAGGTCACCGCCAGTGCAGTGACCTTACAGCGGCCCCTATTACAAGTTTCCCACTGGGTCAGCGGGCAGAAACACAGTATCCGTCCGCTGGCCCAGTGGGAAATAGCCCACCACATTGACGCCGGCTCATAATGGAGCCAGAGGCAATGTTGCAAAGCGTAGGGTGCAACAGCACATGTTACGCTTTTCACTGTCTGCTAAGCAGAGCAGTGAAAAGCATAGTGAAGAGCTCTGGTTACCCAGTTGTTGCATTACACAGTCCCATGTTATTACATTTACCCTGTTGTACAAATCTCCTAGTTTACTAAACCTGAGTGCTTCCCAATCTTTTAAAATACATTTGGATAGTGACAGATCCCAAATCTCACAGTCTTGCGATAAAATGGAGATATGACAAGGCGGAATAACAATATAAAAAAGGACAAAATGCATGTTTATAAGGTCAGTGCTTTCTTATACCTTGTTTTCTTGGGAAGTTTTGCAGTACGTAGAAAGACTGGTAACCTGATTTGACTTTTGGTAATTGTTGGAAATTGGATAATTAGTTGTGTGGCCAGTGCAAATAAGAGTTCCTCAATTGTCCTCATTAGGAACCAAACACTCCATTGCAGCGCTTGACTCTCACAGGGTAGCGAGGTGAAGCAGTCTATCGCTTAGTCAAGGGAGGTGGTGTGGGCTGGGAATCACCAATCACTGGCATGAAATAATAACACTCAATAAATGATTGTCAGTCTGTGCTTTTTCTTCAAAAAAGGAGAAGTACATTTATTACGCACCCACTACTAAATACTATGCAATAATTTACAAATATACATTGGCAGATGGAACATACCATAGTTGACTGCTGGAGACCTCCTAGAGTGGTCACCCAGACATTTCAAGAGTATTCCCACAGTCATGATGTAATAGGGATATTACTTTGTCATGGATCATAAAACATATGCAATGATCCTGAAAACTCAATAAAAACATTTATCAGAAAGGGGTTTGTGTAGTCTTTCATACACTTGGAATTGGACTCTAATGATCACAACAGCCCCTAGAAGGCATCACAGTAAAAATAGCATTTTCGGATGTGACCATACCTTCAACCCTTAGAGGACCTTACAACATAGAACATCATTATAGTGCAATTGCATTCAAGACATAATAATGAAACCATATTCTCAACCCCTAGATGACGCAATGCACATATTTCCAGGGCTTCCAGGCCTCCTAAAATGTTAACATATATTAGGCCCCCAGAGACCAAACTGCCCTCAGCTGTAGAGCAAAAGCTCCAGCCACAAGAAAGCTCAGAAAGGCCTTTGAAATGGGAGAATGTTAATGATATTTCCCCTTCAAAGGGTGGGTACTGGAAGAAGTTGTGCTGAACATTTTGGCTGAGTTATGGGCCAAAATGTGAATCCAAGCAAAGGCCCCACAATGCATTATAGGGTGAGTTTCCCGAGTGCTGTGAATATTATAGTAGAGGCTCTCCCGCTGTGACAGGAAGAGCTGAGCTGGACTTTTCCTTATTCCTTTTTCAACAAAGGTGGCTCTTAACATGTTCTCATGGTGGGTTTTACTTTAGCCTGATTGAGCTGCTCAATCCCCAGGAGGGCAGAAACCTGTCTGTGAGGTGGCAGCAGCAGCTGGGGATGCAGTGGAAACCTCAGAGAGTTGGTTTGGCAGTACTGGGGATCGACGGTGTAGCCCCCAAGGTGCATGGAATTGGCCTCCCAAAACCAGATTTGGATTGGGAGGTCAATTCCATGATTTTATACACCTCACATGGCCATATTCAGGGTTACAATTGTGAAGCTACATATATGTATTGACATATATGTTGTGTACGCTTATAATCATGTCCCCGCACTCACGAAGTCTGGGGAATGGCTCTGGGCAATGTGGTAGCACCTTTGCTAGTGCAAGGGTGCCCTCACACACAGTAGCTTTGCACCTAGCCTTCAGTAAATGAAGGTTAGACATATAGGTGACCTATAAGTTACGTAGTGCAGCGACAAATGGCTGTGAAATAGTGTGTGCACTATTTCACTTAGGCTGCAGTGGCCGTCCTGAAGAAAGGTTTGTATGAGCTCCTTATGGGTGGCAAAAGAAATGCTGCAGCCCATAAGGATCTCCTGGAACCCCAATGCCAAGGGTACCTAGGTACCATATGCTAGGGACTTATAAGGGGTGTCCAATGTGCCAATCAGAATTGGAATATGGAGTCACTAAACTGTAGTGAAAAATTTGGTAAGTAGAGAGAGCATTAACACTGGAGTTCTGGTTAGCAAAACTTCAGTGACACAATCAAGCATACTGACAACACACATAGGCCACAAACTGTGAGCACTGGGGTCCTGGCTAGCAGGATCCCAGTGAGACAGGCAAAACACACTGAGAAATAGGTTTTAAACTATGAGCACTGGGGTCCTGGCTAGCAGGATCCCAGTGAGACAGTAAAAACACACTGACAAACACTCACCAAAATAGGGGTAACCATGCTATAAAGAGGCTACTTTCTCACACACATTCACCTAACTAAAACATTACTTTAATCTTTGTTTTTTAGTGAATTTCTTAGGCTGTTTTTAAAACAAAACAGTTTTTTTTATCACAGCTAACTATAACTTAATTTCATCCTTTGTTTTAACATAAATCAGTATTTTATTACCATACATAAAGCCAAACCCCCGCTGTGCACTGCCTTCAGCCTTTGGCTGTTCGTGGCAGGGGGTTGGTCACAAGTCTTTTTTTTTTTTAAATGGGAGTAGCGATGCATGCCCCCCACCCCGAGCCTCATTAAGCCCATTAAGGACTGGGGACTTTTGGCCCTTATGCTTTTTAAAGGTGAGGGGGCCAAATGCCCCCCGTCCTGAACCTTATTAAACCCTGGAGGACCCATCTCTCAGGGTTGATTTGTTTTAAGCAAAGGGGGTCAAGCGGCCCCCTCCCTGAGCCTTTAAATGGGCCTGTGGATCCCATCCCCCTGGGCTATTGTTTTAAGTTGAGGGCAGCTGTGTGGCCCCCCTCCCCAAGCCTTTAAAACGCCTTGTGTACCCCATCCACAGAGCCATATCTCCTTTAAAGGGACCCCCACTTCATGATCCGCATTAGACCGCATCCCAGGACCCTATCTATTCTACAGAGAGAAAGGGGCCAAGTGGCCTGTGTCCCCGAGCCTTATTGGGCCCTGTGAATCCAATCCCCCATGACCGGATCACTAGCTATTTTCCAGGAAGCCTAACCCCAGGACATAGCGGTTTTCCTGACCGCACCAGCATGGGCAAGGCAACCTTTGTTCGCTCTAGTTTGGTAGGAGCATTTTTTAATGTTGTGCCAAATGGGAGAAAACACCAAATCTGGTCCCAGCCAGCGGGAGCTTTAATTTGCTGCCCGCACTGATGTGAGCAGGGAAACAGAATAAAATGTTGCAACTGCCCGGAGGGAGCAACATAAGTAGCTGTTCCCTTTTGGTGGGAGCAATGCTGCCTCCTCCTGCATGCAGGGAGCCAGCTGAGGCCTTGGGGCACCCTCTGTAAAGCATTTCTCTGTTCATGCTCTCATGTAGGGTAATGCTTTGATTGCTCCCACCCCGCGGGAGCAAAAGGAAACTGTTCCAGTGGGGTTTGAACAAAGTTGGCTCCCACTGCAGGGGTGCTGGTGGGCTACAGGGCTTCCCCTGGAGCCCCCCAACAAGGGACATGCTGTGCTATACCCCGGCTGGGCACTGGGGAATATCACTTAAAAAAATACGGGGAGTAGTTGTGGCATGTCCTGGGTGGGCACCATGGCACACCACTTTTAAATTATAAAAAAGACAACAACAGTGGACCCACAGGTTTCCTGGGGCTTCCCACGTGCCACCAAAAATAATACTGTTTTGAGGTGCCCTGGCTAGGCATCAGGGTACCCCTTAATTTTTTTTAAAACTGGCCCCTGGTTGGCCCATTGAAACCTTGAGCCCAGGAGAGCTTACCATATTTTGTAAAGCTTTCTCTAGGCTGGAATTGTTGCTCTACAGCTGGGACTGCAGTGCCACTTAGGGGCCAGTGGTGTATTATGTGGCATGAAGAAATTGCACATGAAATACAAGGCTTTAATGTAGCTGTCTTTATAATTACAGTGTTTGGGGTGTAAAATCTGAAAATGTAGGCAAAAATATATATGTATATGTCGCTGTGTGTGTGTGGCCAATGCTTTTCGGCTATATGCCTTCAACTGGACCTCACAAACACTTACAAAGGTCCCAATTTTATAATCTCATCGTTTCTCAATTTCCACTAGGCCCAAGCACTAGAACTGTAACCTCCGTTCACAACTTCGACTGAATTTGTCATCCCTTACTTTATCGCCAGACATATCACATACTGTATAAAGATAGGTATATTCCTCATTTGAAAAATAATTAATTGACATGTTTTTCCTTCATTTCTTTCTAAAACAATATTCAGTCAGTCATCAAACGTTATTTCAGTGATTCAGCTATAAAAGTTACATAAAACAAACAAAACAAATAATTTGAATAAAAAGCCATGATTAAAATACCACACATACAGAATCATACAAAATTCATTAAAATCCACATTATCATAAAGCTGCTAAAAAGAAGGACCCTACTACCATTAGTATATACAAATCATGGAAATAAAATTAATTACTTCAATACATAATTATAAACTAGTGATAGAAAAACTAAAGGTGCAGTAACTCAAAAATTACCCAGTGAATTGATTACAAGTGAATAGCCGCAGGTTTCTATAACCATTACCAAGGACCAGTTATGATTTCTGCTCACAGAACCTCAAGTGAGTCCACTATATACAACTGTAGTAACAATTCAGTTCAATTTATTTCAATTCTATTCAAAATCGTTATGAAAACGCTAAAACAATATAAAAACAGATAAAAAACAATATGTTAAAACAAACCTAAATATAAATAAGAGGAGCGAGGAAAAAGAGGAGGGTTTGATTCAACCAGAGGACACCATTCCACCCCTTAGCCACCACATGAACATCAAAAACCTAGAAACAGCAGTATCCCTCCCAGTATCGCTTCTGAGTATTCTAAACATGATCCTGAGAGAGCGTAGCTTATATAATCAATATTAACATGAAATGTTTTTGAACTAATGTATAATAATACCGCATAGAAAATTTATTAATGAATTTTGCTAAAACGCATGCTTGAAATGTGCCTACGGGGAATGGCCGCCAATATATACGGGGACTAATGAAAATGACTAATACTGATGGATTATTATATTAAGACATAGTTTTACACTAATTATTATAGGTTATATTGCTAAAGTTTGCTAATAACTCATTAGGCCTTAGTTAGCATGAGTCGAGGCCTAGCTGCCTGACTCTCATATTAAATGTATTTTCTAACGTGCAGTGTGCTGACTTGCTGAAGGACATGAACTCTTGTTTTTTCCAAAGCTAGAAGCTGAATATAACTGTAGTAGATCCGTTCTCATGAAATCCGACTTGCTTGTAGAAACATTTTAGCTGAATGCAACACTGTAGACCACTCGCAAGTACAAGGTCGCCTGAACCGGTACAGACAATGGAGCCACTGACTGAAGATGTGCAAAAGACCACGAGAGGATGAAATCATACCAGACATTCTACCCGCTGAAGATGTCAATCATAAGGACCAATAAACTACGTGAGAACTGTTATGGGGTGACAAATTTGATGAGCTAATTTGAAGTCAATTGGATAGAGATAGTGGGGTGCAACCCCTCCACCAATCAGATTTTAGGGGAATGTACAACAGAAAAGGGATAAAAACTCTTGACACAAGGAAGAAGATTAGACTAGAGAATAGGAGACTAGGAGATAGAGGAGGGGGAGATGCTGATGCGATTTGCTATGACTCAGACACTTTGTCACTCTGCATAGAGACTTTGCTGTTTGGTTCTTAAAACCAACCTTAACCTTATATTGCCCGTTTACACTTTACCTCCTTATGAGGGAAGTGCCCCTTTACCCGACTTGCTGAATTCCTGGCTGATGGCGAATCAACTGATGTCCTGAGGACGAAGACTGAACCTGAGTGCTGACCTAATACGGAGGGTAACTATATGACAATGAAATTGTGATTGTCTGTTTGCTTTTCCTTTCTAGGTACCAACTGCTTCTCTTTTGACAGGAACCATAGCTTGATGTTTTCTAAATTGGTGTTGCTAAATTGTTTTGCATGAAGCCCAACATGTCAATGCTAAGTTGAGGTTAGGTGAGGGGTTCACTAAACTGACGCAAATAGACAAATGACTGAGTCTATGCTTTGTTGAATAGTGCGCTCATGTTACTCTGCTAAGGATAACCTATGTTGACGCTGTATGTTCTAATATTTGTGATTCTTGCTTTGATGAAATCTTATCAGAGTTGCCATATTGTGACTATGCTAATGTGTTTCTTGGTTTTGAGATTAATAAACTTACTAGTAGAATTGTAATCAATAGGGAATAAATAACACAAACTCATACTAAACTGGTGTGATTATTCATGACTGAAAGGTCATGGTGGGTTCTGAGTTTTATTAATGTCTTTGACTAGCTTGAATTGTCTTATTCTGGTGAATATTGATGACGTTATTGACATATTGATTGACATGCTGATTAGCTATCTCGTCCTAAGGTGTCTTCAATCAGGGTCAAAAGTTTTCATTGGCCTAAAACGAATCCCAAAGTGAGTAAATAAGTCATAAAGGGACGCGTTATCAATCCTATAGTGCCTATGCTCCAGAATACAACACAGTGGGAGTATCCACTTCTTCCTACACCCAAGATAAGCTGGGAAAAATACTACAACATGCTTTTCTTCCTATTCTTCCGGACAAAAAGGACAAGTGCTGATTGAAGCAGGACAGACACACTTCCATTTAGCTGTGAAGGAGCAAATCAGTAAAATTCCTAAGTGAAATTTAAAGTACAGGGACCTGGCCTAGAGGGGGTCAATCTCATCCATGTAAGATTCCAGTGAATAACCCTCTTTAAACTCCAAGAAAGATGTGGGGGCATATTTAAGAGACCCTAGCGCCTCCTTGCGCCACATTAGCGTAATTTGTTTACGCTAATGTGGCCCAACAAGGCCAAAATCAGCACCCCATATTTTCAAAGTGTGCAATGCTTGCATTGCGCCACTTTGTAACCCTTTGAGCTACATTATGCCTGTGGCAGGCATAATGTATGCAAAGGGGGCATTCCCCCGTTAGGGCGGTCAAAAAATGGTGCAGGTAATTCTAACAGATTTCCTTGCATCATTTTTTTTAGCACTTTTAACAGCTGCTCAGAGCAGGCATTAAAAGGGGGCACACCTTTGTTTAAAATGGGTCCCTATGTACTCTGCAGGAGTAGCGGCAAAATGTTGGCGCTACTCCTGCAGAGTACATCAATAGCATCATAAAAAATTACTTTATTGCCCCACACTAGCACCATGGTGCGCTGAATTTTAAATACGGCACTCACATGTTGGCGGTGGGGGGTAAAGGACGCAAGAAAAGTGGCACTACGTGCAGCACTACTTTTCTTAAATACGCCCCATGTTGAGGGAGACCACCCTGGGAAAACTCATGTCACGCTGGTCTAACAAAATACTAGAACGGTAGGGTCTGCTTAGAGACAGAAGCATGATCTCGAGATGTGGACCAAAGACAGTCCAGCCAATCTGCCTTAAGCTATCAATTACAGCCCTTAACCAGGGAATCTCGCTATCCCCCGACATCCCCATCACTTCTTCAAGAGCCTTTCGAAAGGAGATCAGTTCATGAGCTGCACACAGTCTCTGCAAGAACAACAGCGGTTTCAAGCTCACCACATTACCTAACCGCCTCAGCGCAAGATCTAACCATAATGGGCGCAAAGGAGTACTAGCTGGGAGATTACTTAAACTCCTTGTGAAGCAATTTTCAACTGCTTGAAGGACCTAAGTTCTAGGTGACCCCAAAGCTCTCCACCATACAAGGAAGCTCCCAGCGCCTAGCACTATTACATCTCAAGGGCTGGTGAAACAGGGGGGAAAACCGATGAATGCTGCACCCTCGAAATGCCTTTGAGCTTGAGTTTGCACCTCCGTATCAATTGAAGTGTTCAGACAGTGTGATCCCCAAATAGTCAAACACCCGAACCCACTCTAGCCTTTCCCCATAGAGGATTGGATTTGAGCGAGAAGTTGAACAGGGGTTGAGGACCATATACTTAGCCTTGCTGAGGTTGATCTCAATCCCCCTCGGTCTGGAGAAGTCCTCAAAGGTATCCAGTAGCCTATGGAGCCCAATAGGTGACCTGCACAGCAGCAAGGCACCATCCATGAACAGTGGGGTGGGAACCCTGGCAAGGGACAGAGCATCGCACCCACTATTCCCCAGGTGTAGTATTATATCTTTAATATAACGAAGGAAAGTATTGGGGCCAGCACACATCCCTGCCTCACACCCCGGTTTACAGGAAAGGGATCACTTAACTCGCCCTGAGGGCAACATCTAACCTGTGCATAATTGTTGGTATGCAATCTAACAATTACTTCCAGCAAATAGTCAGGGACCCCCATCTCTGCCCAAACCCTCCACAAAGCTCCCCTTGGCACTAAATCAAAGGCAGCTTAAAGGTTGACTAAAATTGCATAAAGTTGGCCACCCCTCAGAATTACATAAAACCAATAGAAAAGTTGTAGATGAAAAGCCTGGTCAGTGGTGCCAATACCATCGTGGAACCCAGCCTGAAGGGGAGTTAAGACATCTGTGTCTACCATCCAGCCTCACAATCTGTTCAGTACAATATGACTGATTGGCCAATTATTGGCTTGGAGGGACCTACATCCCGTCTTACAAATTGGGATGATTTCAATCCCCGCCCACGTGGTTGGAGTAGAAGCACCAGCCAATAAAGCATTGAAGAATGCTCAAAATAAGGGTGCCATGTATCTATAAACATTTTAAACAAGTCACAAGGCACTTTATCCAATCCTGGGCTTTTTTTGAAGAGATCGATTGCAAGGCAAAAAGGACTTCTGCAGCTGATACATAAGTTGCCTTATAATGCACAAGGGTGAGGGAATTCTAAACTGGCACCATTTCAGGGGAGTCAGCACTACGCCTCATAACCTGATGTCCCATACTGGGGGTGTCAAGAGATGCAAAAGCGATGAACGAATCCTGAGCGGCTGAGCCTGGTTGTGGATTGAAAGGTTCACCAACAACATTCTCCTTAGCATATAAGTGGGAGTAATGCTCTACCAAAGCGTCCGCTGCAATGTTAGTATCTAGGGAGGCGTGCAATCCTGCACTAGACACCAAAAAGTGCAATAGTCTTTGCATCTTAAGTCGTACTGGACGCATTAAATATTCGTCCCACGAGTTCACCAAAGTGTCTCGGAAAGATCGTATTTAACAGGGACTGTATTTCTGCTGATGAGCTTGCCACTTGAAGTGCGGAGGTATTGCGCGCAGATGTAAGAGACACATGCTTTTGAAACAGTAAAAGCCTTGAGTCTACTTAACTTGTCAAAATTCACGTTTGAAGTAGCACCATAAGGCCAAATATCAGCTACCTCCTTAAATTTAGCGGGGGAAAACAGTATGTTCCCACAGCATGTAACGACCTTAAAGACCGAAACAACGTAAACTATTCAGGCCTGCATGCCACAACAGCCTTCACTATTGAGAAGGATGTAGCTGCCGTTTGATAGCACCTTTAACGTGGGTCTAATTAAAGGGACTGGTACTCCCTTAAGACAACAAGCCAAGTTTGCAGGGACAGCTGTTTACAAATCATCGAATGGCTCACCAAAGTCTCGCATTCACTACCGCTAAGAAAGACCTCTTTTATGCGATTGAAGCATTTGTACGAGAAAGGAAGCTCCCACTCCTCATGAATGTAACTATCTCCCAGTTTTTCATATCTGCCTACGGGAATGTGTTTTAAACAAGAGGTGAATTGTAGTGTGGAAATAGGCAGATTAATAACCCTGTGTATTAACCACTCAGTCAATGGTATTTCGGCCATGGTAAAAGGCAAGTTTTCTAATTTCTCGATGTTAAGCATGACATAAGTCGCTTCCCTCTTAGCCATTAGTTGTTGTTGTCTCATTAGATTAAAAAAAGAAAATATCTCCCTGGCACTGACGTGCTGCAGTGGAAAGCGACCCGCCTTCAATGTTTGAAGCGCTCAACCCAACTGCATAATGGGCCTGATCTGACTCTGTCCATGGTGTAAAGAAGACATATCGGATTGTATAATGTCTATAGCAGAAGAGACAATATTATTAATGGTATATATCCGGTCAGACAAAGTGTTAATCCCATTATCCACAACAGCTAATGCCTTTTTAAAATGTTCCTGGTCTATTTGCCGTAACCGGGCAGCAGCATCTTGTTTGGAAAGTTTCCAAATCTCATTGTATGCTGCTTATAAGAAACGCTTCTTACCGTGGTGTTTTAGGGCCTGACAAGAAATCTTGTAAGTCAGTGGAGTTAAACAGGAGAGTTGAGTGAGGATGGTTTTAGCCACTGTTGGCATAATTTTCCCACACTACATGTTGTAATTATATCTGCATGCTCTGGTGATATATAGCGAGGGTCTGGCCTACTAGTCCTAAAACCCCCTGAGGAGTTGATAAAACGTTGATGACACCCATTGGTATCTATTGGCCACAATAACCACCCGCCTGGACGTGTCAGTGAAGCATTAAAGGTACCATTCTGGACCCACTCATCGAGCTCATCTTGAGTTGCATTTGTTTATTTTTGCAATATGTAAAACTTTGAGGGGGCAAGTTTAATTCCCTGATTGTTGCTAAGCCTAAACAACTCGTTTGTTGTACTGTTTCATTTAAAAAGATCATTTGTACAGGAATGAGGCATGCTCTAAACAATGTTTCTTTTCCCTTAATTTGCCAATTTTTTGTTCCCCAGACACTTTCCAGATCAATTGATTTGGACCAATATACATAGCCTTCTATCGATATCCGGGAAACAAAGCGTTCCAAATATATAAATTTCGTATTGATCAATCACATATGTATATCCTTAGTAGGTGGTACCTTAAAATAATATGACTTAGCATTCTTTTGATTGTGCCCAGAAAAATATGCAAACTTTTCCGAATATGTTTTGGAACTCCCTTGCGGAGGAGTCGGGCAATGTTCCCATTGCGTGTAATTAAATACAGTTTTTGGACTGCTCGCTCTATGTATGAAATGGTGCCCATAGTAATTATAGCAAAACATATCACCATAATTTTCTTTACATTATTAAGCATCTTCGTTTTCAAAGACAGTATAATATTGTAATTCAGTCATCATAGAATCAACTGTTATCACATCCCAATAATCAGAAACAATGCCTGGTATCACTATGTCATTCAATGATAATTTGAACACATACGGTATTTAAATAACTTCCGTAGGACCATATATATCAAACATTACTTTGTCCCAAACAATCCCATCAGGAATTGGCACTGCAGAAATGTTCACAAAGGATAAGTCTCTTCGGACTTTATGTGAAGAAAAGTATGGTTTCAAAACCTCCTCCACCAGTTCAACTGTCGATCTTTCAGGTAAAAAATGACCATGTATTAACAGGAAAAAGATAATGACAAAAGCAATCCAAATTAGAAAGGCTAGGGCAGTCAAAGAGAGCCATAGATAATTCCATGGAAAAATAAAATACGTTTCTTTAAGCCAGTTTGTTAGCTTACGTATACCTGACAGATCGGCTGTCGAAGAGGCGAATGAGTCTGAGAAATCATCGTTGAAGTCAGCAAAATAACCAGAGCCAGTTCTTGCAAATGGCGTAGCCGTTGTCAGTGGTGGAGTTGGTGTTTCTTACGGTGGCACACTATAGATAGCACCATCCGTTTGTGTTTGAGTCAAGTTGACTTGGTCAAACGTTTCTAAATTGGTTGACGTTAGTGGAACTAATGCAAGATCATCTTCCACCCTCCCCATGCTCGGAGAGTTGTCAGTTTTGGTATAAACAACTTGTAGAGGAACGTCTTCGCCAGTAGTGAGAGGGATTCGGGAACTACTGGATGTTCTTCTTGGTCGGCTGTGCAGGATCTGCCACATGGTGTAGTTTGACATTGTCAATGGAGACAAAATGATTTTCTTTGTCACCTGCCAATGGAGGTAGAATAACAGTTCTGGTACCGTGTATCCCTAGTACAGGGGCTGGTGCTCGATAAGAAGGGCAAAAATTCCTTTTTCACTGCAACTTTTTCACGTACAAGATCCCCAGTTCTGGGGATCCAGCTGGTAGATGTTACAGGCACATACTGGATTCCTGTGGAGGCAGCACTTTTAGAAGAATTATCATCACGGAACTGTTGTAAATCCTGTAAGACAGTGACACGTTCATTTATGTTAAAAGGTGTTTACGCTGCCTCCACGCCAGGACCATCAAGATCCGGAACATACACTTGAGTTCCGAACAGGCACTCATATGAAGTGCGATACCCCCATGGACCTTATAGGCAGGTTATTTAGTGCTCTCTGGACTCCATACAGGTGATTAAAATATATTTGTATGCACTATCAGGAGTTAAGGTACCACAGTGGTCCAAGTATACACATTGTAATGGTTTGTTTGAAATTAAGAGAGGTGTCTGCGGCGGGCGTTTGGCAGTGGAAAGTTTGATTTGTTGACAAATGTCACAACAAAGGACATACTGCTTAGTCTCCTTATAGAGACCTGGCCACCAATAACGGGCCTGTAAGATCGAAATTGTAGCCGCCACACCAGCATGGGCAGATGCCACCCCTTCATGCTCTGCTTTAATCAATTGTGATCTTATGTCTTTGTTGGGGATGTCTCGTACACCTACGCCTGGTATCTTAACTTCGGCGTTCAGCATACCTCCTATACGATAGTGATATTTGTTAGGAAATCTTTTAGGATAGGGCGTACCATCGGCCGTAGCTGTCACGGCAGCCCAAATGTCTGCATCTGGTTTTGAACTCGAGCGAGTTACTGCAGCTACAGTGGCTACTGCCACTGCTGACTTTGCGGCTTCATCAGCCAATGTGTTTCCAGCAACATGTATTCCAACGCGCTGGTGTTCAAGTCTATGTACAACATGGACATTTGGTAGCGTCTCTTTCAGGTCAGCTACTTTCCTCCACAGTAGTCTGTGTTTAATGGTGTTGCCTTTGAAATCTCTGAACCCATTCTATTGCCAATAATGCAGGTATTCATTAAAGGACTGGACACAGTAATATGAATCACAAACAATCAGTGTAGGCTGTGCCGGATCCATGTGTTCCAGTGCCATCAGCAGAGCTTTTAGCTCAGTTAATTGTGCTGTACAATCCCCTAGGGTCTGTGTAAAGGTATGTAGATGACAAAATGTATCCCCTTCCATATAGCCACTTACGACTGCGCAAGCAGCAGAATATTGATGTTTAGTTCCAATTGCAGGTTGTGCAGAGCCATTGGTGTACATGACTCTATGATACTGATCAATAGGCAAAGTATTTGCTGGAACTGGATATTCTACTTCATATTGTAGGAATTCCTAAGTTTGTAGCTTTGGGTCGAAAATGTAGTCTACATGAGTGGCCGTCAAAGACGTAGCCCATTGTAACCAACCTGGATGTAGTGCTTTTGCATTTGGAACTCTAGCTTTTGTAACAGCCTCTAGGGCTGGGATTGGAGAAACTACAATAATGCGTTTTCCTTGGGCAAGGGGTCTTTCTTTAATGACAGCCATCTGTACTGCAGTGAGAATTTTCTCAGTGGGAGCAAAGCGTTGTTCAGCTGCTGAATGCAAATGTGATTTGTTTGCAATCCGGACTGTCTCACCTTCATTAAATGTCACATAGGTGAAACAGATGGCCCCAGCTATTACTCTGATGACCAAATGTGTTTTGTTGTCCCTTGTGTGTAAATGTTGTGCTGCGAGCATGTCGTCTGCAATTCTCTAAGAATACGTGTATGTTCAGTTGTCCAGAATTAACTTGAAAAATCGGGACATATTAGGTCATATATAGGTTTTATGCGTGTAGCATAATCTGGAATGTAGGTTCTGCCAAAATTTAAGAAACCCAATAATGATTGGAGTTTTTTAATCGTATTCTGTGGTTGTAACTGTGCGCACTTTTCTAAGAATTGTGGCGCTAGGCTCTTCCCTTCACTTGACAGCTCATATCCTAGAAACAAGATGCTGAGGAAGGCTATTTTTGTTTTTTTTAAATTAAATTTGTAGCCAAATTCGGCAAACACTACAACAATGCGGGCTACCCGTCTTAAATGTTGTAGTAGTTCGTCATCCGTGAGATATATATCATCTACATAGGACAATGCTTTAGGGTCAATCTCGTGCAAAATAGTAGTGACACGAGCCGCGAACAGTCCTGGACTGTTCTTATACCCCTGAGGTAAACAACAGAATTTTTCTGAGAGCCTAGTGCGCTAAAGCTTTTTAAGTCTCTGCTTTCAGGAGCTATATGCTGGCAGAAAAACCCATTGGAAATGTCTAGTGTTGTTTTGTATTTTTTACGCACTATGTTGCTCATTAGTGCAGTGCCATGTGAGTTTTGTATAGCATAGATACGTGTATGACTATTTAGATGTCTGTAGTCTAAGACTATTCTGTATGAATGGTCTGGTTTAGCTACGGGGAATAAAGGGTTATTCATTGGCGAGACACAGGGTTCAATCACACCCTGGTACTCTAATTGTGTGAGTATTTCTTTCACTGGTTCTTTTGCTTCATGTTTTATAGGTTACTGCGGTTGGGGCTGAGGTTCACTTTTAATTGGAATTACATGGTAGGGGGATTCCTTATCCCATCCTACGTGATTTCTGTATAATGCAGGTGCTTGTGCTAGAGCCCATTCAATGGGATAGGATTCTGCTAGTTCCTCTGGAACAAGGGGAGAGAAGGAAGGCTTAATGACATCTTCTCCATATGGGCAGGAAAGGACAAAGTCAGACGGCCAATCTTGTTCGGCCAACAAGACATCATACACTTTTACTATGTGATCCCAAAAGATTGCGTCTTTTGTGCGTTCAATGTCTCCTTCTAATTGTAGCGTTACTTTGTACACCCTATCAGGCTTGGAGACACACATGTCCGCTGTTTCTACTTGTATAAAGTCATCAGTTGCTTTCACCTCCAGATGCTCTAGAAGATTCCAGCTAACTATTGTGACCTCTGCCGCGCTGTCTAGCAAGGCTAGAGCCCAATTCTTGTTCTTCAAGAGGACCCTCTTCCTGTGTGGCATGTCGGACTGCGACTGTTGCCACTTTTATCTTTTTAAATTGTTGTTTTTGTTGGGAGGGTTTCTCTTCCTTTTTAACAGAAACCTCTGAAGAGCTTTGTGATTCCTGTCTCGGTTTCAAGTACTCTGTTCTTCGGTTGATCGCCCACCTCTCTCATTTCTCTTTTCCGATGAGTCCTGAAAGGAACGAGATTGGCGTGTATCAGTATATTGATATCTATCAGGCGTTTTGATATTATCTCCATTTCTGAGATTATACCTATTCTGTGGGGTCTCCGTACGCGGAGATTCTCTCCTTTCTTTTTTAGCCGTTTGTTGCTTTTTATCCCAGCGTTTCTTATTACCCTCAGGTGTTTGTTTGGGGTTATCTTTATTTGATTTACCCTGAAATTGAGGGTTGTGAGGTCTGGTCCCTAGGCTATCTTGACCGATACTTGAATAGGTCTCTGCTATTATTTTAGGCAGCTCTTGTTCTTGATCTTATTGCGGAACTTCAGGAAGCCGCATGCGCACTGCAAGTGCGACTGCTTCCCCTTTAAGGTTGCTTAAAATGATTGAGGACACTGTGGCAAAATTGCCCAACAATTGCATCCCCAAATCTAGGGCCGGGGCAGCCCCATATAGTTACGACTCTGTCGTCCCATTTCTAGGGGCGCCGTAAGGGGACTGTCGGAAGCCTGGGAATCACCTTGAACACTTATCTAGAATCCCTTGCTGACTCCTGTTTGTTTCTCTTTTCGCTATGGTACCCTTGTGTAGTACTACATTTGCTTCTTGGGACTGCAAATCCCATAATGCACAGCCTGGTAGTCGGCCTGGATTCCGTTTCCCATTGTTTTCTATGGGAGAAGTCAAGTTGCTCCTTTTCACTGGACCCTCTCCTCCAGGACTTGCAAGTGTCTGAAATTACACACACATGAGACCTCTCCTGTGCAGTGCAGCTTAGAACTGCTTAGAAGCAGCCATTTCCTCAAGATCCCGTCGTGCATTGGAGTATGATTCCTTTGTGTTACAGACCCTTTATCGGATGGTGTTCCAGTTTTGTTCCTTTTCCTGATCTGTTCCAGCTTGAACCTGTTTCCTGTTTCTCTGCCCTGCTCCTGATTGTTCCAGCCAGAGTCTACTCCCTATCTCTTACCCTTGTACCTATCTGTTTCTTCCAGAGCCTGCTCTCTTTTTCTCTGCCCTGCTCCTGCCTTATTTCAGCCTGAACCTGCTCTGTTTCCCAGTCCTGTTTACTGCTCATACCTACTCCATGTATTCCAGCCCTGTCCTTGCCTGTTCTAGCCAGAGCCTGCTCTCAGTTTACCAGTCCTATCTCTGTTTGCTCCAGTCAGAAGTTTGGGCCCTGTTTTCAAGTCCTAGTCCCGCCTTTGCTTCAGCCTGAGCCCGTTCCGAGTTCTTGCGTCTGCCTCTTAGTTTGTTCCCTTCTGTTTTCGTTTCTTCTTGGTTATTTGTGTCTGGTAAGTGTTCTATCAGTCTTCACCAGTGTATAAGTGTCCTTCTTTGTACTGGGGTTGGCTCCTGGTTTCCAGGAGGCAATTCCAGCCCCCATCCTAGTCTAGTGTTATACGTTGTCTTTCGTGCCTAACAGTGACAGTGTGCTATTGCTGGAAATCGCCACTGTGTTTCCAGCTGGACCCACAAGTGCGTGGCTTGTGTATGTAATTACTATCCTTGTTTGTGCTCTAGGGTCCAGAGACAGAATCACTTCTGCTGACTCCTTTCTATGGGGCTGGCTGCAGTGGCAGGCCTGGTGTCACTGGCCACTCAGAGCAGTCCAGTGTGCCAGCAGCACCTCTGTTTCCAAGATGGCAGAGGTCTGGAGCACACTGGAGGAGCTCTGGACACCTCCCAGGGGAGGTGCAGGTCAGGGGAGTGGTCACTCCCCTTTCCTTTGTCCAGTTTCGAGCCAGAGCAGGGCTAAGGGGTCCCCTGAACCGGTGTAGACTGGCTTATGTAGAATTGGGCACATCTGTGCCCATGAAAGCATTTCCAGAGGCTGGGGGAGGCTACTCCTCCCCTGCCTTCACACCATTTTCCAAAGGGAGAGAGTGTAACACCCTCTCTCAGAGGAAGTCCTTTGTTCTGCCATCCTGGGACAAGCCTGGCTAGTATATGGTACTGGGGTACCCAGGGTATTGGGGTTCCAGGAGATCCCCATGGGCTGCAGCATTTCTTTTGCCACCCATAGGGAGCTCTGACAATTCTTACACAGGCCTGCCACTGCAGCCTGAGTGAAATAACATCCACGTTATTTCACAGCCATTTTACACTGCACTTAAGTAACTTATAAGTCACCTATATGTCTAACCTTTACCTGGTAAAGGTTAGGTGCAAAGTTACTTAGTTTGAGGGCACCCTGGCACTAGCCAAGGTGCCCCCACATTGTTCAGGGCCAATTCCCCGGACTTTGTGAGTGCGGGAACACCATTACACGCGTGCACTACATATAGGTCACTACCTATATGTAGCTTCACAATGGTAACTCCGAATATGGCCATGTAACATGTCTAAGATCATGGAATTGCCCCCTCTATGCCATCCTGGCATAGTTGGCACAATCCCATGATCCCAGTGGTCTGTAGCACAGACCCTGGTACTGCCAAACTGCCTTTTCAGGGGTTTCACTGCAGCTGCTGCTGCTGCCAACCCCTCAGACAGGTTTCTGCCCCCCTGGGGTCAAGCCAGGCTTGTCCCAGGATGGCAGAACAAAGGACTTCCTCTGAGAGAGGGTGTTACACCCTCTCCCTTTGGAAAATGGTGTGAAGGCAGGGGAGGAGTAGCCTCCCCCAGCCTCTGGAAATGCTTTCATGGGCACAGATGTGCCCATTTCTGCATAAGCCAGTCTACACCGGTTCAGGGACCCCTTAGCCCTGCTCTGGCGCGAAACTGGACAAAGGAAAGGAGAGTGACCACTCCCCTGACCTGCACCTCCCCTGGGAGGTGTCCAGAGCTCCTCCAGTGTGCTCCAGACCTCTGCCATCTTGGAAACAGAGGTGCTGCTGGCACACTGGACTGTTCTGAGTGGCCAGTGCCACCAGGTGACGTCAGAGACTCCTTCTGATAGGCTCCTTCAGGTGTTGCTAGCCTATCCTCTCTCCTAGGTAGCCAAACCCTCTTTTCAGGCTATTTAGGGTCTCTGTCTCTGGGGAAACTTTAGATAACGAATGCAAGAGCTCATCAGAGTTCCTCTGCATCTCTCTCTTCACCTTCTGCCAAGGAATCGACTGCTGACTGCGCTGGAAGCCTGCAAAACTGCAACAAAGTAGCTAAGACGACTACTGCAACTCTGTAACACTGATCCTGCCGCCTTCTCGACTGTTTTCCTGGTGGTGCATGCTGTGGGGGTAGTCTGCCTCCTCTCTACACTAGAAGCTCCGAAGAAATCTCCCGTGGGTCGACGGAATCTTCCCCCTGCAACCGCAGGCACCAAAAAGCTGCATTACCGGTCCCTTGGGTCTCCTCTCAGCACGACGAGCGAGGTCCCTTGAATCCAGCAACTCTGTCCTAGTGACCCCTACAGTCCAGTGACTCTTCAGTCCAAGTTTGGTGGAGGTAAGTCCTTGCCTCCCACGCCAGACTGCATTGTTGGAAACCGCGTCTTTTGCAACTACTCCGGCTTCCGTGCACTTCCGGCGGAAATCCTTTGTGCACATCCAAGCCTGGGTCCACGGCACTCTAACCTGCATTGCACGACTTTCTAAGTTGGTCTCCGGCGACGTGGGACTCCTTTGTGTAACTTCGGGTGAGCACTGTTTCACACATCCTCGTAGTGCCTATTTCTGGCACTTCTCTGGGTGCTACCTGCTGCTGAGAGAGCTCCTTGTCTTGCTCGACGGCCCCTCTCTCTCCTGACGCAATTTGCGACATTCTGGTCCCTCCTGGACTACAGCAGCATCCAAAAACGCTTACCACACGATTTGCAGCTAGCAAGGCTTGTTGGCGGTCTTTTGGCGGGAAAACACTTTTGCACGACTTTCCGTGGCGAGAGGGATCTGTCCTCCAAAGGGGAAGTCTCTAGCCCTTTGCGTTCCTGCAGAAACCTCAGCTTCTTCTGTCCAGTAGAAGCTTCTTTGCACCCACAGCTGGCATTTCCTGGGCATCTGCCCATCTCCGACTTGCTTGTGACTTTTGGACTTGGTCTCCTTGTTCCACAGGTACCCTAGATTGGAAATCCATCATTGTTGCATTGCTGGTTTGTGTCTTTCCTGCATTATTCCCCTATCACGACTTCTTTGTCCTTTGGGGAACTTCAGTGCACTTTGCACTCACTTTTCAGGGTCTTGGGGAGGGCTATTTTTCTAACCCTCACTATTTTCTAATAGTCCCAGCGACCCTCTACAAGGTCACATAGGTGTGGGGTCCATTCGTGGTTTGCATTCTACTTTTGGAGTATATGGTTTGTGTTGCCCCTATCCCTATGTGTCCCCATTGCATCCTATTGTAACTATACATTGTTTGCACTGTTTTCTAAGACTATACTGCATATTTTTGGTATTGTGTACATATAACTTGTGTATATTTGCTATCCTCACTCTGAGGGTACACTCTGAGATACTTTGGCATATTGTCATAAAAATAAAGTACCTTTATTTTTAGTATAACTGTGTATTGTGTTTTCTTATGGTATTGTGCAAGTGACACTAATGGTACTGTAGGAGCTTCACTCGTCTCCTAGTTCAGCCTAAGCTGCTCTGCTAAGCTACCAGTATCTATCAGCCTATGCTGCTAGACACCCTATACACTAATAAGGGATAACTGGGCCTGGTGCAAGGTGCAAGTACCCCTTGGTACTCACTACAAACCAGTCCAGCCTCCTACAGGAAGGAGGATAGACTAGTAAGAAAGGTAAGAGCCTATTAGAAGGAGCCTCTGACGTCACCTGCTGGCACTGGCCACTCGGAGCAGTCCAGTGTGCCAGCAACACCTCTGTTTCCAAGATGGCAGAGGTCTGGGGCACACTGGAGGAGCTCTGGGCACCTCCCCTGGGAGGTGCAGGTCAGGGGAGTGGTCACTCCCCTTTTCTTTGTACAGTTTCACGCCAGAGCAGGGCTGGGGGATCCCTAAACCGGTGTAGACTGGCTTATGCAGAGATGGGCAGCATCTGTGCCCATCAAAGCATTTCCAGAGGCTGGGGGAGGCTATTCCTCCCCAGCCATCACACCTATTTCCAAAGGGAGAGGGTGTCACACCCTCTCTCAGAGGAAATCCTTTGTTCTCCCTTCCTGGTCCAGGGCTGCCTGGACCCCAGGAGGGCAGAAACCTGTCTGAGGGGTTGGCAGCAGCTGCAGTGGAGACCCCGGAAAGGCAGTTTGGCAGTACCCGGGTTCTGTGCTAGAGACCCGGGGGATCATGGAATTGTCTCCCCAATGCCAGAATGGCATTGTGGTGACAATTTCATGATCTTAGACATGTTACATGGCCATGTTCGGAGTTACCATTGTGACGCTATACATAGGTAGTGACCTATGTATAGTGCACGCATGTAATGGTGTCCCCGCACTCACAAAGTCTGGGGAATTTGCCCTGAACAATGTGGGGGCACCTTGGCTAGTGACAGGGTGCCCACACACTAAGTAACTTTGCACCCAACCTTCACCAGGTGAAGGTTAGACATATAGGTGACTTATAAGTTACTTAAGTGCAGTGGTAAATGGCTGTGAAATAACATGGACGTTGTTTCACTCAGGCTGCACTGGCAGGCCTGTGTAAGATTTGTCAGATCTCCCTATGGGTGGCAAAAGAAATGCTGTAGCCCATAGGGATCTCCTGGAACCCCAATACCCTGGGTACCTCAGTGCCCTATACTAGGCAATTATAAGGGTGTTCCAGTATGCCAATGTGAATTGGTGAAATTGGTCACTAGCCTGTTAGTGACAATTTGGAAAGCAGAGAGAGCATAACCACTGAGGTTCTGGTTAGCAGAGCCTCAGTGAGACAGTCATCACACAGGGAACACATACAGGGCACATACTTATGAGCACTGGGGCCCTGCCTGGCAGGGTCCCAGTGGCACATAGACTAAAACAACATATATACAGTGAAATATGGGGGTAACATGCCAGGCAAGATGGTACTTTCCTACACACATATAAAGCAGTTACAAACCAGAGTGCTGCACCTGGTGCAGCTTATAGGAGGCTGGCCTGGCTTATAGTGGGTACCTGATGGTACTTTCCCCTTGTGCCAGGTCCAGTTATCCCTTATGATTAGATTAGTAGTGTTCTAGCAGCTTAGGCTGATAGAGGTAGCTATAGCAGAGCAGGTTTGGCTGAACTAGGAGACATGCAAAGGTCCTACTATACCACTTATATCATATAGCACTATATCATAAGAATCACAATACTCAGTGTTACTAAAAATAAAGGTACTTTATTTTAGTGACAATATGCCAAAAATATCTCAGAGGATATACTCCCTTAGAAGGTAAGTAAAATATTTGCACACACCAAAATCTGGTAAGTAAACAGATAGAAAAGTAGTGCAAACACTGTAGAATACAATAGGATGCAATAGGCCTCGGCGGCAACACAAACCATATACTTAGAAAGTGGAATGCAAACCACTTAGGGACCCCAGGCCTAGTGTAGTGTGTAGAGGGTCACTGGGAGTGTAAGAAAACACTAAGGGTGTCCACGATACCCCACCCTAAGACCCTGAAAAGTAAGAGTAAAATTACCCTACTTCCCCAGAAACACACTAAAATCGTGGTAGGAGATTCTGCAAAGACCACAACTGACTGCAAAGCACTGAAGATGAATTCCTGGACCTGAGGACCTTTAAAGGAAGGGGACCAAGTCCAAGAGTCACGAAAGTGTCCAGGGGGGGCAGGAGCCCTCTAAACCCCAGGTGAAGGTGCAAAATGGCTGCCTCTGGGTGGAAGAAGCTGAAGATTCTGCAACAACGAAAGATGCCTGGAACTTCTCCTTTTCACAGAAGATGTCCCACGGCGTGATGGAGGATGCAGAGTTGTTCCCATGCAGAAATACTGCAAACAAGCCTTGCTAGCTGCAAAGGACGTGTTGAAAGAAAATGGGTGCTGCCCGGCCCCAGGAAGGACCAGGAGGTCACCCATTGGAGGAGGAGAAATAGGGGGCACTCAGCAATACAGAGAGCTCATGCAGAAGCAGGCAGCACCCGCAGAAGTACTTGAACACAGGTTCAAGAAAACTGAGCATGGCAGTCGTCTCAACACTACAAAGGAGGGTCCCACGAAGCCGGTTGTCAACTCAGCGAGTTGAGCAATGCAGGACGGAGTGCTGGGGACCTGGCCTATACTGTGCATGAAGGATTCCTTCCAAAAGTGTACAGAAGCCCTAGCAGCTTCAGTTCATGCAGTACACAGGATTACTGTCTGGCATGGGGATGCAAGGACTTACCTTCCCCAAATTTGGACAGATGGACCACTGGATTGTCGGGGTCACTTGGATCCAGCTCCTGTGTTCCAGGGACCAATGCTTGTCACGATGAGAGGGGACCCAGAGGACCAGTGAAGCAGAAGTTTGGCGCCTGCATTAGCAGGGCGAAGAGTCCATCAGGAGATTTCTTCTTGGCTTCCAGTGCAGACAGCCCCCAGAGCATGCACCACCAGGAAACAGTTGAGAAAGCCGGCAGAATGAGGCGCTACAATGTTGCTGGTAGTCTTCTTGCTACTTTGTTGCAGTTTTGCAGGTGTCCTGGAGCAGTCAGCTGTCGATCCTTGGCAGAAGTCAAAGAAGGAGATGCAGAGGAACTCTGGTGAGCTCTTGCATTCATTATCTGAAGAGAAGCCCAAAGGAGAGACCCTAAATCGCCCTCAGAGGAGGATTGGTCACCTAGTCAGGTAAGCACCTATCAGGAGGGGTCTCTGACGTCACCTGCTTGCACTGGCCACTCAGAGGCCTCCATTGTGCCCTCACACCTCTACATTCAAGATGGCAGAGGTCTGGGACACACTGGAGGAGCTCTGGGCACCTCCCCTGGGGTGGTGATGGACAGGGGAGTGGTCACTACCGTTTCCTTTGTCCAGTTTCGCACCAGATCAGGGGCTGGGGGATCCCTGAACTGATGTAGACTGGTTTATGCAAGGAGGGCACCATCTGTGCCCTTCAATACATTCCCAGAGGCCAGGAGAGGCTACTCCTCTCAGGCCCTTAACACCTATTTCCAAAGGGAGAGGGTGTAACACCCTCTCTCAGAGGAAATCCTTTGTTCTGCCTTCCTGGGACTGGGCTGCCCAGACCCCAAAGAGGGCAGAAGCCTGTCTGTGGGCTGGCAGCAGCGGTAGCTGCAGTGAAAACCCCAGAGAGCTGGTTTGGCAGTACCCGGGGTCCATGCTGGAGCCCCGGGGATGCATGGGATTGGCACCCCAGTACCAGATTTGGTATGGGGGGACAAGTCCATGATCTTAGACATGTTACATGGCCATATTCGGAGTTACCATTGTGAAGCTACATATAGGTATTGACCTATAAGGTCACACTGGCACATTGTTGTGTAAATTACATCATGAGTATTGCAATTCATGAAAGAGGTCAAAGTGAAATTAACATTACGATGTACAAAAGCCTTTGTATTAATGCAGTATTTACAAGCCACACAATGACTGCACTTGGAGTCGCCTAAGAGTGGTCCAAGACCACACTACAATGTGATCCTTGGGGGAATTTACGAACATTTTGCGCTGGATTAGCATCACAAAAGTGACAATAACTAGCACAAAATGTTTTTTTTTCCTAATTTACTTTCCAGTGCAAAACTTGTATTGCACTGGAAAGTACCCTAAAGGTAACAAAAGCCGCATGAAACACTGCTTTGCATTATTTAGCACCGAGGGGTCGTTACGTGGATGGTACATGGGCCTTCCCATGCAACCATGCATTCCTTTTGATTCAAACCTGTATCTACAAACAATAGTAGACAGGGTTCTGTGCCAAAAGTTAACACCTTTTAAAAGTAGGCGTTAAAAATAGAAATATTTTAATTTCTCCTTTCTCTTCCGACTATGCATGCGTGCTGCACTATACAACACACAAACAACATTGGAAACATCTTAAAGTGTGTCTAAGCATAGTATTTTGTACTGCAAGGTTACCCTTCCAGTACAAAACCTATGCCAGACTCTCGTACACACCCTTGCACTTTTACACAATGGTGTGTGTGTGTGGTGGCACATGGCAGCTAAAATCTATGCTGGCGCTAGGGCAGTGGTTTTACAACTTTTCAATGCCATGCCCCCGCTCCAGTGGAAAAAAATTGTCATCAGGCCCCCCCCTCAGAATGTTTCACAATTATTCTTTTCAGTTGGCAACTTTTAAATATCTCTAGGCTTATTTAAACATTGCAGTGACGTTCTATTACCTTTTTAAAAATTCATTTATTTCTGCTTAAAACAAAGCACTGTTATCTACACTATCCTTCTTTTGGCCAGAGTCCGACTCCACCCCTTGCATCACTTGAGGTCTCCCTAGGGGGGCCTGCCCCCCAGTTGAAGACCCCTGCGCTAGAGAGAGGGGAGGAGAAAGACATATCTCTATACATATGGAGCTCTCCTGCTCCCACTCTTTCAGGCATCGCAGCACAAGCATTTCTGTCTTCTGCGCTGCGACAGGCAACAGTTTTTTAAATCTGCCTCCAGGATGGTGGTGGAAGGGCATCCCTTACCAGGGTGCTCTGAGATTGTTGCCTCTTTTAAAGGAAGACTTGGGTTCCTCTTTGGTGGTAAGATGTTCCTCGGCTAATTTCCAATGTTTTCTGACAGTTTGTTTTATTTCATTGCTTGCTGGATTAAAAGTGCTTATGTAAATGATGTGCTTGCATTTATTATACTTTTGCCGTGGTTCAAGTAGCACTTCTATGGGGTTATACCAGGCTTTTTTCCTTGCCTGCCTGACAACTTGTCTGGGGTATCCTCTGTCAAACAGTTTTTTGATCACTAAGCCTGACCTAGCGAAATAATCAGACCTCTTTGTACAGTTATTTCGTATGCATAGGAACTGGCTAAAGAACAGATAACCTCTAAGGCTCCATGTTTGACTGCTAAAATAGTGCAGCACCAAAATCATCTCTGTTGGTTTCCTGTACAGGGAAACCTATATAAGGCCTTCTTCAATTTTGACCCATAGAACTAAGAAAGGGATTGGTATGTGACTGCAGTCCATGGTGAATTTTATGTCTGAGGACAGTTTCTTAAACCCTGAATAAAAGTCCCATAATTCCTGCTCTGTTCCTCTCCAGACAAGAAACACATCGTCTATATACCTGACCCACTTCTTATCTTGTGTAGGTAGGGGTTATGCCCTGGGAAAATGTTGTGATCCTGATAGTCTGCCATATACAGATTAGCCGGGTCTGGGGCAAACCCGGCCTCATTGCTACACCTTTTAGCTGGAAGCAGAAATGGTTGTCCAATTTGGAATAGGTTTTCGTCAACGCTATTTTTGTGAGTTCATGCATACCACACGCATACACAAAACAGCCATCAATGATCTAATGCACTATGGGCCAGATGTATCATCACGGCCCTTTGCGATTCGGTAATAGCGATTTTTAAGAAATTGCTATTACCGACTCGCAAAGTGCCATGTATCACATTTGCAATTTGGTAATAGCGATTTCTTAAAAATCGCAAATGCTATTACCGAATCGCAAATTGCCATACCGGCCCTATTCGCATTTCCAAAATTGCGATTTCTGAACAAGAAATCGCAATTTTGGAAATGCAAATCCCCAGGGTGCTGGGGACCTATGGCCCCCTTCTGCTGCACCCGAAAAATATTTTGGGGGACATGTAAAGAACACACATGCCATAAGGGCATGTGTGCTTTACATGTTCAATTTAAAAATGCATTTCAAATGCATTTTTAAATTTTGCACCAGGTTACCACCTGGTTGCAGTCCATGGTATTTTGCATGTGCAAAATGCCATTCTGCGAAAAATCGCAATTTGCGATTTTTTGCAGCATTGCCTTGCGACCTGGAATTTGTGATTCGCAAATTGCAACTCGCAATTTCCAGGTCGCAAGGCAAGAAATCGCAATTTTAGCGATTTCTTATTTGTGGTCTGCGAATGCCTTTCATGCATTGCAGACCACTGTTTTGCACTTGCAAACGGACGAATTTACCGATTCGCACCGTTTGCGAGTGCAAAACTTTTTCATATATCTGGCCCTATATTTGCTAACTTTTACTGCAAGCATTTTATTCATTTAGGCTTGTGAATTGCCTTATCTAAGTGCATCTGAACTTTGTAGAGGATCCTTTTTAGCACTGTACCAATAGAGAACCACCTAGGAGTACCTTCCTTTCGGTAGGCCACATATTCCACATACTACACCATTCAATATTTGTAATTGCCTATAAGCCAACTGATAAGTGTTTTCCTTCCCAGGCGCTTCCCATCTTCATTTCTTCAACCTGATGATGACCCTTTATGAATAACTGTCTCAAGTGGAAGTTTTGACACAATAATAGTATACAGTTTTTAATGTGATTTGGAGCTTGTCACTCTGTTCCAGACTGTAAATCATGTGCCATGGCATCCTTATCAGTCACTATTCACTTCAGCACTTTATACTCACCTATTTGACCTTCATTGCACCGTTGCATTGTTGGGAGTACCACTTTATCTTTAAAAACCTTCAGGTGAAAAAACGTCAAGATTTTTTCTTTTGAGTTTATTAACAATTAATTGAATAAAATTGTTCCTTCTTTAAAAAGACCAATCACTGAATGGTTATGTTTCATTACCGTGGAAGTTGAGGTTTAAAATTCCCCCCTTAAGGGACCATTGTTTTCCTTATTTAGCGTATTACCGAGATCCCGGGTTATTGCGTTGCCCCTTGTTCTTTAAACAATGGTGTGGGCCAGGCAGGGTCTAGAAAATGAATTCTTCTTTAACTGTCCAATCACTCCTCTTGGCTCTAATTACAGGACACCTCTCAGTGGCCCTCAGGTTTAGGCAACTCATGCCCAGCATTTTGTAAAGAGTTAACGGAGAGCCACGCGGGCTCTCCCTGTGTGCCTAACGTGCTCTGCGTGTCCGGGAGGGGCACGGAGCACGAGGGTATAAATAAAGAAGGAACTGCGGGTGACGCAGTTCCACGCGTGTTTGCAAGTAAGCACAGTCTCCGTGTAATCATTTACAGTGCGGGGTGTGGCAATCTACATTGGCGACGAGGGTGGGATCTAAATGCTTCACGACAGGAGAATACAAGAGAGAATGTCGATGCCAAGCTGAAAAAGAACGTACCGGGAGGAGTGCGGTGCAGTGTCGGCTGCCGCGATCCTGGTGCCGGGCCGGTTGCCGAGAGAAAAAAAAAAACCACGAAAGAGGCTGGTGGCGCGAGACTGTCTCGCGGCGAGCGCAGAAGAAACTGTAGCCGGTCTCCCGACCAGGAAGCCCGAAGACGGTGAGCCGCGCCCCGCCCCCACTTGAGAAGGACCACGTGGAGCTCCAGCACTCCACCCCCGGGCGTCCCTCGCTGCCCGAGAGCAGCTGAAGCAGACGCGTGCTTCCCTGGCCAGGCGCGCGGCTGCTAAGCGCCGCTGTGCTGCGGCAGAGCAGCCGGGCGCGCTGCGTGTCTCCCGCGAGGCCGGAGGGCCTGGAAAAAAAAACAAAAGTGAAAGGAGCGACGCGTGCTGCACGCGCGTCTTCCCCCGAGGCTAGGGGATCAAAAAAAAAGAGGAAAGAAGCGACGCGCGGTGCACGTGCGTCTTCCCCGAGGCTAGGGGGTCAAAAAAAAAAACAAAAAAACAAAGCTCAATAAACTAAAGAAAAAAAGGGAAAACGAATACCTCCCCACAGGCAAAAGTGCAAGAAAAGGGGGTGAAGGGGGAGAAGCTGCACCAAGAGACAGTAAAGGAAAGAAAAAAAAAACGGAAGGACAGCATCACCTCGTGTACATCACAAGAGTGAGAAGGGGCAAAGATGAGCGCCCCACCACAAGATGATGCCAATCCTCCACCGCCACCAGGGAACCCCCAGCTCCCAGCACAGTTGAACAACAGGGTTCACTCCTCGATCGTTTCGTTACCACCGTTTAGCCAACTGATTGACCCGGCTACCGCTGCACCCAGGTGGCGCTTGTGGATCAACAGGTTAGAAAACTACTTTCGTGCAACCAGGAAAACGGATGGGGAAGTGCGGAGGTCGGTAATGCTGTTGATGGGTGGAGATGAACTACAGGAGCTTTTTGACTCGCTTCCTGACACAGGGGACAAGGCTGATTTTGACGCAGCGGTAACTGCTCTGAACAGGCACTTCGACCCTCAACTTAACTCGGATTATGAACGGTTTAAACTGCGACAGGCCCAGCAGACTGAACTCGAGTCGATGGATATGTTCTATGCTAGGTTGAGAAAGCTGGCGAGCTCGTGCACAGGTCTCAACCAACAAGAGGAGATCCGAGCGCAAGTCATTCAAGGGTGCCGGTCTAATGCTTTGAGGAAGCTGATTTTGCGACAGCAGGGCATGTCCCTCGATGACATTCTGATTCTTGCAAGGTCACATGAACTGTCTGCAGTACAAGCGGATGCGATGGCGGCAGTAAGAGGTCAGTCACTAGCTGCTGCGTCATCGTCTCGTGCAGTCCAGGTGAAAGAGGAACAAGTGGATGCGATTCAAACACGTCCGGCAGCGCAGCGTAAGACAAGCACTGCCAGACCCAGTGACAGGGCCTGTGGAAGCTGTGGGTATGAACACCGGCCGAACATAGGATGCCCGGCAAAAGGACAGTCCTGCAACCGTTGTGGCAAGTCAAATCATTTTGCCAAAGTGTGTAGGTCCAGGAGGAATAAGCCAGGAGAGCAGAAGGGACGGGATACAAGTGTTAGAGCTGTATCCAAAAACACGGAGGAGGTGAGAGACCAGGCGACGGCGAGTGGCCTGGTCTTCGAGGAAGATGAAGAAGAGGACATATTTGTAATATCTTTCACGGGGGGCAAGACACGGAAAATGAGACCGCCGCCCATGAGTGACGTTCATGTTAATGGCATGCTTGTATCCGTACTCATTGACACAGGAGCGTCGGTCAATGTCATGGATGAAACACTCTTCCACAAACTAGTACCTGCCCCGCCACTGACCCCGACAGCTACTAAGATATACAATTATGGAGGGCGAGACCCTCTTCCCCTCAAGGGAACAGTGCAGGTGGCTGTAAGCAGTGGGGACAAATCAACAGAAACCAAGTTCTATGTGGTGGCGGGGGATCGTGGCACTCTGCTAGGATGTCACACGGCAGAAGAGTTGGGACTAGTGTTTTTTGCACGACAAGTGTATGATACTCAAGTGGAACGCCTTCTCAACGAGTTTCCGCAGCTATTCGAGGGGTTAGGCCGGTTAAAAGGAAAACGCATTAAGTTGCACATAGATCCCAGCGTGGCTCCGGTGGCACTGAGACATCGGCGGGTACCCTTTCATCTGAGACCTGTCGTTGAGAAAGAGCTGCAGCTGTTGGAAGACCAAGGGGTCATAGAGAAGGTGGATGGGCCTACGCCGTGGGTGTCACCGCTGGTGATTGCGCCAAAACCCAAGCAGCCAGGAGCGATTCGCCTCTGTGTTGATATGCGCCTGCCAAATAAGGCTATTCGAAGGGAGAGACACATAACGCCCACCATGGACGACATCATTGCAGATCTGAATGGGGCGCAGTGGTTCTCCAAGCTAGATCTCAATGCGGGATATCATCAGCTAGAGCTAGACCCGGAAAGCAGGAATATTACCACATTTTCGACACATGTGGGGCTGAGAAGATATAAGAGACTGAGATTTGGAGTGTCCTCTGCGGCGGAGGTGTTTCAAAATGTGATTAGGGAAACCTTGTCAGGATTACCAGGAGTAATCAACTTGAGTGATGACATCCTAATACACTCCAAGACGAGAGAGGAGCATCATTGTCATCTACGTGCAACGTTGAAACGGCTGTCTGAAGCAGGACTAACGCTTCACAAGAAGAAGTGTGCCTTTTACCAAAATTCAGTAGAGTTCTTCGGATATGTATTTTCGAAAGAGGGCCTGCAAGTGGACCCACGGAAGGCTGAGGCTATCCGTCAGGCTGCCGTTCCGCAAAATTCCACGGAGGTTCGTAGTTTCCTAGGGATGGCCACATATTGCGGAAGGTTTATACCACATCTAGCCACCATGTCTGAACCTCTCCGGCGGCTAACAAAAGGGCAACACCGTTGGGACTGGACTCCCGAGGCACAACAGGCCTTCATAGATATTAAGGAGGCGTTGCTAGACAAGGCAACTATGGCTTATTTCAACCCCAGCAGAAAGACCGAAGTAGTGGTAGATGCGAGCCCCGTTGGGCTTGGAGCCGTCCTCTTGCAAGAACAGAGGTATCAGGAATGGATCCCGGTCGCGTATGCCAGCCGGGCGTTGTCGGCCGTTGAAACTAGGTATGCGCAAATTGAGCGTGAGGCTCTAGCCATCCGGTGGGCATGCCGCCATTTTCACTTGTACTTGTACGGGCACGAATTTCAAGTAGTGACTGACCACAAACCTTTAGTTCCGTTGTTCGCTGGTTGCCCGCGTCTTGCACCTCCGAGGATTGAGCGGTGGACCGTTCTCCTTCAGCCTTATAGGTTCACTGTCGTTTACCGGCCAGGGGCGAACAATCCGGCAGACTATTTGTCTCGCCACCCTTGTTCGCAGGTGTCGGATGCGCAACAAGAACAAGATGAGGAGAGTACGGAAGTCTTTGTAAGCATGGTCGTGCAGTCGGCGTGTCCTAACGCCCTTCTCGTACCAGAGATTGTAAGTGCCACGCAGGAAGATATCATATTAGGCCATGTCAAAGACGCATTGAGCCATAAAAAGTGGAAATATATTCCCTAGAAAAAACACATGCGTCTCGCCCTGAACAGAAAGTGGCCATGCAAAGTATATGGAAAGTGCAAGATGAACTATCTACTGATAATGAAGGATTGGTTCTAAGGGGAAGAAGGATTGTACTTCCACAAAGTCTCTGGTCTAGAGTGATTGAGTTGGCACATCAAGGACATCAAGGGGCTGCTAAAACCAAAGCGAGATTACGTGCCAAGGTATGGTTCCCAGGTATGGACAGCCAGGTTGATGAGATGGTAGGACGGTGTCACTCCTGTATCATCACGTCAGTGGAACCTCCGAATTGTCCAGTGATAACAGAGCCGGCTACTCTGAAACCATGGGCTAAAGTAAGCATGGACTTCGGATGTTTTCCAGATGGGAGGTTAACTGCTGTTCTGATTGACTCCTATACTAAATTCCCGGTGGTTGAGGTGGTGTCGTCGATGGCGTTTGAGAATGTGCGGCCAGTTCTACAAAAGACATTTGCTTTGTTTGGTTTGCCAGATGAAATTCGAACGGATAATGGTCCCCCATTCCAAGGCCAAGAGTTTTGGTTATACCTTGAGGGTTTGGCAATTCGTCATCGGAAGATAATGCCTTACTGGCCTCAGGCAAATGGAGACGTGGAAAGGTTCATGCGAACCTTGAACAGGGCTCTTCGAATTGGAGTAGAGAAAAAGGAAGATAGCGAACAATGTCTATACCAATTCCTGAGTGCTTATCGTCAAACGCCCCATAGTACCACTGGTTGTGCTCCCTCCTCTTTGATGTTCAAAGTATCTCCACGTGACTGTATTCCATCAGGTCCTAAATGGAAACCTCCTGTGTTGGATGTTAAAGCCACTCAAAACCGACGGCGGGCTACTAATCAGAGGGCGAGTACCCAACGACGAGCAAAGTATCGAGGGTTCCAAGAAGGAGACCAAGTGGTGGTGAAATGTCGGAGAGGAGGAGGAAAGTTTATAACTCCGTTTGAACCTGAGGTATGGGAGGTTATTGGTGTGAAGGGATCCATGATCACTGCGGCAAGAGGAAGAAAAAGGGTGACACGAAATGTGTCGCATTTTAAGAAAGCTGGACGGAGGGCACCGACGGATGAAGAAGGAGAGTTTGATGATGTTACCGGCGGGTCATCAGTGGTGGCTAATGAGATGGAAAGTGTCAGGAGGCCAATGCTGACTGAACAAACCCGACCTGTTTGTGCCCCGGGGCAGGAAAGCTTGAGCACAAGAAGCAACAGATATGATTTACGTCCCAATCCTGTACCGAGTAGTCAGTTGAAAGACTTTGTCTGGAATATAGGGTGCTCATAGTTGGAGTTTTGTTGCCATGTGATCATAATAGGATACCGAGGGGAGATCTCCGGCTGTTTCATAAGGACAGTGTTTTCGTTGTGGTGGACTGTTCACGTGTGTTTTCTTAAGAATGATCACTAAGTGACTCTATTCCGTTATGTGTTAATTTTGGGTTAAGTTTTCGTTAGTTCCAGTCCCCATGTGGAGTAAAACATGGGGGGGATGTAAAGAGTTAACGGAGAGCCACGCGGGCTCTCCCTGTGTGCCTAACGTGCTCTGCGTGTCCGGGAGGGGCACGGAGCACGAGGGTATAAATAAAGAAGGAACTGCGGGTGACGCAGTTCCACGCGTGTTTGCAAGTAAGCACAGTCTCCGTGTAATCATTTACAGTGCGGGGTGTGGCAATCTACACATTTAACATTAATAACCAATTATTTAAAAAATTGAGTACTAGAACATTTTTACAAAATAGAAAATAGTATGAATACTCTTCCAACAGTTTGTATTCACTACTTCATCTCTGCATGATAGCCCTCTCTTCCCACTCTTAGTGCATTTGCATATATAATTATGTAATATTGTTTATCATCTGTAGAGGTTTTCAACAAAGAAATGCAAAGAGTCGGAGCACAAGTACTTACATCTGTACAGTGCAATAGAATTTCATGACATCAGCTTCATAAGTGTGGCCCACGTGCTTTGCTCTATAACAAGGCACCTGTGAGACACTGTGAGACAGAAATGGGAGCTTTCTCAAGTCAGATATAGTGTATAATAATGTAGAAGAAACAGAGTACACGTTTTTCACTGTAGTATTAAACGTGTGAGTGTTTGAATATTAGTACACTTGTCCACATCACAGATAATATTAGATCACTAGTAATTTCACTTACAAGGCATACATTGCTTTAGATGTACTGTACCTGAAAACTTGCGCAAGCTGAGGTCAAACAGAGGCGAGTGATACAGTGGAGATAATATGTTGACACTGGCTTTCCAGCATGCTCAATGAACCGGAAAGCTGAAAAAGAAAATCTGGCATTTTGAGCTTCTCCATTCACAGTGATCACGGTCAGTGGATCCTTATTACACCTGAAAAAAACATCAAATTGTTAGGTGTGCTAACAACTTTTCATTTGCAGTGGTAGGGATATTTTGATGTGAGCATTAACTACTGACCTCACTATTGATTTCTAGACATTATGATTTTATCTAGGTCTACAATAGAACGACATATAAATGTTGTTGTTAATAGTAGAAGTAAAAGCTATGTGAAGCAACCAAACAAGGCGGCAAGAGAAGGCAACACGGAGTCAAAGTCAAAATCAGCTTTATTAGATTGTTTGTTAAAATCATAAAAGCACAGAGTAAAACACTGTAATAAATTGTTAAAAGCACCAATTCATTTACAACTAGAATATAAATTAACTCCCACTCTCCTTTAAATGTGTCATCTTTCTATGCCTTAAGACAGCCCATAAAAACTTAGACCTAATATTGAAAATATAAATAGTTGGCAATTATTGTAAAAACACATAAGCTGGAGGACAGTATACCAAAGGTATGGATCTCAACAATGGTAACAACAGTACCTTTCTTTGTATCTGATACAAGTTACAGAATAGAATTGTATGAAAGGTACTTTGGTCAGTCTCCTTGTCACACGGGCATCTTTCCATAGGCCGCGACCAGTCATTCATAGTTGGAAAACTCACCAAGTGGTGAAAAATGTCCAATCTAAACCTAGTTAAAACAAATCTGTGCTGGTCGTTGCTTTCCTCCATTAATTACAATTTCATGCCAAATTAAGTTAAAGTAAGCTGATTTTTTAAAACACTTGGCTTAAGCAGTTCTGCAGATAACCTTAATTCTTCCAAATGTGACAAGCACTCCTTCTTCAGGGATTTCGTTGCTACGGTCCTTAGGGTTTCAGGTTTATAAAAATAGTCTTGATGCCCCAGGTCAGTCATAAAAGTCTTAACATATTCTAACCACTGTACTCTTCCTACACGAGAGTACCTGAGACAATCTCCAGTAATCTCTTGATTCAATTTAGTGTGCTCAGAGGTCTATACCTTGTGCTGTTACAAATCGGCTGGATCTTAGCTAAACTTGAGATAAGAGAGACCCCTAATTCAGCATGGCATACATAAGATGTGCTCCTCTGTGGAAGAGAAAGGAGGTACTTCAAAAAACGTTCTCAGTAACTTGCATTGATTTGTTTTTTATATGTGTAGGAGGCTGGCCTGGTTTGTAATGGTACCAAGAGGTACTTACACTCTGCACCAGGTCCAGTTATCCCTTCTTAGTGTAGAAGAGGTGTCTATCAGCTTAGGCTGATAGAAAAGGTAGCTTAGCAGAGCAGCTTAGGCTGAACTAGGAGACGTGTAAAGCTCCTACTATACCACTGGTGTCATATGCACAATATCATAAGAAAACACAATAAACAGATATACTAAAAATAAAGGTACTTTATTTTTATGACAATATGCCAAAAGTATCTCAGTGAGTACCCTCAGTATGAGGATAGCAAATATACACAAGATATATGTACACAATACCAAATATATGCAGTAATAGCAATAGAAAGCAATGCAAGCAATGTACAGTTACAATAGATTGCAATGAGAGCACATAGGGATAGGGTAAACACAAACCATATACTCTAGAAGTGGAATGCGAACCACGAATGGACCCCAAACCTATGTGACCTTATAGAGGGTCACTGGGACTGTAAGAAAACAGTGAGGGTTAGAAAAATAGCCCACCCCAAGACCCTGAAAAGTGGGTGCAAATTGCACCTAAGTTCCAGAAGTCGTGATAGGGGAATTCTGCAAGGAAGACCAACACCAGCAATGCAACAACGATGGATTTCCGGACGAGAGTACCTGTGGAACAAGGGGAACAAGTCCAAGAGTCACGATCAAGTCGGGAGTGGGCAGATGCCCAGGAAATGCCAGCTGTGGGTGCAAATAAGCTGCCACCAGATGGTAGAAGCTGTGGATTCTGCAAGAACGCAGAGGACTAGGAACTTCCCCTTTGAAGGATGGATGTCCCACGTCACGAAGAAGTTTGCAGAGGTGTTTCCGTGCAGAAAGACCACAAACAATCCTTGCTAGCTGCAAGGGTCGAGGTTAGGGTTTTTGGATGCTGCTGTGGCCCAGGAGGGACCAGGATGTTGCCAATAGCGTGAGGAGACAGAGGGGGTGTCCAGCAAGACAAGGAGCCCACTCAGAAGCAAGCAGCACCCGCAGAAGTGCAGGAACAGGCACTACGAAGAAGAGTGAACTGGAGCTCACCCAAAGTCACAAAAGAAGGTCCCACGACGCCGGAGGACAACTCAGGAGGTCGTGCCCTACAGGTTAGAGTGTCGGGGACCCAGGCTTGGCTGTGCACAAAGGAAATCCTGGAAGAGTGCACAGGAGCCGGAGCAGCTGCAAATCACGCAGTACCGAGCAATGCAGTCTAGCGTGGGGAGGCAAGGACTTACCTCCACCAAACTTGGATTGAAGAGTCACTGGACAGTGGGAGTCACTTGGACAGAGTTGCTGAGTTCCAGGGACCACGCTCGTTGTGCTGAGAGGGGACCCAGAGGACCGGTGATGCAGTCTTTTGGTGCCTGCGGTTGCAGGGGGAAGATTCCGTCGACCCACAGGAGATTTCTTCGGAGCTTCTAGTGCAGAGTGGAGGCAGACTACCCACACAGCATGCACCACCAGAAAAACAGTTGAGAAGGCGGCCGGATCAGCGATACAAGGTTGCAGTAGTCGCCTTTACTACTTTGTTGCAGTTTTGCAGGCGTCCAGAGCAGTCAGCGGTCGATTCCTTGGCAGAAGGTGAAGAGAGAGATGCAGAGGAACTCTGATGAGCTCTTGCATTCGTTATCTAAAGAATTCCCCAAAGCAGAGACCCTAAATAGCCAGAAAAGGAGGTTTGGCTACCTAGGAAGGAGGATAGGCTAGAAACACAGGTAAGAGCCTATCAGAAGGAGTCTCTGACGTCACCTGCTGGCACTGGCCACTCAGAGCAGTCCAGTGTGCCAGCAGCACCTCTGTTTCCAAGAAGGTAGAGGTCTGGAGCACACTGGAGGAGCTCTGGGCACCTCCCTGGGGAGGTGCAGGTCAGGGGAGTGGTCACTCCCCTTTCCTTTGTCCAGTTTCGCGCCAGAGCAGGGCTGGGGGATCCCTGAACCAGTGTAGACTGGCTTATGCAGAAATGGGCACCATCTGTGCCCATGAAAGCATTTCCAGGGGCTGGGGGAGGCTACTCCTCCCCAGCCCTGACACCTTTTTCCAAAGGGAGAGGGTGTAACACCCTCTCTCTGAGGAAGTCCTTTGTTCTGCCTTCCTGGGCCAAGCCTGGGTGGACCCCAGGAGGGCAGAAACCTGTCTGAGGGGTTGGCAGCAGCAGCAGCTGCAGTGAAACCCCGGGAAAGGCAGTTTGTTAGTACCCGGGTCTGTGCTAGAGACTCGGGAGATCATGGAATTGTCTCCCCAATGCCAAAATGGCATTGGGATGACAATTCCATGATCTTAGACATGTTACATGGCCATGTTCGGAGTTACCATTGTGATGCTATACATATGTAGTGACATATGTATAGTGCACGCGTGTAATGGTGTCCCCGCACTCAAAAAGTCCGGGGAATTTGCCCTGAACAATGTGGGGGCACCTTGGCTAGTGCCAGGGTGCCCACACACTAAGTAACTTAGCACCCAACCTTTACCAGGTAAAGGATAGACATATAGGTGACATATAAGTTACTTAAGTGCAGTGGTAAATGGCTGTGAAATAACGTGGACGTTATTTCACTCAGGCTGCACTGGCAGACCTGTGTAAGAATAGTCAGAGCTCCCTATGGGTGGCAAAAGAAATGCTGCAGCCCATAGGGATCTCCTGGAACCCCAATACCCTAGGTACCTCAGTGCCATATACTAGGGAATTATAAGGGTGTTCCAGTATGCCAATGTAAATTGGTGAAATTGGTCACTAGCCTGTTAGTGACAATTTGGAAAGAAATGAGAGAGCATAACCACTGAGGTTCTGGTTAGCAGAACCTCAGTGAGACAGTTAGTCATCACACAGGTAACACATACAGGGCACACTTATGAGCACTGGGGCCCTTGCTGGCAGGGTCCCAGTGACACATACAACTAAAACAACATATATACAGTGAAATATGGGGGTAACATGCCCGGCAAGATGGTACTTTCCTACGCAACCCCCCCCCCAAACGAAAGACAATAAGAATAGCCATGCCCTGATGAGTCTTAATTGTCTAACTGGAAATATCTAGAGAGTCCATCTGCATTGGAGTGGGTACTCCCAGGTCTATGTTCCACTGTACAGTCCATTCCCTGTAGGCATATGGACAACCTCAACAATTTAGGGTTTTCACCTTTCATTTGTTTTAGCCAAAGTAGAGGTTTATGGTCTGTCTGAACAATGAAGTGAGTGCCAAACAGGTATGGCCTCAACTTCTTCAGTGCCCAGACCACAGCAAAGGCCTCCCTCTCTATGGCAGACCAACGCTTTTCTCTAGGGGTCAACCTCCTGCTGATAAAAGCAACAGGTTGATCCTGGCCCTCAGAATTAAGTTGTGATAAGACTTCCCCTACCCCTAATTCAGATGCATCAGTTTGGACAATTAATTTTTGGGAGTAACAGGGGCTTTTCATGACAGGTGCAGAGCACATGGCCTGCTTCAGCTCCTCAAAAGCTTTCTGACAGTTTGATGTCCACAATACCTTTTTAGGCATTTTCTTTGAAGTGAGGTCATTAAGAGGGGCTGCTATGGAGCCATAGTTCTTTATGAACCTCCTGTAGTTCCCAGTGAGGCCTAAAAAGGCTCTCACCTGAGTCTGAGTTGTAGGGGGAACACAATCTATGATAGTTTGGATTTTCCCCTGAAGTGGTGCAATCTGTTCTCCACCTACAAGGTGTCCCAGATAAACCACTTTCCCCTGCCCTATCTGGCACTTTGAAGCCTTGATAGTGAGGCCTGCCTTTTGCAGGGCCTCCAAAATGTTCCACAGGTGGACCAGGTGATCATCCCAGGTGGAGCTAAAGACAGCTATATCATCTAGATATGTTGCACTAAAAGCCTCCAACCCTTGTAGGACTGTATTCACCAACCTCTGAAAAGTGTCAGATGCATTTTTCCAAACCAAAGGGCATTACTTTGAATTGGTAGTGCCCTCCAATGGTGGAAAATGCATTTTTTGCTTTAGCATCCTCTGATAACTTGATCTGCCAATACCCTGCAGTCAATTCAAAGGTGCTTAGATACTTGACAGATGCCAGTGTATCTATTAGCTCATCTGCCCTGGGTATAGGGTGAGCATCAGTTTTAGTTACCTGGTTGAGACCTCTGTAGTCTACACAAAATCTCATTTCCCTTTTCCCATCTTTGGAATGAGGCTTTGGTACAAGTACCACAGGAGAGGCCCATGGACTTTCAGAGTGCTCAACTCTGAACCTCTTGTTTTATGCAGTCTCTGACATGGTCAGGCTGCCTGTAGATCTTACTTTTGACAGGCAAGCTGTCTCCAGTATCTTGAGTGTGCTCACACCAAGAAGTGGTGACTGGCACAGTAGAAAAGAGTTCAGAAAACTGACCCAGGAGATTTATGCAGAGGTCTTTGTGCTCAGCAGTAAGACAATCTGCCAGAACTACACCTTCCACTATAGCATCTTGTTCTGTGGAAGAGGAGAGATCAGGGAGAGGGTCCCTCTCTTCTTCCTGTCCTTCATCTGTTGCCATGAGCAGGGTGAGATCAGCCCTGTCATAGTAGGGTTTCAGGCGATTGACATGGAGCACCCTAAGGGGACTCCTGGCAGTGCCTAAGTCAACCAAGTAGGTGACTTCTCCCTTTTTCTCAACAATAATGTGGGGTCCACTCCATTTGTCTTGGAGTGCTCTTGGGGCCACAGGCTCCAAGACCCACACTTTCTGCCCTGGTTGGTACTGAATCAGAACAGCCTTCTGGTCATGCCATTGCTTTTGGAGCTCTTGGCTGCCCTGAAGGTTTTTACTGGTCTTTTTCATGTACTCAGCCATCCTAGATCTTAGGCCAAGTACATAGGGGGTCATTCCGACCCTGGCGGTCAAAGACCGCCAGGGCCGCGAATGATGGAAGCACCGCCAACAGGCTGGCGGTGCTTCCCTGCCCATTCTGACTGCGGCGGTAAAGCCGCGGTCAGAAAACCGGGTCCTGCGGTTTCCCGCCAGATTTCCCCCGGCTGGGCGAATCCGCCATGGCGGCACTGCAAGCAGCGCCGCCATGGGGATTCTGAACCCTTACCGTCAGCCTGTTTCTGGCAGTTGTCACCGCCAGGAAGAGGCTGGCGGTAACGGGTGTCTAGGGGCCCCTGGGGGCCCTTGCACTGCCCATGCCACTGGCATAGGCAGTGCAGGGGCCCCCTAACAGGGCCCCAGCATGCCTTTCACTGTCTGGCTAGCAGACAGTGAAAAGCGCGACGGGTGCAACTGCACCTGTCGCACGCCTGCAACACCGCCGGCTCCATTCGGAGCCGGCTTCAGTGTTGCAGGCCTCTTTCCCGCTGGGCCGGCGGGCGCTACCTTGGGTAGCGCCCGCCGGCCCAGCGGGAAAGTTGGAATGGCACCAGCGGTCTTTTGACCGCGGAGCGGCCAAATGGCGGTTCCCGCCACGCGGGCGGCAACTGCCGCCCGCCGGGGTCAGAATGACCCCCATAGTCCACTATGTCTTGCTTAGGAGCTTTTAAAGGTTGTTCCCAACCCTTCTTCACAAGTTGAAGAGGACCTCTTACAGGGTGTCCAAATAGGAGTTCAAAGGGGCTGAAGCCCACTCCTTTTTGGGTTACCTCCCTGTAAGCAAAAAGGAGTCAAGGTAACAGGACATCCCATCTCCTCCTGAGTTTTTCAGGGAGTTCCATTATCATTCCTTTGAGAGTTTTATTAAACCCCTCAACCAGTCCATTTGTTTGTGGATGATAGGGTGTGGTGAACTTGTATGTCACACCACATTCCTTCTACATGGCCTTTAAGTAAGCAGACATTAAATTGCTTCCCCTGTCTGATACCACCTCTTTTGGGAAGCCCACCCTGGAAAAGATTCCCAGGAGGGCCTTTGCCACTGTAGGAGCTGTAGTGGTCCTTAGAGGAATTGCTTCAGGATATCTGGTGGCATGGTCCACTACCACCAAAATAAACCTATTGCCTGAAGCAGTAGGAGGGTCAAGGGGGCCAACTATGTCAACCCCTACCCTTTCAAAGGGAACCCCAACCACAGGCAGTGGAATAAGGGGTGCCTTTGGGGTGCCACCTGTTTTGCCACTGGCTTGACAGGTGACACAGGACTTACAAAATTCCTTTGTGTCCTCTGACATTCTTGGCCAATGAAACAAGGGAACAAGCCTGTCCCAAGTTTTAATTTGTCTCAAATGTCCAGCTCAGGGAATGTCGTGGGCTAGAGTTAGGAGGAACTCTCTGTATTGCAAGGGAATGACCAATTGTAGGAAAGTACCAACTTGCCTGGCATGTTACCCCCATTTTTCACTGTATATATGTTGTTTTAGTTGTATGTGTCACTGGGACCCTGCCAGCCAGGGCCCCAGTGCTCATAGGTGTGCCTGACTGTGTTACCTGTGTTATGACTAACTGTCTCACTGAGGCTCTGCTATCCAGAACCTCAGTGGTTATGCTCTCTCATTTCTTTCCAAATTGTCACTAACAGGCTAGTGACCATTTTCACCAATTCACATTGGCATACTGGAACACCCTTATAATTCCCTAGTATATGGTACTGAGGTACCCAGTTTTTTGGGGTTCCAGGAGATCCCTGTGGGCTGCAGCATTTCTTTTGCCACCCATAGGGAGCTCTGACAATTCTTACACAGGTCTGCCACTGCAGCCTGGGTGAAATAATGCACAAATTATTTCACAGCCATTTTCACTGCACTTAAGTAACTTATAAGTCACCTATATGTCTAACCTTTACCTGGTAAAGGTTAGGTGCAAAGTTACTTAGTGTGTGGGCACCCTGGCACTAGCCAAGGTGCTCCCACATAGTTCAGGGCAAATTCCCCGGACTTTTGAGTGCGGGGACACCATTACACGCGTGCACTACACATAGGTCAATACCTATGTGTAGCTTCACAATGGTAACTCCGAATATGGCCATGTAACATGTCTAAGATCATGGAATTGCCCCCTCTATGCCATCCTGGCATTGTTGGCACAATCCATGATCCCACGGGTCTGTAGCTCAGACCCGGGTACTGCCAAACTGTCTTTTCAGGGGTTTCACTGCAGTTGCTGCTGCTGCCAACCCCTCAGCAGGTTTCTGCCCTCCTGGGGTCCAGCTAGGCTTGGCCCAGGAAGGCAGAACAAAGGACTTCCTCAGAGAGAGGGTGTTACACCCTCTCCCTTTGGAAAAAGGTGTGAAGGCAGGGGAGGAGTAGCCTCCCCCAGCCTCTGGAAATGCTTTCATGGGCACAGATGGTGCCCATTTCTGCATAAGCCAGTCTACACTGGTTCAGGGACCCCTCAGCCCTGCTCTGGCGTGAAACTGGACAAAGGGAAGGGGAGTGACCACTCCCCTGACCTGCACCTCCCCTGGGAGGTGCCCAGAGCTCCTCCAGTGTGCTCCAGACCTCTGCCATCTTGGAAACAGAGGTGCTGCTGGCACACTGGACTGCTCTGAGTAGCCAGGTCCAGCAGGTGACGTCAGAGACTCCTTCTGATAGGCTCCTTCAGGTGTTGCTAGCCTATCCTCTCTCCTAAGTAGCCAAACCCTCTTTTCTGGCTATTTAGGGTCTCTGCTTTGGGGAATTCCTTAGATAACAAATGCAAGAGCTCATCAGAGTTCCTCTGCATCTCTCTCTTCACCTTCTGCAAAGGAATCGACTGCTGACCGCGCTGGAAGCCTGCAAAACTGCAACAAAGTAGCAAAGACGACTACTGCAACTCTGTAACGCTGATCCTGCCGCCTTCTCGACTGTTTTCCTGGTAGTGCATGCTGTGGGGGTAGTCTGCCTCCTCTCTGCACTAGAAGCTCCGAAGAAATCTCCCGTGGGTCGACGGAATCTTCCCCCTGCAACCGCAGGCACCAAAGAACTGCATTACCAGTACTCTGGGTCTCCTCTCAGCACGACGAGCGAGGTCCCTTGATTCCAGCAACTCTGTCCAAGTGACTCACACAGTCCAGTGACTCTTCAGTCCAAGTTTGGTGGAGGTAAGTCCTTGCCTCCCCACGCCAGACTGCATTGCTGGGAACCGCGTCTTTTGCAGCTACTCCAGCCCCTGTGCACTTCCGGCGGAAATCCTTTGTGCACAGCCAAGCCTGAGTCCACGGCACTCTAACCTGCATTGCACGACTTTCTAAGTTGGTCTCCGGCGACGTGGGACTCCTTTGTGCAACTTCAGGTGAGCACTGTTTCACGCATCCTTGTAGTGCCTGTGTCTGGCACTTCTCAGGATGCTATCTGCTGCTGAGAGGGCTCCTTGTCTTGCTTGACGTCTCCTCTCTCTACTGACGCAATTTGCGACATCCTGGTCCCTCCTGGGCCACAGCAGCATCCAAAAACACTAATCGCAGGATTTGCAGCTAGCAAGGCTTGTTGGCAGTCTTTTGGTGAGAAAACACTTCTGCACGACTCTCTACGGCGTGGGGGATCCTTCCTCCAAAGGGGAAGTCTCTAGCCCTTGTCGTTCCTGCAGAATCCTCAGCTTCTATTGTCCATTAGCAGCTTCTTTGCACCCACAGCTGGCATTTCCTGGGCATCTGCCCATCTCCGACTTGCTTGTGACTTTTAGACTTGGTCCCCTTGTTCCACAGGTACCCTCAACTGGAAATCCATCGTTGTTGCATTGCTGGTTTGTGTCTTTCCTGCAGAATTCCCCTATCACGACTTCTATGTCCTTTGGGGAACTTTAGTGCACTTTGCACTCACTTTTCAGGGTCTTGGGGTGGGCTATTTTTCTAACCCTTGCTATTTTCTAATAGTCCCAGTGACCCTCTACAAGGTCACATAGGTTTGGGGTCCATTCGTGGTTCGCATTCCACTTTTGGAGTATATGGTTTGTGTTGCCCCTATCCCTATGTGTCCCCTTTGCATCCTATTGTAACTATACATTGTTTGCACTGTTTTCTAAGACTATATTGCATATTTTTGGTATTGTGTACATATATCTTGTGTATATTTGCTATCCTCATACTGAGGGTACTCACTGAGATACTTTGGCATATTGTCATAAAAATAAAGTACCTTTATTTTTAGTATAACTGTATATTGTGTTTTCTTATGATATTGTGCAAGTGACACTAGTGGTACTGTAGGAGCTTCACTCGTCTCCTAGTTCAGCCTAAGCTGCTCTGCTAAGCTACCATTATCTATCAGCCTAAGCTGCTAGACACCCTATACACTAATAAGGGATACCTGGGCCTGGTGCAAGGTGTAAGTACCCCTTGGTACTCACTACATGCCAGTCCAGCCTACTACATTGGTTGTGCAGCGGTGGGATAAGTGCTTTGAGACTACTTACCACTCTTGTCATTGTACTTTTCATAAGAGAAAAATATACAAAACAAGTTCAGTGTGTGTACACATATCCAAAAAGTTTTGCATTTCCTCTTTTCACTCTTTTCTAAGTGCTGAAAAGTACCTCTGAACTTTCTAAAAGTTCTTAAAAAGTTTTAAAAGTTTTTTTTTTCTGTCTTTTCAAAAGTTCTGAAAAACTTTTTCTTCACTTTTTCTGTCACTTAAACTCTTTCTAAAATGTCTGGCACAGGCCAAAATGTTGATCTGTCCAAACTTGCATATGATCACCTTAGCTGGAAAGGAACAAGGAGTCTCTGCATAGAAAGAGGTTTGATTGTAGGGAAGAATCCTTCTTTGGAATTATTGGTTAACATGCTTAAAGAACAGGATAAGGCCAGAAGGCCCCCATCTGTTGAAAAAGTAGCTAATGGTTCTCAATCTGATCCAGGGACTCCCCTAGAAAAAGATTCAAGAAAGAAACTTCCTAGCCTCCCCATTACTAGACAGCCTTGCATAGTTGGTACTGAAGTGGGATCACACCATACAGATAGTGTGGTCTCACATCATAGCAAGAGTATTTCTTCTCACCACAGTAGAAGTGATGTTTCTGTTAACCAAGCTGTTAGGATGCCTTCTGTAAGGGACAGGTCTCCTTCTGTCCATTCTCACAATACTTCTGTGTCTAGGAATGTCCCTCCCACCCACCCTGATGACAGAATGTTAGAAAGGGAGCTCATTACATTGAGAGTGGAGCAATCCAGACTGAAGCTTAAGCAGCAACAGCTGGATTTAGATAGGCAATCCTTAGAAGTAGAGAAGGAAAGACAGAAATTGGGTTTAGAAACCCATGGTGGCAGCAGCAGTATTCCCCATAGTCATCTTGCAAGAGAGCATGATTCAAGGAATCTGCACAAGATAGTTCCCCCTTATAAGGAGGGGGATGACATTAACAAGTGGTTTGCTGCACTTGAGAGGGCCTGTGTTGTACAGGATGTCCCTCAAAGGCAGTGGGCTGCCATCCTATGGCTATCATTTAGTGGAAAGGGTAGGGATAGGCTCCTCACTGTGAAAGAAAGTGATGCCAATATTTTACAGTTCTTAAGAATGCACTCCTGGATGGTTATGGCTTAACCACTGAACAGTACAGGATGAAGTTCAGAGAGACCAAAAAGGAGTCTTCACAAGACTGGGATGATTTTGTTGACCATTCAGTGAAGGCCTTGGAGGGGTGGTTACATGGCAGTAAAGTTACTGATTATGAAAGCCTGTATAACTTGATCCTGAGAGAGCATATTCTTAATAATTGTGTGTCTGATTTGTTGCACCAGTACTTGGTGGACTCTGATCTGACCTCTCCCCAAGAATTGGGAAAGAAGGCAGACAAATGGGTCAGAACAAGGGTGAACAGAAAAGTTCATACAGGAGGTGACAAAGATGGCAATAAGAAGAAGGATGGTAAGTCTTCTGACAAGGGTGGGGACAAATCAAAACATTAGTCTTTTTCAGGCCCACAAAAACACTCTGGTGGGGGTGGTGGGCCCAAATCCTCTTCCAATCAAAACAAAGAAAAGAAACCATGGTGATATTTATGTAAAATAAAAGGCCATTGGACAACAGATCCCAGTTTTCAAAGAAAAGCACCAAGCCTCCTACCACTACTACCACTACTGCTACACCTAGTGTCCCTACTAATAGCAGTGGTGGTGGGAGCAAACCTACTAATAGCCAATCCAAGGGAGTAGCTGGGCTCACTATTGGTAACTTAGTTGGGGTTGGTCTGATTAGGGAGACCACAGAGGCTGTGTTAGTCTCTGAGGGGGCTATTGATTTAGCCACCTTGGTTGCTTGTCCCCTTAACATGGATAAGTACAAGCAACTACCCCTAATAAATGGTGTTGAGGTTCAGGCCTACAGGGACACTGGTGCCAGTGTCACAATGGTGATAGAGAAACTGGTCCACCCTGAACAACACCTACTTGGTCACCAGTACCAAGTAACCGATGCTCACAACAACACACTTAGCCACCCCATGGCTGTTGTAAATCTCAACTGGGGGGGGGGTTACTGGTCCAAAGAAAGTTGTGGTAGCCACAGATTTATCTGTAGACTGTCTACTAGGAAATGATTTGGAGACATCAGCTTGGTCAGATGTGGAGTTGGAGGCCCATGCAGCAATGCTGGGCATTCCAGGGCATATTTTTGCTTTAACCAGGACTCAGGCCAAAAAGCAAAAAGGACCGGGAAACTTGGATTCTGGAAGAATGGACCAAGTGCTCCCTAAAGCTAGGGGTAGCAAAGGTAAATCACTACCTACTATCCCTCCCTCTACAGTGGATTCAACTTCAGAGGAAGAAGAATTCCCACCCTGTGTAGAACCTTCACCAGAGGAGCTGGAAGCAGACACTGCTGAGCTTTTGGGTGAAGGGGGCCTGCCAGGGAGGAGCTAAGTGTGGCACAGCAGACCTGTCCCACACTAGAGGGTTTAAGACAGCAAGCTGTCAAACAAGCTAATGGGGATGTCAGTGACTCTCACAGAGTTTACTGGGAGGACAACCTCTTGTACACTGAGGCAAGGGATCCTAAACCTGGAGCTGCCAGGAGATTAGTGATTCCTCAGGAGTACAGAAAGTTCCTCCTAACTCTTGCACACGACATTCCCCTAGCTGGACATTTGGGGTAAAAGAAAACTTGGGACAGGCTTGTTCCCTTGTTTCATTGGCCTAGGATGTCTGAGGACGCCAAAGAGTTTTGTAAGTCCTGTGAAACCTGTCAAGCCAGTGGCAAAACAGGTGGCACTCCAAAGGCACCCCATATTCCACTGCCTGTGGTTGGGGTTCCCTTTGAAAGGGCAGGGATTGACATAGTTGGCCCCCTTGACCCTCCTACTGCTTCAGGCAATAGGTTTATCTTGGTGGTAGTGGGCCATGCCACCAGATATCCTGAAGCAATTCCTCTAAGGACCACTACAGCTCCTGCAGTGGCAAAGGCCCTCCTGGGAATCTTTTCCAGGGTGGGCTTCCCAAAAGAGGTAGTATCAGACAGGGGAAGCAATTTCATGTCTGCTTACTTAAAGGCCATGTGGAAGGAGTGTGGTGTAACATACAAGTTCACTACACCCTATCATCCACAAACAAATGGACTGGTGGAGAGATTTAACAAAACTCTCAAATGCATGATTATGGGACTCCCTGAAAAACTCCGCAGGAGATGGGATATCCTTTTACCATGCCTCCTTTTTGCCTACAGGGAGGTACCCCAGAAAGGAGTGGGCTTCAGCCCCTTTGAACTTCTTTTTGGACACCCTGTTAGGGGTCCACTAACACTTGTCAAGGAGGGCTGGGAACAACCTTTCAAAGCTCCAAAGCAAAATATTGTGGATTATGTTCTTGGCCTCAGATCAAGGATCGCTGAGTACATGAAAAAGGCCAGTAAAAACCTTCAGGCCAGCCAAGAGCTCCAGAAGCAATGGCATGATCAGAAGGCTGTTTTGGTTCAGTACCAACCAGGGCAGAAAGTGTGGGTCTTGGAGCCTGTGGCCCCAAGAGCACTCCAAGATAAATGGAGTGGACCCCACACAATTGTAGAGAAAAAGGGTGAAGTCACCTACTTGGTTGACTTAGGCACTGCCAGGAGTCCCCTTAGGGTGCTCCATGTCAACCGCCTGAAACCCTACTATGACAGGGCTGATCTCACCCTGCTCATGGCAACTGATGAGGGACAGGAAGAAGACAGTGATCCTCTACCTGATCTCTTCTCTTCCACAGAACAAGATGCTCTAGTGGAAGGTGTTGTACTGGCAGATTGTCTTACTGCTGAGCAGAAAGACCACTGCATTAATCTCCTGGGTCAGTTTTCTGAACTCTTCTCTACTGTGCCAGGTACCACTTCTTGGTGTGAGCACACTATAGATACTGGAGACAGCTTGCCTGTCAAAAGTAAAATCTATAGGCAACCTGACCATGTCAGAGACTGCATAAAGTAAGAGGTGCAGAAAATGTTAGAACTGGGAGTGGTTGAGCACTCTGAAAGTCCATGGGCTTCTCCTGTGGTACTTGTACCAAAACCCCATTCCAAAGATGGAAAGAAGGAAATGCGGTTTTGTGTAGACTACAGAGGTCTTAACCAGGTAACCAAAACTGATGCTCACCCTATACCCAGGGCAGGTGAGTTCATAGATACACTGGCATCTGCCAAGTATCTAAGCACTTTTGATTTGACTGCAGGGTATTGGCAGATCAAATTATCAGAAGATGCTAAAGCTAAAACTGCATTTTCAACCATTGGAGGCCATTACCAATTCACAGTAATGCCTTTTGGATTGAAAAATGCACCTGCCACTTTTCAAAGGTTGGTGAACACAGTCCTGCAAGGGCTGGAAGCTTTCAGTGCAGCATGTTTGGACGATATAGATGTCTTTAGCTCCAGCTGGGATAATGACCTGGTCCACCTATGGAAAGTTTTAAAGGCCCTGCAAAAGGCAGGCCTCACTATCAAGGCTTCAAAGTGCCAGATAGGGCAGGGGAAGGTGGTTTCTCTGGGACACCTGTTGGTGGGGAACAGATTGCACCACTTCGCAGGAAAATCCAAACAATTATTGATTGAGTTCCCCCTACTACTCAGACTCAGGTGAGAGCCTTTTTAGGCCTCACTGGGTATTACAGGAGGTTCATTAAGAACTATGGCTCCATTGCAGCCCCTCTTAATGACCTCACATCAAAGAAAATGCCTAAGAAGGTATTATGGACAGCAAACTGTCAGAAAGCTTTTGAGGAGCTGAAGCAGGCCATGTGCTCTGCACCTGTCCTGAAAAGCCCTTGTTACTCTAAAAAATTCTATGTCCAAACTGATGCATCTGAATTAGGAGTAGGGGCAGTCCTATCACAACTTAATTCTGAGGGCCAGGATCAACCTATTGCTTTTATTAGTAGGAGGTTGACCCCTAGAGAAAAGCGTTGGTCTGCCATTGAGAAGGAGGCCTTTGCTGTGGTCTGGGCACTGAAGAAGTTGAGGCCATACCTGTTTGGCACTCACTTCATTGTTCAGACAGACCACAAACCTCTACTTTGGCTAAAACAAATGAAAGGTGAAAATCCAAAATTGTTGAGGTGGTCCATCTCCCTACAGGGAATGGACTATACAGTGGAACATAGACCTGGGAGTACCCACTCCAATGCAGATGGACTCTCCAGATATTTCCTGTTAGACAATGAAGACCCATCAGGTAATGACTGGTCTTATTGTCCTTCGTTTGGGGAGGGGTTGTGTAGGAAAGTACCATCTTGCCTGGCATGTTACCCCCATTTTTCACTGTATATATGTTGTTTTAGTTGTATGTGTCACTGGGACCCTGCCAGCCAGGGCCCCAGTGCTCATAGGTGTGCCTGACTGTGTTACCTGTGTTATGACTAACTGTCTCACTGAGGCTCTGCTATCCAGAACCTCAGTGGTTATGCTCTCTCTTTTCTTTCCAAATTGTCACTAACAGGCTAGTGACCATTTTTCACCAATTCACATTGGCATACTGGAACACCCTTATAATTCCCTAGTATGTGGTACTGAGGTACCCAGGGTATTGGGGTTCCAGGAGATCCCTATGGGCTGCAGCATTTCTTTTGCCACCCATAGGGAGCTCTGACAATTCTTATACAGGTCTGCCTCTGCAGCCTGAGTGAAATAATGCACACATTATTTCACAGCCATTTTCACTGCACTTAAGTAACTTATAAGTCACCTATATGTCTAACCTTTACCTGGTAAAGGTTAGGTGCAAAGTTACTTAGTGTGTGGGCACCCTGGCACAAGCCAAGGTGCTCCCACATAGTTCAGGGCAAATTCCCCAGACTTTGTGAGTGCGGGGACACCATTACACGCGTGCACTACACATAGGTCAATACCTATGTGTAGCTTCACAATGGTAACTCCGAATATGGCCATGTAACATGTCTAAGATCATGGAATTGCCCCCTCTATGCCATCCTGGCAGTGTTGGCACAATCCCATGATCCCACGGGTCTGTAGCTCAGACCCTGGTACTGCCAAACTGCCTTTTCAGGGGTTTCACTGCCGCTGCTGCTGCTGCCAACCCCTCAGACAGGTTTCTGCCCTCCTGGGGTCCAGCCAGGCTTGGCCCAGGAAGGCAGAACAAAGGACTTCCTCAGAGAGAGGGTGTTACACCCTCTCCCTTTGGAAAAAGGTGTGAAGGCAGGGGAGGAGTAGCCTCCCCAGCCTCTGAAAATGCTTTCATGGGCACAGATGGTGCCCATTTCTGCATAAGCCAGTCTACACTGGTTCAGGGACCCCTCAGCCCTGCTCTGGCACGAAACTGGACAAAAGGAAGGGGAGTGACCACTCCCCTGACCTGCACCTCCCCTGGGAGGTGCCCAGAGCTCCTCCAGTGTGCTCCAGACCTCTGCCATCTTGGAAACAGAGGTGCTGCTGGCACACTGGACTGCTCTGAGTGGCCAGGGCCAGCAGGTGACGTCAGAGACTCCTTCTGATAGGCTCCTTCAGGTGTTGCTAGCCTATCCTCTCTCCTAAGTAGCCAAACCCTCTTTTCTGGCTATTTAGGGTCTCTGCTTTGGGGAATTCCTTAGATAACGAATGCAAGAGCTCATCAGAGTTCCTCTGCATCTCTCTCTTCACCTTCTGCCAAGGAATCGACTGCTGACCGTGCTGGAAGCCTGCAAAACTGCAACAAAGTAGCAAAGACGACTACTGCAACTGTGTAACGCTGATCCTGTCGCCTTCTCAACTGTTTTCCTGGTGGTGCATGCTGTGGGGGTAGTCTGCCTCCTCTCTGCACTAGAAGCTCCGAAGAAATCTCCCGTGGGTCGACGGAATCTTCCCCCTGCTACCGCAGGCACCAAAGAACTGCATCACCAGTCCCCTGGGTCTCCTCTCAGCACAACGAGCGAGGTCCCTTGAATCCAGCAACTCTGTCCAAGTGACACCCTTAGTCCAGTGACTCATCAGTCCAAGTTTGGTAGAGGTAAGTCCTTGCCTCCCCACGCCAGACTGCATTGCTGGAAACCGCGTCTTTTGCAGCTACTGCAGCCTCTGTGCACTTCCGCCGGAAATCCTTTGTACACAGCCAAGCCTGGGTCCACAGCACTCTAACCTGCATTGCACGACTTTATAAGTTGTCCTCCGGCGACGTGGGACTCCTTTGTGCAACTTCGGGTTAGCACCATTTCACGTTTCTTTGTAGTGCCTGTTCCGGCACTTCTGCGGGTGCTGCCTGCTTCTGAGAGGGCTCCTTGTCTTGCTTGATGCCCCCTCTGTCCACAGACGCAATTGGAGACATCCTGGTCCCTCCTGGGCCACAGCAGTATCCAAAAACACTAACTGCACGATTTGCAGCTAGCAAGGCTTGTTGGCGGTCTTTTGGCGGGAAAACACTTCTGCACGACTCTCCACAGCGTGTGGTATCTATCCTCCAAAGGGGAAGTCTCTAGCCCTTGTCGTTCTTGCAGAATCCTCAGCTTCTACTGTCCAGTAGCAGCTTCTTTGCACCCACAGCTGGCATTTCCTGGGCATCTGCCCATCTCCGACTTGCTTGTGACTTTTGGACTTGGTCCCATTGTTCCACAGGTACCCTCGACTGGAAATCCATTGTTGTTGCATTGCTGGTTTGTGTCTTTCCTGCAGAATTCCCCTATCACGACTTCTATGTCCTTTGGGGAACTTTAGTGCACTTTGCACTCACTTTTCAGGGTCTTGGGGTGGGCTATTTTTCTAACCCTAACTATTTTCTAATAGTCCCAGCAACCCTCTACAAGGTGACATAGGTTTGGGGTCCATTCGTGGTTCGCATTCCACTTTTGGAGTATATGGTTTGTGTTGCCCCTATCCCTATGTGTCCCCTTTGCATCCTATTGTGACTATACATTGTTTGCACTGTTTTCTAAGACTATACTGCATATTTTTGGTATTGTGTACATATATCTTGTGTATATTTCCTATCCTCTCACTGAGGGTACACTCTAAGATACTTTGGCATATTGTCATAAAAATAAAGTACCTTTATTTTTAGTATATCTGTGTATTGTGTTTTCTTATGATATTGTGCAAGTGACACTAGTGGTACTGTAGGAGCTTCACTTGTCTCCTAGTTCAGCCTAAGCTGCTCTGCTAAGCTACCATTATCTATCAGCCTAAGCTGCTAGGCACCCTATACACTAATAAGGGATACCTGGGCCTGATGCAAGGTGTAAGTACCCCTTGGTACTCACTACAAGCCAGTCCAGCCTCCTACAATTTGCCCCAAATGTCCAGCTAGGGGAATGTTGTGAGCAAGAGTTAGGAGGAACTTTCTGTACTCCTGAGGAATCACCAATCTCCTTGCAGCTCCAGGTTTTGGATCCCTTGCTTCAGTGTACAAGAGGTTTTCCCCCCAGTAAACTCTGTGAGAGTCACTGACATCCCCATTACTTTGTTTGACAGCTTGCTGTCTTAGACCCTCTAGTGTGGGACAGGTCTGCTGTGCCACACTCAGCTCCTCCCTGACAGGCCCCCCTTCACCCAAAAGCTCAGCAGTGTCTGCTTCCAGCTCCTCTGGTGTAGGTTCTGCACAGGGTGGGAATTCTTCTTCCTCAGAAGTTGAATCCACTGTAGAGGGAGGGATAGTAGGTACTGATTTACCTTTGCTACCCCTAGCTTTAGGGAGCACTTGGTCCATTCTTCCAGGATCCAAGTCACCCTGTCCTTTTTGCTTTTTGGCCTGAGCCCTGGTCAAAGAAAAAATATTCCCTGGAATGCCCAGCATTGCTGCATGAGCCTCCAACTCCACTTCTGCCCAAGCTGATGTCTCTAAATCATTCCCTAATAGACAGTCTACAGGTAAATCTGAGGCAACCACAACTTTCTTTGGGCCAGTAACCCCCCCAGTTGAGATTCACAACAGCCATGGGGTGGCTAAGGGTGTTGTTATGAGCATCGGTTACTTGGTACTGGTGACCAAGTAGGTGTTGTTCAGGGTGGACCAGTTTCTCTATTACCATTGTAACACTGGCACCAGTGTCCCTGTAGGCCTGAACCTCAACACCATTTATTAGGGGTAGTTGCTTGTACTTATCCATGTTAATCGGACAAGCAACCAAGGAGGCTAGATCAATAGCCCCCTCAGAGACTAACACAGCCTCTGTGGTCTCCCTAATCAGACCAACCCCAACTAAGCTACCAAAAGTGAGCCCAGCTACTCCCTTGGATTGGCTATTAGTAGGTTTGCTCCCACCACCACTGCTATTAGTAGGGACACTAGGTGTAGCAGTAGGGGTTGTAGTGGTAGGAGGCTTGGTGCTTTTCTTTGGGCAACTGGGATCTGTTGTCCAATGGCCTTTTATTTTACATAAATATCACCATGGTTTCTTTTCTTTGTTTTGATTGGAAGATGATTTGGGCCCACCACCCCCACCAGAGTGTTTTTGTGGGCCTGATGAAGACTCATTTTTAGATTTGTCCCCACCCTTGTCAGAAGACTTACCATCTTTCTTCTTATTGCCATCTTTGTCACCCCCTGTATGAACTTTTCTGTTCACCCTTGTTCTGACCCATTTGTCTGCCTTCTTTCCCAATTCTTAGGGAGAGGTCAGATCAGAGTCCACCAGGTACTGGTGCAACAAATCAGACACACAATTATTAAGAATATGCTCTCTCAGGATTAAGTTATACAGGCTTTCATAATCAGTAACTTTACTGCCATGTAACCACCCCTCCAAGGCCTTCACTGAATGGTCAATGAAATCAACCCATTCTTGTGAAGACTCCTTTTTGGTCTCTCTGAACTTCATCCTGTACTGTTCAGTGGTTAAGCCATAACCATCAAGGAGTGCATTCGTAAGAATAGTGAAATTATTGGCATCACTTTCTTTCACAGTAAGGAGCCTATCCCTACCCTTCCCACTAAATGATAGCCATAGGATAGCAGCCCACTGCCTTTGAGGGACATCCTGTACAACACAGGCCCTCTCAAGTGCATCAAACCACTTGTTAATGTCATCCCCCTCCTTATAAGGGGGAACTATCTTGTGCAGATTCCTTGAATCATGCTCTCTTGCAGGATGACTATGGGGAATACTGCTGCTGCCACCATGAGTTTCTAAACCCAATTTCTGTCTTTCTTTTCTACTTCTAAAGACTGCCTATCTAAATCCAGCTGTTGCTCCTTGAGCTTCAGCCTGGATTGTTCCACTCTCAATCTATTGAGCTCCCTTTCTAACATTCTGTCATCAGGGTGGGTGGGAGAGGCATGTCTAGAAACAGAAGTATGCTGAGAATGAACAGAAGGAGACCTGGCCCTAACAGATGGCACCCTAACAGCCTGACTAATAGAAACAGCATTTCTACTATGGTGAGAGTGAATACTCTTACTGTGATGTGAGACCACACTATCAGTATGATGTGACTCAACATCAGTGCCAGCTATGCTAGGTTGTCTGCTAAGGGACAGGCTAGGAAGTTTCCTTTCTAACTCTTTAGCTAGGGGTGCCCCAGGGTCAGATTGGGAACCATCCGCTAACTTTTCAACAGGAGTGCCAGCTGTGGCCTTATCCTGTTCAACAAGCATATTCACTAACAGTTCTCTAGAGGGATTCTTCCTTACACTTAAACCTCTATCTATGCAGAGACTCCTTGCTTCTTTCCAGCTAAGGTTATTGTAGGAGGCTGGACTGGCTTGTAGTGAGTACTAAGGGGTACTTGCACCTTGCACCAGGCCCAGTTATCCCTTATTAGTGTATAGGGTGTCTAGCAGCATAGGCTGATAGATAATGGTAGCTTAGCAGAGCAGCTTAGGCTGAACTAGGAGACGAGTGAAGCTCCTACAGTACCACTAGTGTCACTTGCACAATATCATAAGAAAACACAATACACAGTTATACTAAAAATAAAGGTACTTTATTTTTATGACAATATGCCAAAGTATCTTAGAGTGTACCCTCAGTGAGAGGATAGGAAATATACACAAGATATATGTACACAATACCAAAAATATGCAGTATAGTCTTAGAAAACAGTGCAAACAATGTATAGTTACAATAGGATGCAATGGGGACACATAGGGATAGGGGCAACACAAACCATATACTCCAAAAGTGGAATGCGAACCACGAAAGGACCCCAAACCTATGTGACCTTGTAGAAGGTCGCTGGGACTATTAGAAAATAGTGAGAGTTAGAAAAATAGCCCTCCCCAAGACCCTGAAAAGTGAGTGCAAAGTGCACTGAAGTTCCCCAGAGGACAAAGAAGTCGTGATAGGGGAATAATGCAGGAAAGACACAAACCAGCAATGCAACAACGATGGATTTCCAATCTAGGGTACCTGTGGAACAAGGGGACCAAGTCCAAAAGTCACAAGCAAGTCGGAGATGGGCAGATGCCCAGGAAATGCCAGCTGTGGGTGCAAAGAAGCTTCTACTGGACAGAAGAAGCTGAGGTTTCTGCAGGAACGCAAAGGGCTAGAGACTTCCCCTTTGGAGGACGGATCCCACTCGCCTTGGAGAGTCGTGCAGAAGTGTTTTCCCACCGAAAGACCGCCAACAAGAATTGCTAGCTGCAAATCGTGCGGTAAGCAATTTTGGATGCTGCTGTGGCCCAGGAAGGACCAGGATGTCGCAAATTGCGTCAGTAGAGAGAGGGGACATCGAGCAAGAAAAGAGGCCCTCTCAGCAGCAGATAGCACCCAGAGAAGTGCCAGAAACAGGCACTACAAGGATGCGTGAAATGGTGATCACCCAAAGTTACACAAAGGAGTCCCACGTCGCCGGAGACCAACTTAGAAAGTCGTGCAATGCAGGTTAGAGTGCCGTGGACGCAGGCTTGGCTGTGCACAAAGGATTTCCACCGGAAATGCACAGAGGCCGGAGTAGTTGCAAAAGACGCGGTTTCCAATAATGCAGTCTGGGGTGGGGAGGCAAGAACTTACCTCCACCAAACTTGGACTGAAGAGTCACTGGACTGTGGGAGTCACTTGGACAGAGTTGCTGGAATCAAGGGACCTCGCTCGTCGTGCTGAGAGGAGACCCAGAGTACCGGTAATGCAGTTCTTTGGTGCCTGCGGTTGCAGGGGGAAGATTCCGTCGACCCACGGGAGATTTCTTCGGAGCTTCTAGTGCAGAAAGGAGGCAGACTACCCCCACAGTATGCCCCACCAGGAAAACAGTCGAGAAGGCGGCAGGATCAGCGTTGCAGAGTTGCAGTAGTCGTCTTAGCTACTTTGTTGCAGTTTTACAGGCTTCCAGCGCGGTCAGCAGTCGATTCCTTGGCAGAAGGTGAAGAGAAAGATGCAGAGGAACTCTGATGAGCTCTTGCATTCGTTATCTAAAGTTTCCCCAGAGACAGAGACCCTAAATAGCCAGAAAAGAGGGTTTGGCTACCTAGGAGAGAGGATAGGCTACTAACACCTGAAGGAGCCTACCAGAAGGAGTCTCTGACGTCACCTGGTGGCACTGGCCACTCAGAGCAGTCCAGTGTGCCAGCAGCACCTCTGTTTCCATGATGGCAGAGGTCTGGAGCACACTGGAGGAGCTCTGGACACCACCCATGGGAGGTGCAGGTCAGGGGAGTGATCACTCCCTTTTCCTTTGTCCAGTTTCGCGCCAGAGCAGGGCTAAGGGGTCCCCTGAACCGGTGTACACTGGCTTATGCTTTCATGGGCACATCTGTGCCCATGAAAGCATTTCCAGAGGCTGGGGGAGGCTACTCCTCCCATTCCTTCACACCATTTTCCAAAGGGAGAGGGTGTAACACCCTCTCTCAGAGGAAGTCCTTTGTTCTGCCATCCTGGGACAAGCCTGGCTTGACCCCAGGAGGGCAGAAACCTGTCTGAGGGGTTGGCAGCAGCAGCAGCTGCAGTGAAACCCCAGGAAAGGCAGTTTGGCAGTACCAGGGTCTGTGTTACAGACCACTGGGATCATGGGATTGTGCCAACTATGCCAGGATGGCATAGACGGGGCAATTCCATGATCATAGACATGTTACATGGCCATATTCGGAGTTACCATTGTGAAGCTACATATAGGTAGTGACCTATATGTAGTGCACGGGTGTAATGGTGTCCCTGCACTCACAAAGTCCGGGGAATTGGCTCTGAACAATGTGGGGGCACCTTGGCTAGTGCCAGGGTGCCCTCACACTAAGTAACTTTGCACCTAACCTTTACCAGATAAAGGTTAGACATCTAGGTGACTTGTAAGTTACTTAAGTGCAGTGTAAAATGGCTGTGAAATAACGTGGACGTTATTTCAATCAGGCTGCAGTGGCAGGCCTGTGTAAGAATTGTCAGAGCTCCCTATGGGTGGCAAAAGAAATGCTGCAGACCATAGGGATCTCCTGGAACCCCAATACCCTGGGTACCTCAGTACCATATACTAGGGAATTATAAGGGTGTTCCAGTAAGCCACTGTAAATTGGTAAAATTGGTCACTAGCCTGTTAGTGACAATTTGAAAGAAATGAGAGAGCATAACCACTGAGGTTCTGATTAGCAGAGCCTCAGTGGGACAGTTAGGCATCACACAGGGAACACATACCTATAGGTCACAAACTTATGAGCACTGGGGTCCTGACTAGCAGGGTCCCAGTGACACATAACAAACATACTGAAAACATAGGGTTTTCACTATGAGCACTGGGCCCTGGCTGGCAGGATCCCAGTGTGACAGTGAAAACACCCTGACATACACTCACAAACAGGCCCAAAGTGGGGGTAACAAGGCTTAAAAGAGGCTACTTTCTCACACTCCCTTTGGAAAAAGGTGTCAGGGCTGGGGAGGAGTAGCCTCCCCCAGCCTCTGGAAATGCTTTGATGGGCACAGATGGTGCCCATCTCTGCATAAGCCAGTCTACACCGGTTCAGGGATCCCCCAGCCCTGCTCTGGCGCGAAACTGGACAAAGGAAAGGGAAGTGACCACTCCCCTGACCTGCACCACCCAGAGGAGGTGCCCAGAGCTCCTCCAGTGTGCTCCAGACCTCTGCCATCTTGAAAACAGAGGTGCTGCTGGCACACTGGACTGCTCTGAGTGGCCAGGGCCAGCAGGTGACGTCAGAGACTCTTTCTGATAGGCTCTTACCTGTTTTGCTAGCCTATCCTCCTTCCTAGGTAGCCAAACCTCCTTTTCTGGCTATTTAGGGTCCCTGCTTTGGGGAATTCTTGAGATACTGAATGCAAGAGCTCACCAGAGTTCCTCTGCATCTCTCTCTTCACCTTCGGCCAAAGGATCAACCGCTGACTGCTCAGGACGCCTGCAAAACCGCAACAAAGTAGCAAAGACTACTACTGCAACCTTGTATCGCTTCTCCTGCCGCCTTCTCAACTGTTTCCCGGTGGTGCATGCTGTGGGGGTAGCCTGCCTCCTTCTTGCACCAGGAGCTCTGAAGAAATCTCCTGTGGGACGACGGAATCTTCCCCCTGCAACCGCAGGCACCAAAAGACTGCATCACCGGTCCTCTGGGTCCCCTCTCAGGATGACAAGCGTAGTCCCTGGAACTCAGCAACTCTGTCCAAGTGACTCCCACAGTCCAGTGACTCTTCAGTCGAAGTTTGGTGGAGGTAAGTGTAGGAGGCTGGCCTGGCTTGTAGTGGGTACCAAGGGGTACTTACACTCTGCACCAGGTCCAGTTATCCCTTATTAGTGTAGAAGAGGTGTTCTAGCAGCTTAGGCTGATAGAAAAGGGTAGCTTAGCAGAGCAGCTTAGGCTGAACTAGCAGACATGCAAAGCTCCCACTATACCACTGGTGTCATATGTACAATATCATAAGGAAACACAATACACAGATATACTAAAAATAAAGGTACTTTATTTTTATGACAATATGCCAAAAGTATCTCAGTGAGTACCCTCAGTATGAGGATAGCAAATATACACAAGATATATGTACACAGTACCAAAAATATGCAGTAATAGCAAAAGGAAGTAATGCAAGCAATGTACAGTCACAATAGATTGCAATGAGAGCACATAGGTATAGGGGCAACACAAACCATATACTCCAAAAGTGGAATGCAAACCACAAATGGACCCCAAACCTATGTGAGCTTGTAGAGGGTCGCTGGGACTGTAAGAAAACAGTGTGGTTAGAAAAATAGGCCACCCCAAGACCCTGAAAAGTAGGTGTAAAGTGCACCTATGTTCCCCAGAGAGCACAGAAGTCGTGATAGGGGAATTCTGCAAGGAAGACCAACACCAGCAATGCAACAAAGGTGGATTACCTGACGAGAGTACCTGTGGAACAAGGGGACCAAGTCCAAGTGTCGTGACAAAGTCGAGTTTGGGCAGATGCCCAGGAAATGCCAGCTGAGGATGCAAAGAAGTTGCCACCGGATGGTAAAAGCTGTGGATTCTGCAAGAACGAAGAGGACTAGGAACTTCCCCTTTGGAGGATGGATGTCCCATGTTGTGAAGAAGCTTGCAGAGGTGTTCACACGCAGAAAGACCGCAAACAAGCCTTGCTAGCTGCATGGGTCGTGGTTAGGGTTTTTGGATGCTGCTGGGGCCCAGGAGGGACCAGGATGTCGCCAATTGCGTGAGGAGACAGAGGGGGCACCCAGAAAGATAGGGAGCCCTCACAGAAGCAGGCAGCACCAGCAGAAGTGCCAGAACAGGCACTACGAAGAAGAGTGAACCGGAGCTCACCTGAAGTCACAAAAGAAGATCCCACGACGCCGGAGGACAACTCAAGAGGTTGTGCACTGCAGGTTAGAGTGTCGGGACCCAGGCTTGGCTGTGCACAAAGGAAAACCTGGAAGAGTGCACAGGAGCCGGAGCAGCTGCAAATCACGGGGTACCCAGCCATGCAGTCTAGCGTGGGGAGGCAAGGACTTACCTCCACCAAACTTGGACTGAAGAGTCACTGGACTGTGGGAGTCACTTGGACAGAGTTGCTGAGTTCCAGGGACCACGCTCGTCGTGCTGAGAGGGGACCCAGAGGACCGGTGATGCAGTCTTTTGTTGCCTGCGGTTGCAGGGGGAAGATTCCGTCGACCCACGGGAGATTTCTTCTGAGCTTCTAGTGCGGAGAGGAGGCAGACTACCCCCACAGCATGCACCACCAGGAAAACAGTCGAGAAGGCGGCCGGATCACCGATACAAGGTTGCAGTAGTCGTCTTTGCTACATTGTTGCAGTTTTGCAGGCGTCCAGAGCAGTCAGCGGTCGATTCCTTGGCAGAAGGTGAAGAGAGAGATGCAGAGGAACTCTGATGAGCTCTTGCATTCGTTATCCAAAGAACTCCTCAAAGCAGAGACCCTAAATAGCCAGAAAAGGAGGTTTGGTTACCTAGGAAGAAGGATAGGCTAGCAACACAGGTAAGAGCCTATCAGAAGGAGTCTCTGACGTCACCTGCTGGCACTGGCCAGTCAGAGCAGTCCAGTGTGCCAGCAGCACCTCTGTTTCCAAGATGGCAGAGGTCTGGAGCACACTGGAGGAGCTCTGGGCACCTCCCCTGGGAGGTGCAGGTCAGGGGAGTGGTCAGTCCCCTTTCCTTTGCCCAGTTTCGTGCCAGAGCAGAGCTGGGGGATCCCTGAACCGGTGTAGACTGGCTTATGCAGAGATGGGCACCATCTGTGCCCATCAAAGCATTTCCAGATGCTGGGGGAGGCTACTCCTCCCCAGCCCTGACACCTTTTTCCAAAGGGAGATGGTGTAACACCCTCTCTCTGAGGAAGTCCTTTGTTCTGCCTTCCTGGGCCAGGCCTGGCTAGACCCCAGGAGGGCAGAAACCTGTCTGAGGGGTTGGCAGCAGCAGCAGCTGCAGTGAAACCCCGGGAAAGGCAGTTTGGCAGTACCCGGGCCTGTGCTAGAGACTCGGGGGATCATGGAATTGTCTCCCCAATGCCAGAATGGCATTGGGGTGACAATTCCATGATCTTAGACATGTTACATGGCCATGTTTGGAGTTAACATTGTGACGCTATACCTAGGTAGTGATCTATGTATAGTGCACGCGTGTAATGGTGTCCCGCACTCACAAAGTCCGGGGAATTTGCCCTGAAAGATGTGGGGGATACCTTGGCTAGTACCAGGGTGCCCACACACTAAGTAACTTAGCACCCAACCTTTACCAGGTAAAGGTTAGACATATAGGTGACTTATAAGTTACTTAAGTGCAGTGGTAAATGGCTGTGAAATAACGTGGACGTTATTTCACTCAGGCTGCAGTGGCAGGCCTGTGTAAGAATTGTCAGAGCTCCCTATGGGTGGCAAAAGAAATGCTGAAGCCCATAGGGATCTTCTTGAACCCCAATACCCTGGGTACCTCAGTACCATATACTAGGGTATTATAAGGGTATTCCAGTATGCCAATGTGAATTGGTGAAATTGGTCACTAGCCTGTTAGTGACAATTTGGAAAGCAAAGAGAGAGCATAACACTGAGGTTCTGGTTAGCAGAGCCTCAGTGAGACAGGTAGTCATCACACAGGGAACACATACAGGGCACATTTATGAGCACTGGGGCCCTAAATGGCAGGGTCCCAGTGACACATACAACTAAAACAACATATATACAGTGAAATATGGGGGTAACATGCCAGGCAAGATGGTACTTTCCTACACAACCGCCCCCCAAACGAAGGACAATAAGACTAGCCATGTCCTGATGAGTCTTCATTGTCTAAGTGGAAATATCTGGAGAGTCCATCTGCATTGGAGTGGGTACTCCCAGGTCTATGTTCCACTGTATACTCCATTCCCTGTAGAGATTTGGACCACCTCAACAATTTAGGGTTTTCACCTTTCATTTGTTTTAGCCAAAGAAGAGGTTTGTGGCCTGTCTGAACAATGAAGTGAGTGCCAGACAGGTATGGCCTCAACTTCTTCAGTGCCCAGACCACAGCAAAGGCCTCCCTCTCTATTGCAGACCAACGCTTTTCTCTAGGGGTCAACCTCCTGCTGATAAAAGCAACAGGTTGATCCTGGCCCTCAGAATTGAGTTGTGATAAGACTACCCCCACCCCTAATTCAGATTCATCAGTTTGAACAATGAATTTCTTGGAGTAACATGGGTTTTTTAGGACAGATGCAGTGCACATTGGCCTGTTTCAGCTCCTCAAAAGCTTTCTGACAGCTAGCTGTCCATAATACATTTTTAGGCATTTTCTTTGAAGTGAGGTCTTTAAGAGGGGCTGCTATGGAGCCATAGTACTTTATGAACCTCCTGTAGTACCCGTAGGGGGAACCCAATCTATGATAGTTTGGATTTTCCCCTGAAGTGGTGCAATCTGTTCCCCACCTACAAGGTGTCCCAGATAAACCACTTTCCCCTGCCCTATCTGGCACTTTGAAGCCTTGATAGTGAGGCATGCCTTTTGCAGGGCCTCCAAAACTTTCCACAGGGGGACCAGGTGATCATCCCAGGTGGAGCTAAAGACAGCTATATCATCTAGATATGCTGCACTAAAAGCCTCCAACCCTTGCAGGACTGTATTCACCAACCTCTGAAAAGTGGCAGGTGCATTCATTACTGTGAACTGGTAGTGCCCTCCAATAGTCGAAAATGCAGTTTTTGCTTTAGCATCCTCTGATAACTTGATCTGCCAATACCCTGCAGTCAAATCAAAGGTGCTTAGATACTTGGCAGATGCCAGTGTATCTATTAGCTCATCTGCCCTGGGTATAGGGTGAGCATCAGTTGTAGTGACCTGGTTGAGACCTCTGTAATCCACACAAAATCTCATTTCCCTTTTCCCATCTTTGGAATGAGGTTTTGGTACAAGTACCACAGGAGAAGCCCATGGACTTTCAGAGTGCTCAACCACTCCCAGTTCAAGCATTTTCTGAACTTCTTGTTTTATGCAGTCCGTGACATGGTCAGGCTGCCTATAGATCTTAATTTTAACAGGCAAGCTGTCTCCAGTACCTATAGTGTGCTCACACCAAGAAGTGGTGCCTGGCACAGTAGAAAAGAGTTCAGAAAACTGACCCAGGAGATTTATGCAGTGGTCTTTCTGTTCAGCAGTAAGACAATCTGCCAAAACTACACCTTCCACTAGAGTATCTTGTTCTGTGGAAGAGAAGAGATCAGGGAGAGGGTCACTCTCTTCTTCCTGTCCTTCATCTGTTGCCATGAGCAGGGTGAGATCAGCCCTGTCATAGTAGGGTTTCAGGCGATTGACATGGAGCACCCTTAGGGGACTCCTGGCAGTGCCTAAGTCAACCAAGTAGGTGACTTCTCCCTTTTTTTAAACAATAATGTGGAGTCCACTCCATTTGTCTTGGAGTGCTCTTGGGGCCACAGGCTCCAAGACCCACACTTTCTGCCCTGGTTGGTACTGAATCAGAACAGCCGTCTGGTCATGCCATTGCTTTTGGAGCTCTTGGCTGGCCTGAAGGTTTTTGCTGGCCTTTTTCATATACTCAGCCATTCAGGATCTTAGGCCAAGTACATAGTCCACTATGTCTTGCTTCGGAGCTTTTAAAGGTTGTTCCCAACCCTCCTTTACAAGTGTTAGAGGACCTCTTACAGGGTGTCCAAATAGGAGTTCAAAGGGGCTGAAGCCCACTCGTTTTTGGGGTACCTCCCTGTAAGCAAAAAGGAGGCAAGGTAACAGGACATCCCATCTCCTCCTGAGTTTTTCAGGGAGTCCCATTATCATTTCTTTGAGAGTTTTGTTAAACCTCTCAACCAGTCCATTTGTTTGTGGATGATAAGGCGTGGTGAATTTGTATGTTACACCACATTCCTTCCACATGGCCTTCAAGTATGCAGACATAAAGTTGCTACCCCTGTCTGATACCACCTCTTTTGGGAAACCCACCCTGGAAAAGATTCCCAGGAGGGCGTTTGCCACTGCAGGAGCTGTAGTGGTCCTTAGAGGAATTGCTTCAGGATATCTTGTGGCATGGTCCACTACCACCAAGATAAACCTATTGCCTGAAGCAGTAGGAGGGTCAAGGGGGCCAACTATGTCAACCCCTACCCTTTCAAAGGGAACCCCAACCACAGGCAGTGGAATAAGTGGAGCCTTTGGGGTGCCACCTGTTTTGCCACTGGCTTGACAGGTGACACAGGACTTACAAATTTCTTTTGTGTCCTCTGACATTCTAGGCCAATGAAACAGGGGGACAAGCCTATCCCATGTTATCATCGGCCCTAAATGTCCAGCCAAGGGAATGTCGTGGGCTAGAGTTAGGAGGAACTCTCTGTATTGCAGGAGAATAACCAATCTCCTGGCAGCTCCAGGTTTTGGGTCCCTTGCCTCTGTATAAAAGAGGTTGTCCTCCCAGTAAACTCTGTGTGAGTCACTGATATCCCCATTTTGCTGTTTGACAGCTTGCTGTTTTAGACCCTCTAGTGTGGGACAGGTCTGCTGTACCACACTCAGCTTCTCCCTGGCAGGCCCCCCTCCACCCAAAAGCTCAGCAGTGTCTGCTTCCAGCTCCTCTGGTGTAGGTTCTGCATAGGGGGGAAGTTCTTCTTCCTCAGAAGTAGAATCATCTGTAGAGGGAGGGATAGTAGGTATTGATTTACCTTTACTAACCCTAGCTTTAGGGAGCACTTGGTCCATTGTTCCAGGATCCAAGTCACCCTGTCCTTTTTGCTTTTTAGCCTGAGCCCTGGTTAAAGCAAAAATATGCCCTGGGATGCCCAGCATTGCTGCATGAGCCTCCAACTCCACTTCTGCCCAAGCTGATGTCTCTAAATCGTTCCCTAGTAGACAGTCAACAGGTAAATCTGAGGCAACCACAACTTTCTTTGGACCAGTAACGCCCCCCCCCCCATCCCCCCAGTTGAGATTTACAACAGCCATGTGGTGGCTAAGAGTGTTGTTATGAGCATCAGTCACTTGGTACTGGTGACCAAGTAGATGTTGTTCAGGGTGGACCAGTTTCTCTATTACCATGGTAACACTGGCATCTGTGTCCCTGTAGGCCTGAACCTCAACACCATTTATTAGGGGAAGTTGCTTGTACTTATCCATAATAAGGGGACAAGCAACCACGGTGGCCAAATCAATGGCACCTTCAGAGACTAACACAGCCTCTGTGGTCTCCCTAACAAGACCAACCCCAACTAAATTACCAAAAGTAAGCCCAGCTACTCCCTTGGATTGGCTATTACCACACTGCTATTACTAGGGGCACTAGGTGTAGCAGTAGGGGTTGGGGTAGTGGGAGGCTTGGTGTTTTTCTTTGGACAACTGGCATCAGTTGTCCAATGACCCTTTACTTTACATAAATAGCACCATGGTGTCTTTACTTGATGAGAAGAGGAGTTGGACCCACCACCCCCACCATAGTGTTTTTGAAGGCCTGATGAAGACTCATTTTTAGATTTGTCCCCACCCTTGTCTGAAGACTTACCATCCTTCTTCTTGCCATCCTTGTCACCCCCTGTATAAATTTTTCTGTTTACTCTTGTTCTGACCCATTTGTCTGCCTTCTTTCCCAATTCTTGGGGAGAGGTCAGATCTGAGTCCACTCGATATTTGTGTAACAAATCAGACACACAGGGTCTTGGGGGTGGGCTATTTTTCTAACCCTCACTGTTTTATTACAGTCCCAGCGACCCTCTACAAGCTCACATAGGTTTGGGGTCCATTCGTGGTTTGCATTCCACTTTTGGAGTATATGGTTTGTGTTGCCTCTATACCTATGTGCTCCTATTGCAATCTACTGTAACTTTACATTGCTTGCATTACTTCCTTTTGCTATTACTGCATATTTTTGGTATTGTGTACATATATCTTGTGTATATTTGGCATCCTCATACTGAGGGTACTCACTGAGATACTTTTGGCATATTGTCATAAAAATAAAGTACCTTTATTTTTAGTATATCTGTGTATTGTGTTTTCTTATGATATTGTGCATATGACACCAGTGGTATAGTAGGAGCTTTGCATGTCTCCTAGTTCAGCCTAAGCTGCTCTGCTATAGCTACCTTCTATCAGCCTAAGTTGCTTGAAACACCTCTTCTACACTAATAAGGGATAACTGGACCTGGTACAGAGTGTAAGTACCCCTTGGTACCCACTACAAGCCAGGCCAGCCTCCTACATTGGTTGTGCAGCGGTGGGAGAAGTACTTGCAACTACTTACCACTTTGTCATTTTGTACTTTTCATTAGAGAATAATATACAAAAAAAGTTCAGTGTATGTACACCTAACCAAAAAGTCCAGAAACTTTTTCTCTCTTTTATCTGTCCCTAAACCTTTTCTATCATGTCTAATGTAGGATCTTCTCAGAATTTGGTCAGCACAGCTTATGACCACATTAACTGGAAAGGTTTAAAGAGTCTCTGCATTGATAGAGGTTTAGTGGTGGGAAAGAACCCCTCTAGAGAATTATTGTCTAACATACTTATTGAAAATGATAAGGCCTTAGCTGGCACTTCAATTGGGAAGTTAGGAGATAGGTCACACTGTGACTCAGGGGAGCCCCCAGTAAGAGTGTTAGAGGGTGCCCTTCCTAACCTGCCCCTTAGCAGACCACCTAGCATAGCTGGTAGTAATGTAAGCTCACATGACAGTAGGGATAGTTTTCTTCCTGCAGGCCAGGTTGCTAGAGTGCCAACTGTTAGGGACAGGTCTCCCTCTGTTCGTTCACATAATTGTTCTGTGTCAAAACATTCCCAACCCACCCACCCTGATGACAGACTGTTAGAAAGGGAACTCAGTAGATTGAGAGTGGAAGAGTCCAGGCTGAAGCTTAAACAGCAACAGCTGGGTCTAGACAGGAAATCTCTAGACTTAGAAAAATAGAGACAGAGGTTGGGGTTTGGACCCCATGGTGGCAGCAGCAGTATTCTTGATAGTAATCCTGTGAAAGAGCATGATTCTAGGAATCTGCATAAGATGGTCCCCCATTACAAGGAGGGGGATGAGATGAACAAGTGGTTTGCTGCACTTGAGAGGGCCTGTTTGGTACAGGGGGTCCCTCAAAGGCAGTGAGCTGCTATCCTATGGCTATCTTTCAGTGGAAAGGGTAGGGATAGGCTCCTTACTGTGAAGGAAAGTGATGCCAATAATTTTACAGTTTAGAAGAATGCACTCTTGGATGGGTTTGGCTTAACCACTGAACAACACAGGATTAAGTTCAGAGAAACCAGAAAAGAGTCCTCACAAGACTGGGTAGACTTTGTTGACTATTCAGTGAAGGCCTTGGAGAGGTGGTTACATGGCAGTAAAGTTTCTGACTATGAAAGCCTGTATAATCTGATCCTGAGAGAGCATATTCTGAATAACTGTTGTAGGAGGCTGGACTGGCTTGTAGTGAGTAACAAGGGGTACTTGCACCTTGCACCAGGCCCAGATATCCCTTATTAGTGTATAGGGTGTCTAGCAGCTTAGGCTGATAGATAATGGTAGCTTAGTAGAGCAGCTTAGGCTGAACTAGGAGACGTGTGAAGCTACCACAGTACCACAAGTGTCACTTGCACAATATCATAAGAAAACACAATACACAGTTATACTAAAAATACAGGTACTTTATTTTTATGACAATATGCCAATGTATCTCAGAGTGTACCCTCAGAGTGAGGATAGCAAATATACACAAGTTATATGTACACAGTACTAAAAATATGCAGTATAGTCTTCGAAAACAGTGCAAACAATGTATAGTTACAATAGGATGCAATGGGGACACATAAGGATAGGGGCAACACAAACCATATACTCCAAAAGTGGAATGCGAACCACGAATGGACCCCAAAACTATGTGACCTTGTAGAGGGTCGCTGGGACTATTAGAAAATAGTGAGAGTTAGAAAATTAGCCCTCCCCAAGACCCTGAAAAGTGAGTGCAAAGTGCACTAAAGTTCCCCAGAAGACAAAGAAGTCGTGATAGAGGAATAATGCAGGAAAGACACAAACCAACAATGCAACAACGATGGATTTCCAATCTAGGGTACCTGTGGAACAAGGGGACCAAGTCCAAAAGTCACAAGCAAGTCGGAGATGGGCAAATGCCCAGGAAATGCCAGCTGTGGGTGCAAAGAAGCTTCTACTGGACAGACGAAGCTGAGGTTTCTGCAGGAACGAAAAGGGCTAGAGACTTCCCCTTTGGTGGACGGATCCCGCTCGCCCTGGAGAGTCGTGCAGAAGTGTTTTCCTGCCGAAAGAACGCCAACAAGCCTTGCTAGCTGCAAATCATGCCGTTAGCGTTTTTGGATGCTGCTGTAGCCCAGGAGGGACCAGGAGGTCGGAAATTGGACCAGGAGGTAGAGGGGATGTCGAGCAAGACAAGGAGCTCTCTCATCAGCAGGTAGCACACGGAGAAGTGCCAGAAACAGGCACTATGAGGATGCATGAGACAGTGCTCACCCGAAGTTACACAAAGGAGTCCCACGTCGCCGGAGACCAACTTAGAAAGTCGTGCAATGCAGGTTAGAGTGCCGTGGACCCAGGCTTGGCTGTGCACAAAGGATTTCCACCGGAAGTGCACAGGGGCCGGAGAAGTTGCAAAAGTCGCGGTTACCAACAATGCAGTCTGGCATGGGGAGGTGTGGTTCTAAAAATTCTGGACCCATGTAATTTACTTTGCCACAGCAGTACGATTTTAGTATCAAAAGACCGATAATGACTAGTACACTAAGCATGAGCATTTTCGCTCAATTCAAGCTGCGTTTTCACCTCGAAATCGCCATTTTCATCCTGCACTCGTGGCTCCCATTTTATACACGGCAGCCATTTTTAAAAGTTGCCCTCACATAGGCTTATAATACAGTCAGATTTGATTCCAAGGACACGTACACCTTGATTGACTTTTCTCTGACCTGGGCAAGCTGGAACCATTGCCTCAGGCCAAACCTGTTTGGTCAGTCCCTCTCCCAGTGGCCGAATCAGATAGCATCAAGGCACACCATGCCATAAAACCCTTATTATCGCTCACACACCCTGCCTAATCTTGCTCACACCTGCACCTGCTCTTTTCTTCTTCTTACTTTACGAGGGGGAGGTGCCCGTTTTTATTGGGGGTCCACACTTATCTGATGTAAAATACTAGGCCTTGCCGGGTAATTTATTATGTGTTGGATGACATGAAATATGAGGTTTCATCATGACACTGTTTTTTCCTTTGTAGTGAAAACATGTGAATGACCAACCAAAATGTCAAGAATGTTTGCCTGAAGCTTAAAAAACTGTATATAAGGAAACCTGACTTTGCATTGAAACACAGTCTCCTGAGAACATACAAACCGTGCTGTTGTACTTCTAGGACGCTTGTTACTTGGCTGCAGCCAATAAATTTGATCTTTGACTTCACCTAGAAGACTCTGAGTTTCTGTGGTCTGAATCAGGAAAGTACCCGAGGTCTTTGGGTGTACCCTGGCACCGCTGGGTTACCGGATCAGTACCAGTTCTGAAAAACCCAGTACCTCAGTTGGCGCCCAAGGTGGGGCGATACCAGCGGTACCGGTCCAAGCCTGAGGTCCGTGGGGAGCTTCGTGTGAAAATTCTGGAGGAAGGCCGCCACTTCATCGACCCCTGCATGTCGACGTGGTCCGAAAGACTTTGCTGCGAGGTTCCCCGCTTCCCGACGGCTATGAAGGACTGCTGCCCTGGCTATCGCCCTGATTTGGACCCTTGATGTTTGGTAGAGCGAAACGATAAGACGAGTCTTCTGGTGACGTCATCGATATTTTCAGTTAAGTATAAGTGGAGCGTCTCCCAGTCCTTAGTTGGACACTTGGTTTGGTCCTTAGTTGGACATTTGGTTTGGTATCCCTTCGGGACCACTTTGATTTGGAACTTGCAAGTACCAAAGCCGAAGGACTCGTGTATTCACGAGACTATCGTAAACGATAATCCTTTGAAGTTTGAAGCTAGACTATTGAGCGAAGATGCCTGGTCTTAGCAGACTTGGAAATTAGTTTTGTCTTGGTTGTAAAAGGGACTCCCTGTTGGAGGACTCATGTTCGGTTCCTCCGATTGGAGCTCCAACCTATGAACTATATGTGAAGCACGGAGTAGGCCCCATCACGTTTAATAAAGTATGGGTCCGCTATTCTTGGAAATAATTGAGAAAAGTTTTCTTTTTTTCTTGTAAATATGACTTACAACTAGGATCTGCAAACGGTTCTGTAAGTAAATTGCGACGGCGCTATTTATGAAAAATGGCTAAAGCGCGCTCTATTGTGTGTACTGAGTGTTTTCTGTTTATATCTGAAATGAGCTCAATGTTTGTTTGTGGGTCTTCTTGATGTTTACAGTTTGTTAAGTAAAATGTTGGTTAATTAATATTAAGTAGAAACTTAGAAAAAATCCAGAAATGAACCATGTGATGTGCTAACATAGCTATATGTTGCTCTTTAATTTATAGAATGAGCAATTGTGCACATATACAAAACTGCCGTTAAATGCTTAATAAATTAGAAAACACATTCAATAGATATAAATAGGGCCCCAAAAAAAAACGAAATTATCTATTTTTGCAAAAAAAACAAAATACATTTACAGCATTTTTCTTAGATGCATTGTATTAGATGTTCACAGGCAAACTTTTCAGCTGCAGTATATTTGATAGGAATGTTCAATTCAGCCAGCACTTTCCCAGTTAAACATGGGTGGAATTTTGCATAACCTTCCTTTTAAATGAAAGTGGCGCAAAAATGTGACGCATTTCAAGTTAGGCTTATGCGCTTAGGCTTGTGAGTTAATGTATCCCAAATAATAGGCAAGGGATGCAGCTTGCTTTTATATGTGGAATTATCACAAAAAAAAGAATAAATGGTTTTTTTTTTTTTTTTTTAAAGAAAATTATTAATTATGGAAAAATTATTTAAAAAATAAGTGCCTTTCAAAATCGTTTTTTAATATTTATAAAGCTTAATACCTATACTATGACCTCATAACATTAAAATTTAATTTAAGTTATGTTGCACTGCTAAAATGACATTTGTATGTGCAATTTTCCCTTGGCGCAGGAGCAAACAAGCTCATTTCTATAAAGTATAAGTTAATATTTTCAATGGCTGACTCATGGATTGTGTAATAGACATTCTGTTAATGCATATTATGCAAGAAAATTGTAGGATATTGATTTTTTAATGCCTAAAATATCAAAGTCGATTTGGGGCAAAAGCACTGTTTAAACTGCATTTTCTTTCATTCAGAGTACTTTTTAAAGTGTCTCAGGCTTCAGTAAATGCATACATTTAGGTTTGATATATATTTGCAGGTTGTGCCTTCTTATGATTCAATGAGTCAATGTGCCAGTACAAAGGCTTGTTTTAATATCAAGGTTGAAGGTTCTAACTTCAGCTGGGCCTACTGAGACGTTCATTCATTCGAGGTTGATGAAATATGTACCATTGCATGGGATTGCAACAAGCATTTATTCTAACAACTGGTATGTGTGTTATTAAGGTTTGTGAATTATTCACAGTAAATGTAGTTTAATAATCTGGAAATAGAGATAATTTTTTTAGCGCCTAAAAAGGAAAACATTTTTTTTTTTAAATAGAGTGAATTATTGCAGGTTAGAAGGAAAATAGGAAGGCCTACTGTCTTTGACAGATTCAGAGTGGCAGAAGCTAGGAGAGCTACAGAGGCTGGCTCAAGTCACGCTGCTGAGATGCTATCTTTAGTTTTCCCATAAACAATGGAGGAGGCTGTCATGTTGACACTTGTGACCTTTTAAATTAGGGCCTTGTCTCTGTGAAATGCAGAATGACCCTATGGGCCTCTAAAAGTGGGATTTCTGGTTTCTCCAGAAGAACATCAATACAATTAAAGAACTTAATTCCAAAGGGAAAATATAAAAAAAAGGGGGTTCTTCGAAAGTGCCAACATCATGTTAAATGCTATGCAGAACTGATACATTTGTGTCTCCGCTCTAAAAAAATAAATTGATGCCTGCTAGTTGCTTTTATTTGACAGAAAACGAAGTGTTGCATTAAGTCTTAGACAGAAAATAAGATGCAGCCCTTTTCTAAAATTTTGAAGGCTACATGCCTTAATGAGAACGATTTGCCAATTAAGACTTATTTTTCACAATGGAAATTGTAGGTGCCAAATTAATATGGAGTGTCAGTGTAACAAGTTTTACTTTTAGAAAGGTAAAACTAAGGTGGCTTGATGTTGCGAAGTAACTGACAAGAGGGTAACAGTTAAGTAATGGAAATGTATTTTCATGTATTTGGTCCTATCATGAATTGTTCTTGCTGGTCCTGTATGTTAGAAGAGAAACAGTAAAGTTATATTTGACAGCAGATTTCCATTGCCTGGTGATCTACTGTCAAAAGGAGGGTAAGGATTTTAAACCTGACAAATTAAACAGGCCCAAATATTGGGTTTTGGGCTGCAGGTTTACAGTACATAAAGTACATGACATGGTGTTGTGTGTCACCGCTTATTCACACATGCTATTGTTTTGTCTATGCTTTTTGTGCTTGATACACAGCAAGTATATCTGATGGCTTGACGTTTTGTGCGTTTTTATTATTTTTTTATTTGTTTTTTGCATGTTTGTTGCTGCTTTTGATACTATTACAAGCTCCCCTGTGTTGTGAGGGGATGGTCATGACGATGCCCATCGCTACGCAACAGTTGGTTGAACTTGTTCTGGTTACTAAATTCCCCAGATAATGATATTTCATGCTGTGAACATAAAAGACAACACTTCACCAGTGCATGTCTATTTGGCTATAATGGTATTGAAGGAAATAAAAAGAGATATACAGGATCAAAGTGTGTCACCTGCAGTTAGTCACGTTACTGCCCCTTCCCTTAAAGGAACAGGCAGCCCTACATTTGTGTATCCTTGATTGGACCTAAGGATGAAATTATAGATCTGTGACTCAAGGTGGCCTAATTTCTATATTACATTAGTTAATGATGTTCTGTTTCCTAAGTAGCATATGGCTTTCGTTCCTTAAAAGAAAACCAGGTTTTCATTTTTTCCTGAAGAAGGAACTGAAACATTAGCTAGGAGTACCGTATATGGTGTAGTCGCCAACGGTAGAGTTAAAATTTGTGTAACTTTGGCCTTTGTGTATCACCCGTACTCTCGGTGATGTGTCACATGCCTGACTATCACCCAAATCATTTTTTTTGTTCTTCCTATAGATTTTTTTCTTTTGTTACTTCCCCTGACCAATGTCGCATCATGCTTAGTTATTGAGATTTTAGCTATGTCCTAGTCCCATTTCTCTTTTTCGAATTCCTTTCACCAGCCAGCCCTTTTATTATTATTGATGTATTGTTCAGGTTCACATTTCCAGACTGCAGTGATGTACCAGGGACCCCCATGTTATGTATAATTCCCTTTGGTATGACCAGACTGGTTTTCAAGAATTTGCCTGCTTCAATGTTTTCCAGCCTGACTGTCAGGGTAGCGATAGACTGGTTAACTGACTCAATATTATAGTAAGACAAGTTTTCCATTTCAATAGGAGATATCTTATGTTTACCTTTTTGAACATGACGAATTTTCAATGTCTATTTTAATTTGGTTTTCGGTTCCCTTCTGTTCCTGCTACTTTAATTTTTGGTGGGATCAGATGTGTCCTAATCATGCAAATATCAGGACCCTCTAGTTCTTGTCTTTTTGTTTGCACATTTGACTATTAGCCTGTGTATTGCATAGTGCACCTGATGCACAGTTTTTAAAGGAAGGTTTCTACATGTCCCTGATAATCGGTATCATGTGATTTCTCTATTGAGATGTTCTAAGGTAAGGAGGAACACCTAGACTTAATCATTGAGGAAAATATGTGTTTACCCCCATTAGACAATGCCACTGTGTGAGGAAATCCATTCAGATAGAATTCTCATGTAGCTATAGATGGCAGAGAATAATGGAGAGAACTGAATTAAAGATGCTACAGACCCTGTTTTGCCCTTCTGCCTTTGTCTTTGTATTTTATGCCCATGGTGTATGGCTACTCCTTTGAAGATTGCAGACCACCTGCTTGCAGTCCCCTTGTTAAAAACCATGAACTGTTTTTGTACTAAATTGAAGGAAACTAACAACTGTGGCACACTTCCTACGTCACTAGATTCTGCGGGTATCAAGTCATAATAACCTGCAGAACATTGATTTAAGCCTAATTGCCATCAGTGACAGCTACAGATGAAAGACGGACGTCTTGGCCCTACAGTCTCAGCACCCAGAAAGTAGCAAAGCTGGACAGCGATCGCCAGCGCATGGTATCGTACTTGCTCCATCAGACGGCGTTGGACATCACAAAACCAAAGTTTCAGTGTAAAAGAGCTAAAGAGAAGGATTCCTGTTGTTGAAAGCAGAGCTGTTTTGAGGTTTCATTTCTCTACCTGTCATGTGCTGGTAACCTCTGACAGTGTGCAATCCCTTCAGCCCCTTGGCCTGAGTTTTGGCCACACACCCCCTTTTCTTTGCTCCAACGGAAGAAGGGCAGTGCACCGGAGATTTCAAGTTTGGAAAAAGGCACTATATTGTGGTGCCCATGAAAGAGCAGCTTGAGCGTCCTCTGACACAAAATAATGAGTGTTGGAGTCTGAGAGTGCTGCTGAGCTTGAGCTATTTCCCAATTAATGGTGCTTGGGTCTGCACGAGATGATTTGTGCCCTTGATCAATGAAGAGCACATTGTTTGTAGTATCTGCCACAGAGGAGAGACACTGGTGCATTGCTTTAAGACATTGAGACTTTCGAGTGAGCTGTGGGTGTTTGCCAGGAGGGCACTCCAACTAAGCAGTACTTTTCTCACGAAGAGGCCTGAATTGAGAGGCCCATGCGAAAGAAAACAACAAAAGAAAATTTGATGGACAATAGAAGCCTGCCAGAGAGGCTTTTTGAACGGACTCTGGGCATAGTTGGTTTCACAAGAGGTTTCCGTGTGATTGTATAGACTAAGTGTTAGGAGACTGATTGTTTTGCTGGCATTGTTTTAAAGTACTATTCTGTTTAGTAAAGGCAGAATAAAGTCCATTTTCTGTGGAAAGAGTACCCCCTTTTCACCTTAGAGCATTGATGAGAGTCACCACTGTTCCACCTGAACATACAAAAATTACTGAAATGCAGAGGAGCCCTAAAAATGTTACTAGATAATTTTAGGATTTGCTTTTTGGCTAGGGTTGTGAAAATTTATTATTTCATTTGTAATAGTGGTCACTACTTTCTCCCGTTGTCTATATGTTCTTCATAACGTGTTTTCTAGTGTCTTTTAAACATGACGTTGTCATTTATGGGTGGGATTGTTTTTCTCTACTCAATTGACTTCTGCACCCACTTCCCAACCTATGTCTTTTCCTACTATTGTTTCTTTGCACCCTTTTCACCTTTTTCCTGAACATGAGCAGGTTAGAAGATCAGAATTCATAAGCAATTCTTTTGTACAGCTTCTGCATCAACACTAGTTAGTAGTGAACATCACTAATTGTTGGGTGTGTGATCTTATGCCACCTACTGCAGATAGAGGTATTCCTTATTTTGTCCTGCCATATGTGGCCTTTTGTGCTACTTCAAGTTTGAGGAGACCTGTCCAGAGAGAGTTACCAAGTACTATAATTTTGCTCCAGCAACATCTCCATGGCCTTATAAACATAGACCTGGACTCAGATTAGCATGAGAATAGGTTTATTGCCTATGTAAGGGCAAAAGGAGGGTTTGTGGTTCTAAAAATTCTGGACCCATGTAATTTACTTTGCCACAGCAGTACGATTTTAGTATCAAAAGACCGATAATGACTAGTACACTAAGCATGAGCATTTTCGCTCAATTCCAGCAGCGTTTTCACCTCGAAATCGCCATTTTCGTCCTGCACTCGTGGCTCCCATTTTATACACGGCAGCCATTTTTAAAAGTTGCCCTCACATAGGCTTATAATACAGTCAGATTTGATTCCAAGGACACGTACACCTTGATTGACTTTTCTCTGACCTGGGCAAGCTGGAACCATTGCCTCAGGCCAAACCTGTTTGGTCAGTCCCTCTCCCAGTGGCCGAATCAGATAGCATCAAGGCACCCCATGCCATAAAACCCTTATTATCACTCACACACCCTGCCTAATCTTGCTCACACCTGCACCTGCTCTTTTCTTCTTCTTACTTTACGAGGGGGAGGTGCCCGTTTTTATTGGGGGTCCACACTTATCTGATGTAAAATACTAGGCCTTGCCGGGTAATTTATTATGGGTTGGATGACATGAAATATGAGGTTTCATCATGACACTGTTTTTTCCTTTGTAGTGAAAACATGTGAATGACCAACCAAAATGTCAAGAATGTTTGCCTGAAGCTTAAAAAACTGTATATAAGGAAACCTGACTTTGCATTGAAACACAGTCTCCTGAGAACATACAAACCGTGCTGTTGTACTTCTAGGACGCTTGTTACTTGGCTGCAGCCAATAAATTTGATCTTTGACTTCACCTAGAAGACTCTGAGTTTCTGTGGTCTGAATCAGGAAAGTACCCGAGGTCTTTGGGTGTACCCTGGCACCGCTGGGTTACCGGATCAGTACCGGTTCTGAAAAACCCAGTACCTCAGAGGCAAGGACTTACCTCCACCAAACTTGGACTGAAGAGTCACTGGACTGTGGGAGTCACTTGGACAGAGTTGCTGGATTCAAGGGACCTCGTTCGTCGTGCTGAGAGGAGACCCTAGGGACCGGTAATGCAGCTTTTTGGTGCCTGCGGTTGCAGGGGGAAGATTCCGTCGACCCACGGGAGATTTCTTCGCAGCTTCTAGTGCAGAGAGGAGGCAGACTACCCCCACAGCATGCACCACCAGGAAAACAGTCGAGAAGGCGGCAGGATCAGCGTTACAGAGTTGCAGAAGTCGTCTTTGCTACTATGTTGCAGTTTTGCAGGCTTCCAGCGCGGTCAGCAGTCGATTCCTTGGCAGAAGGTGAAGAGAGAGATGCAGAGGAACTCTGATGAGCTCTTGCATTCGTTATCTAAAGTTTCCCCAGAGACAGAGACTCTAAATAGCCAGAAAAGAGGGTTTGGCTACCTAGGAGAGAGGATAGGCTACTAACACCTGAAGGAGCCTATCAGAAGGAGTCTCTGACGTCACCTGGTGGCACTGGCCACTCAGAGCAGTCCAGTGTGCCAGCAGCACCTCTGTTTCCATGATGGCAGAGGTCTGGAGCACACTGGAGGAGCTCTGGACACCTCCCAGGGGAGGTGCAGGTCAGGGGAGTGGTCACTCCCCTTTCCTTTGTCCAGTTTCGCGCCAGAGCAGGGGCTAAGGGGTCCCTGAACCGGTGTAGACTGGCTTATGCAGAATTGGGCACATCTGTGCCCAAGAAAGCATTTCCAGAGGCTGGGGGAGGCTACCCCTCCCCTGCCTTCACACCATTTTCCAAAGGGAGAGGGTGTAACACCCTCTCTCAGAGGAAGTCCTTTGTTCTGCCATCCTGGGACAAGCCTGGCTTGACCCCAGGGGGGCAGAAACCTGTCTGAGGGGTTGGCAGCAGCAGCAGCTGCAGTGAAACCCCAGAAAAGGCAGTTTGGCAGTACCAGGGTCTGTGCTACAGACCACTGGGATCATGGAATTGTACCAACAATGCCAGGATGGCATAGAGGGGGCAATTCCATGATCTTAGACATGTTACATGGCCACATTCGGAGTTACCATTGTGAAGCTACATATAGGTATTGACCTATATGTAGTGCACGCGTGTAATGGTGTCCCCGCACTCACAAAGTTCAGGGAATTGGCTCTGAACAATGTGGGGGCACCTTGGCTAGTGCCAGGCTGCCCTCACACTAAGTAACTTTGCACCTAACCTTTACCAGGTAAAGGTTAGACATATAGGTGACTTATAAGTTACTTAAGTGCAGTGTAAAATGGCTGTGAAATAACGTGGACGTTATTTCACTCAGGCTGCAGTGGCAGGCCTGTGTAAGAATTGTCAGAGCTCCCTATGGGTGGCAAAAGAAATGCTGCAGCCCATAGGGATCTCCTTGAACCCCAATACCCTGGGTACCTCAGTACCATATACTAGGGAATTATAAGGGTGTTCCAGTAAGCCAATGTAAATTGGTAAAATTGGTCACTAGCCTGTTAGTGACAATTTGAAAGAAATGAGAGAGCATAACCACGGAGGTTCTGATTATCAGAGCCTCAGTGAGACAGTTAGTCACTACACAGGTAACACATTCAGGCACACTTTTTTTTTTTTTTTCAAATATATTTTTATTTAACTGTTTGCTGTTTTACATTTGTAGGTCATTTTACAGTAACGTTTTGTCATTATTATTCACATCTCTTAAGTTGTCCGCACCACTGTTTTGCTTTGTTTGCATTGCGTTTCACAATTACTTGCTCAATTCAGTAGTTTAATAATACTTGTGTAATATTGCTCCCATCACTTAATCAATCCGACTTTATGGAGACAGTACTTACAGTGCCCCTCGTTACTTTTAATATTGGTGACCTGATAACAGACTTAACTCCACTTCAAACTGTATATAGGCTTAATGGCTCATGTGGGTGTGGCTGCTTAACTTCAGAGAGGGGGGGTTGACATAGAGTTTCATACTATGTAGGAGCGGTCTATCTACTATTCCCCTCCCTCCTTCGTTCTTTTAGTTATTGTGTCCTGTCCTCTGTACTCGCTCCCTCTGCGCCCGGGCCAGCGGGGCTCCTGATGTTCCTCCCATCCTGTTTTCTGGAACTTTCGCTTACAAGCACATCAGGTGACCCTCTCAAGTGGTTCCTCCCATCCCCTCAGGTACCATTGGTCCCTTCGTTAGGCCGTCCCACCTTATCACTAGGTTTTCCCACTCCGGGGCGATGGGTGTCTGGCGGACTCCCCTGGCCTCCTCGGCCTTAAGGACCTGTAGCTCAGCTCTGGACCATCTTGTGACATCGCCTCTCCATTCTGTCAATGAAGGGGGTGCATTCGATTTCCAACCCTTCGTAATCAGCCTTCTGTAAAGGGCCAGGGACAGGTCAAGGAAGCGACTCTCTACCCTGCTCCATTTGGCACTAGCTCTGAGGCCCAATAGACAAATGTCGGGGGTTGGCCGGAGTTCCGTACCGAACAGCTCCATGAGATTAGTCGTCATCGCCGTCCATCCCCTCTGGAGCATCGTGCATCCCCACATCATATGATCAAAGTCGGGTTCCCCGTCTCCACATCTGGGGCAAGTCCTGGGCTCCCCCCCGTATATGCGGTGCAGTCGTTGAGGAGTAAGGTATGTTCTGTGTAGATAGTTGTATTGTATGTACCTCAGCCTAGTGTTGCGTGAGACCATCCCAGGGTAAGCAAGTGCTCTAGTCCACTCTGACTCGGTCAGGTCCCGCCCAATTGTCTTCACCCATTTTTCTCTTAGGGGTCACAGGGGATCCACTGCTACCTCTATCTGGGCCCTGTATATTTTTGCTATTAGGTGAGTTTCCTCTCCCTCTGTCAGCAGGAGGTGCAACACTCCGTGGGGAGCGGGTTCTGCATTGACCGTGGTCCAATGCTCCTTCAGGGTATGCACCAGCCTTCCAAAGAGTAAAAACTGTCCTATTGGGACCCCCCCTCCACTACATCAGCAAAGCTCCTCAGCACCCCCTCCCTGAATAGCTCCCCCACTGTCTCTATCCCTGCTCTCGTCCAAGGCCCCAAACCCAGTCCCCCTGGCCCCTCCGCCCTCACGTCTAGAGCGACGGCCGCCAGCGGCAGAGCGGGATAGTATGGTGGCCCCACTCCAGTCCTCCTCTCACATTGTTTCCAGCATCTCATCGCCACATTGTACATTATGTTGCCTCTAATGGGGGCCATCTTCCTGCCCGCCATATTTGCTGCAATCTGAGCTATGTCAATTTCACTGTTCGCGGTGGCCAGGTCCAGCCGCCCCCTACCCGCTAGCCAGCCGGCCACCCATTGTAACTGAGATGCCAGGTAATAGCCTACGAAGTCTGGGGCGCCCAGGCCTCCCAACCTCGTCGGCCTACAGATGGTCGAGAGCGCAGTTCTTCTGCGGCCCTCATCCCATGTTAGTTCTCTGAGCAAGGCGTTCAACTCTCGGAACCATGCCGCGGGGATCTGTAGTGGTAAGTTAGCAAAATAGTAGAGGAGGCGTGGTAGCATGACCATTTTTGAGAGCGCCACCCTGGCCATGATTGTTAGTTTTAATGATCTCCAAAACCCCACCGAGGAGCGCAATGATCTAAGCGTCCTGCCGAGGTTACCGTCCCTAAGATCGTTTAATTCGTGAAATATCTGTATGCCCAAGTATCTAAATGTCCGCGGGGCCCAATTTACGTCAGCTGGGCACGCATCTGGGCGTGCACTGTCTGACATCACGGGGAATACATATGTTTTCCTCCGATTAAGTCGGAGTCCCGATAGGCCCCCGAAGTCTTCCAGTATTCCCAATGCCCACGTGAGTCCTCTTGACGCGTCCCTCATGTAAATAAGTATATCATCTGCATACAGGGAGACTATATGTTCGGACGGACCCCAGATAATTCCCTTGCCCACGCCTTCCCATCGCAGCTGCGATGCCAGGGGTTCGATTGCCAGGGCAAACAGTAGCGGGGACAAGGGGCAGCCCTG